>NC_138510.1:44745023-45289127 GCF_964252035.2 Podarcis erhardii
TCAGGTACTGTATACACTAAAGCCATATTAGTCACCCATAAAAGTGTCTGTTTCTTTCCTTTCAGCATCCATTGCTTCCGTTAATGCAATGTTCCAAACTTTATTATGGTATACCAATGATCTAAGGTGGCATCCTTCAGATCTTTCCAGTTTTAGGCAATTGTGAGTCTTGCTGCTGCCAAGGTGAGGCATCCCGGAGTTTTACTGTTGAGGTCCATATTTTCTCCTGTAATTCTTAAAATTCCAACTAGCTAGTATAAGTACACCACTCTTTCCTTCAGTGTGTGGCAGTCTGGCAGTTCTCAGTGTCTCAATCTGTGGTGTATGAGAAAAAAAGACTACAGCACAAATCTTACGTGCAAAAGGTACCAGGTTTAATCCTTGGCATCTCCAGCTACAAATTGCTCAGCTGAGGAATCATAATAGCCCTGCTAGTTAATATTTGGGACAGTTTTGTGAAAGACCTCAGAGACCCTGGAGGACTACTGCTAGTCACAGTACTGTTAAAAAGGGTGATTGCCACCCCCAATTTATGCTGAGCGGTGCACAAGATTCCAGGAAGTTCTGGGCGCTCCCCCAAGGTCATGTTTCCATTGATATTCAAGATATGGCAGAGGCTGTAGTGTCTTTAAGGAATGTGGTTTAATTACACATACAGTGGTACCTTGGTTTTAGAACAGCTTAGTTTATGAACAACTTGGAAATAGAATGCTGCAAACCCGGAAGTAGGTGTTTCGGTTTGTGAACTTTGCCTTGGAAGCTGAACATGTTCCGCTTCCTGTTGAGTGTGTTCCATTTGTAAATTGAGTCCCCCACTGCTAACCAGAGGCTTCCAGTTGAGTCTGTCAGCTGTTGAGTCCCAAGCACCCACCCAACACAGAGGTGATATTTGGAGCTTTTGTTTTTGCTATTTTTATTGCGTTTTTGTTTGTGTGGCTTTTTTGTTTTTTTGACTGTGACTTGTTCTTCGTTTTATGGGACTGACTTGTGACTGTGGCTTGTGACTTTGTTTCTGTGACTTGTTTTTGTGACTGCGTGGAACCCAGTTCAGCTACTGATTGATTGTGTGACTGCAGAAATGGATAAAAGCCCCCCATCCAAACAATGACTATCATCAGTGCACATAAGAAAAAAAAGTAATTTTAATTTTTATCATCTACAATACTGTCTTATTCATTTTATAGTACAGTACATTGATTATTGCTTTCATTTTATGGATCAATGGTCTCGTTAGATAGTAGAATTCATGTTAAATTGCTATTTTGGGGTTGTTTTTAAAAGTCTGGAACGGATTAATCCATTTTGCATGATTTTCCATGGGAAAGTGTGCCTTGGTTTTAGAACACTTTGGTTTTGGAACAGAATTCCGGAACGGATTAAGTTTGGGAACCAAGGTACCATTGTATTTACATCTGTGTTTAGATGAAGGGGGTGCAGATCTTACAGCATTGTTATCCGTAGCAGCCCGGCATTGCAGTCTGAGCCATCGTAAGCACCATCCCTTGGTTCCTGCGTTCCAGCCAGCTCTCTTGGCTGCTACCCTTCGGCTCCTGCATGGTGTTCTCCTGACTTCCTTGATTGTTCCCAGAAACCCCCTGCTCCAAGCCCCTCCTCTCCATCCATCTGCTATCCCAAACCTAGTTTTAAAAGGGCACATTTTTCCTGTGAGTGCACAGCCTGCCCCCTCCCCTGTTTTCAATCCTAAACCGTTCCTCTCCCACAGTAACCATGACAACTCTGTTTTGCACAGATCCAAGGATTTCTCTGGGATGGGCCATCAACACCTTTTGTTGTACTAACAGCCTCTATCCTAGGTGAGGCCCTGTCTTGAAAAAGGGAGCTTAGCCTGTATTTTTCCACTGGCCTGGAATATTCCCATCCATACTCCAAATATTATCTAAATACTAGTGTTTATTAATTTCTGCCCTTCAATAACAGACTCTGGTACCCCAGTTATAACAGTAGGCAACATTGGACTGGGGGGGGGGGTAGATGGCCTCTGACCAGTTTCCTGCATTGCTAATCCACTCAGAGGATTTCTGATGGGTTTCAGAAATAATATCTACATAATTTTCAAATGGCAGAGGGAAAATCCTACTCATTCACAGTTCCACAGACATTTCAATCCTATGCACACCTACTCAAAAGGAACTCTCACTGAGTAAAGGGTACATAGGATTGCAGTCTTAAAACCCCCATTATTTTGTTCATTATAATCCTGTGGGTTGATCCTACTGCTGCTGCTAACAAGGAGTCTTAAGGTACCAAAAAGTCAAAAATAGTATCCCTCCCCCGCCCCGCTGGGAGGTTCATAGATGCAAGTTGGTTCGTATCAAAGTCAATATAAGGAATGAGAGAGGAGAAAGGTTGGCAGGAGAAGGATAAGACCTGATCAGTGAATGCTGGCAGTAGCATGCAATCAAATGTTTCATAGGGGAACAGTTAGGGCCAGAGGCGCCAGCTTGCAAGAGCAGATGGGGTGGGGGCAATGTGTGTGTGATGCGCCTCTTACCCCAAGCCAGGCAGAAGCTCCCCAGGCTTTGGGAAGGAGGTGTCAGGCCTCTGACAGGATCTTACAGCCCTCCTGCCTCCTTGCCAAAGCTGGGTGGGCTTTGGGAAGGTGGCAGGAAGGCTCTTGGACCTGCCTGAGCATCACATCTCCCTCCCTAAGCTGGGTAGAAGTTTCCTGGGCTTTGGGGAACATTTAGGAGACTAGCCTAGTCCCCCTAGTCCACTGACCACACACCACTGAATGCTGGGCTGCTGAGTTTGTCCAAATTCCCAGATCCACGTGAATCAGGACTTTGGAGATGAAATGCAGCAGCAGCAGAAATCTCAGGCCTATTAGTAAACATCTTGGAGAACCCACATCAAAAAAAAGTTCAGAAAAGAGATAACATAATACCAAATGTCAAAAGGGGGGAGAAAAATATACATAGATGCATTTTAATTTATTTCTATGGAACACTATTAAGTCATAAAATGTTTAACAGAACAGTGTCAAATTAACACTGAACATGGATCAAATCTGTTAGCAGTACTATCAAAACATCTTATTTTCCAGACTATGCTCCGTCAACAAAGACTTTGCTTTGTTGTCACAATTCCATGTGACATATTGAAGTAAAGTAGGTTGAAAGCTACTGTAAAGTGGCTACATATCTGATGACAATTTCAGAGTTGCAATGCATGGGCTTCTGTCAAATGTTAAGATTATAGAGTTCCATAGAGAACTAGCCTTCCTCCTTTTTGGTAATGATTAAAGGAATATGGAATATGTTCACCATAGGTGGTGGTGATTAGCAATGGATAGAACAGAGGAAAGAACTGATGTTCAAAATAATATTTTAAAAGGGAAGCACTAAACTGAAGAAGTGGAATGCAATTCAGGAAAGACATAATAAAAGAGATCTAAAACACACAGTTAAGAAAAAGATTAGCAATAAACTAACTTTCTGAGCAGGATCTAAGAGATGGAAGCACAATCTATTTAAGACCTGATATCTATCTTTTTCTGCAATATTATTGTGCTGTTTGATTTTGCTCAGTGCTTTGTCTACTACTGCAAGACACATTAAATAATCAATGAATGTGTAATGTAGCCAATGTCCCTTACCAGAAATAAAGGGATTGTTCTATTTACCATTCATTGATTGGCATCCAATCTTCTAAGGCTGGAACCAGGCAATGGCTTTAGCCTTTTTCAGAGAGCTGAAGGAAATTCGAAAGATGCATTCTTTCTCTCACTTATGCCTCTTGTGAACAGATATTGCACGAGAAGAGCTGCATCTCGCAAGCCTCTTGCATCTCTCCTAAAACCAATTGCCTGTCTCCATCCTAAGAACCATATACATACTGGAGACAATTCAAAGGAGAACAACTATGGTGGTGAAAGAGAGTCTGAAGTTCACAGAGTATGTGGAATCATTAGCAAGACCTGGACAAGGTCAAAACACAGGAAATTAAACCTGGGGAATTTTAGTTTTCAAAGCAGCTGCCATGTTGCAAAGACAGGATAGTCAATGGGGGACAACTCAACCAATTGTGTAAAGAAATTATGGCTATACTAGTATAAACAGGCTGTGCCCCATGACCACACCCATTTGGGACTGCAAAGGAGTATATGATGGAACAGTTTGAAGAAGTGCATGGAAGGGCTGATTTTGCTATGACATGGCTGTCTAGTACATGGTTTGACACATTATACATGATGCAAGATAAACCTAATGAAAGCATTCTGAATAGGAAACCATTGCTGTGTACATGGTGTAAAGCACATTGAAGGCACATTTCCCCCTCTCAGATAATTCTGGGCACTATATTTTACCTCTCACAAAGTTACAATTCTCAACAACTCTTAACAAACCTGTTTTGCAACATGTATTCATATAACACATTTTTAAAGGGTTAGGGTTATTATGAAATCATGATTGAAAAAAACTGTCTTCAATATGTCCCCCTGCCCCTTCTTGAAGTTGGCCTCTGCTGACAAGCAGCTTTCTAACAAGTAAACCCCTGGGTCCTGGTATAACAATAAAAAGTAGACCGGAGAATGAAGGATTGCAAGTGGTCTGGGGTTGCTGATGTCATGAATCTATAGAGTAGGGGTAGCCAATGTGGTGCTCTCCAGATGTCGTTGGACTCCAACTCCCATCAGCCCCAGCCAATGTGAACAATGGAGTCCAACAACATCTTGAAGGCACCATGTTGTCTACCCCTGCTACAGAGGCGTACAGGGCCCAAGGAACATCAGAGGACCAGGGAACAATCTCTCTCTCTCTCTCTCTCTCTCTCTCTCTCTCTCTCTCTCTCTTCTCTCTCTCTCTCTCTCTCTCTCTCTCTCTCTCTCTGTGTGTGTGTGTGTGTGTTTGTTTCAAGTCATCTAGTACCTTGGTCAATGTGCACATTTGCTGGCTTCAGTGCTGAAAATTTACTCGCTCGGCAGTTTGTTTGTTTTTCCCAGGGGTCAAACCGGCATTGGAAATTCCCACCACTCTCCTTCAGAGAGACAGAGCCTGTCTTCATCCGACACTGTGCTACTCCAGCCTGTCATGGCCACCAAAAAGACCCTGCCAGTTTTTTCACAAGGGCTCATTGACCAACGATGACAGAGAGGCTGGCAGGGCTTGTGACACCCGGCGAGCCTGGCTGCAAGCATGTCTCACTGGGCGTGCCTTGGATTTCCTGACTACTAGGCTGTGTGGCTGTGAATCATTCTCAAAACTTGTCAGAGCAGCCACTTTGGGCAGCGGCTGCTTCTTGTTTGTTTACCTGTGTGGCTGATGCATTTTTAAAAAATAAAAAACATGCCCAATTCTCTCCTCATTCAGCAACCGGTTGGGGTGGGCTGTTTGTAGAAGGGATCTGCTTCCTATCACACAATTGAACCCAGCCCTCCACTTTACCTTTCTAGTCCTCCTCTGGGAATCCTGCCCTTTTCTCCCCCATCACCCTGTTGCCTGCCCTTTGGTGCTTCTCGAGATGGGAGGTGGCCCACGTCCCCAAGAATGAAAGCAGTTTGTTTGATGATGAAATATGCCAGCTCACCACTTTCATGTGTCTATTAAGATTCATGCTCACAGGCAGGTGATGTGATAGAGAACCTTTTTTTTGCCTGATTGTTCTTTATTTATAGTGAAAGAAAAGTGGATGTTTGAGTCCTTTCCCACTTTTTCCCCCTTCTTATAATGATGGGGAGTTAGAGAGCACCTTTCATGTGAAGTTTCATAACCACTAATTAAGCCTCCTGGCCCCATTGCAAAGGAGGGCAGAGCTGTCAGTCCAGTTTTGCAGATGGATGAGATGAAGCACAGGAAGACTAAGTGGGTTGTCAAGGTCACACATGAAATTCCTGGCAAGGTTGGGAATGAACCAAAGGGTGCATTTTTTTGAGATCACTTCATGCAGATTAGTTGCCCCTTAACACCATTTATCCACTCAGTTTGGGTGGGCCCAGAATGCAAAAGCATCCCTTTCAAAATCTTAGCAGTCCACACAGAGGTGGCTGCACACTGAGTTCATGGATATGGGGACTCTACCAGGAATGACAGTTACTTCCTATGAATTCACCCAGAACATATATGCCACTTATTAATTGGCCACTATATGCAACTTTAAAACATCTTTCATTCAATTAAGACAACAGAAAACAGAGTTATTAATTTTGGCCAGAAGTCAGATTTGAGTTATATATGTGCAATCTGTGCCAGATATATCAGTAGATTTCCCTTTGGATAGAGTTCCTCAGGAACTCCCAGCACAGAATTAGTCCAGGTCCTTCCTTCCTCCTTTACACCCTTACTCTGCAGCATAAGAAAAGCATCATATGTGAAAACAAAAGGTGGTGCCCACTTGTCTGATTCCCAAGAAAGAAAATTAAAGATTGGGCTTAGCATATTAGTCTTTACTTGTGGGATCAGCATTATAATTTGCAGTTGTTAGTGTCAGCAGTGAGGGACTCACAGGATGGGTCAAAGAACTCTGCAAAACAATGAAGACCCATACTCTATTCATTGGGAATCATATTCTGGTTTCAGTAGCACCTGTCCCCCTGAACACAGTGGGCTCTGAGGTGTAGGCAACAGCAGGAGTGGTGCTCTGGGAGGCTGAGGCAGGCAAGGGCCAGGTGGAGCTCACTAGCTCTGGGAGAAGGTGTGCGATTTCTCAGCTGGATTAGGCTTGGAACAGGTGAGGGTCATATGCCTCATCAAGCCCAGATGCTGCAATCAGCATGCAAAAGGGAAGCAGAGCTGAGGTGCTGTGTTTGTTCAACTGCTCATGCTGATGTAACTTAGCTTGGATGTGCCTGGACCTCTAAGGGGCTGTGCTTCGGGTTTGACTCTGGACTGTGTCCTGACTGCTGGTCTTCAGACTTGGCTACTTGGATTCACCCTGGACTGTGTTTCGTGACCTTTGGACTGGACAGACTGATTTGCTGCCAGGTAGGCCAGGGGTTCAGAACAACTCGTTCTATTGTCTTGTATTGGACAGTTAACAATTCCATGGGAATTGAACCTGGAGGATTCAATCTAGTCTTCCATGCTATATAATGCCTATGTTAAGTCTGCCATCTGGAGTGAGGTATTACCAATATACTGATGACACCCAACTCTATCTTTCTGTATCATCTGAATCAGGAGAGACAGTGGAGGTGTTGAAACTGATGTCTAGAAGCAGTAATGGGCTGGGTGGAGGCCAAGGAATTGAAGTTGAATCCAGACATGGCAGAGGTGCTGTGGATGAGTGATTCCTGGATTGGGATTGGGTACTTTTGGCAAGGTTGCACTCAGTTTGCAACTTGTGCAAAATGCAGGCAGCCAGGGTGTTTGTGGATGCAGCTGGTCACTAACATGTAACACCTATTCTGAAACAATTGCATTGGTTGCTTATTTAAGGTGCATATCAAGACATGTGAAGCTGAAAATGGCTTGGGCCCCAAATATCTGAAAGGACACCATCTTCCATACCAACCCGGTTGTGCTTTAAGATTAGCAAGAAAAGCCCTTTTGGTGGTTCCTGCACTCAGTGAGAACTATGGCTTTGGGGTCCATGGGGAGGGCTTTCCCTGTTGTAGCTCCACACCTATGGAATAACTTCTCCTCTTAGGTGTTTCTCAACATTGCTTTCATCATGCAGCTCATTGTACAGGCCTTTGAGGAGAGGAGCATCTGAGCACTGAGAAAGTTTTATTGTTGCTGCCTTGCTGAGGTTTTGTGGTGATTTATGTTATTGCTGAGGTATTTTCTGTTAGTGCAACCCCATAGCTGTTACAATATAATGACTGCCACAATGGGACTTCCATTTCCCTCTTCCCCCTGAACCCAAAATCTGCTCTGGGTGGTCCCCTAACCCTCCAGAGCAGAACTGAAGGGGGCGGTTGGAAAGGAACAAGAGAGGGAGAGGAAGCTCTGCATCCCTGATCTAATTGGTTGACAGCCCTGTCCCTGATCAAATAATTTTTCAGCTGACTACCTAAGGTATTTCCTGTGTCTCTCTCTGAATTCCCTTTGGTTTTTTCCATTGACATCCAATATTTAACCCACACAATGGAATGATTTTCTAAGGATGTAAAATTATTTTCTTTTGCCTCTAAATATTCCATAGTGGTGTGATTTCATTTTAATAAGGACATATATGTCTAACTTTGCCCTAGCTTTGAGTCTACAAGGTATGTCATTCTAACCTACATGGTTGCCTCTTTTGTTGTTTCACACACCCTAACACTGATCTCATCCGAAGCACCTATTTCCTTGGCAACATAGTTCATCTCTAAATGCATGCCCCACACAGAAAAGCACCTCTTTCCCTGAAGGCACAGGGTTTTGTAGTGCCTCCATCACCAAAGAATGACAAATCTGTAAAAGCACAAGCTGCAGCAGGAGCAGACAAAAAGATGGGTTTAGAATGTCTTTGCACACCTCAGACGTGGAGGTTGGGTGGAGATACATCTGTTAGGAATCAAGGCTTGGAAGGAATGTCAGCTATATTCTCCACTATAATATGTTTGAGGCAAACTTATTCAGTGAGCTTGTATCCTTTTCAATATTATGTAAACCTGGCTTGTAAAATAAGCACCTTTCTTCAGACCTGTCATTTCCAATGGGTTTCCTGTCATAAAAGTCATCCCTGTTGAGGCAGCAGTATATCACTTTGCCACATTAGAGCAAAGGCACTAAATGGAAGGAAGTGGATAAATCAGTCACTGTGAGGCAAATATATGGCGACGGCGCAAGCTGGTGTAGCCTGAACAGGATTCCCAAAGCAAGGAAGCAAATCAAACATCATTGCTGAGCATCAAACAGAGAACACAGTAGATCTTGGTGTGGCTTAACGTGATTTTTCAGTAGATCTTGTTGTGGCTTAACGTGATTTTTCAGAAGGACATCTTAGGGCCCAAGTAGGGACACAGGATGCTCCTGCCCAAGTGGTCTAGGGGAAAAGCTTCCAGGGGACCACAGAGACCTAGCAGTCAACTGGCTACCCTTGTTTCACAGTCGAAGCCAACAAGTGGAAGGATTGGGACTTTTTAGTTAAGAGAAAAGGCAAGTAAAAAAAAATGACATGATAGAGGTTTATAAAATAATGCATGGTGTCGAGAAACAGGCTAGAGAAAACTTTTCCTCCCTCTCTCCCAACACTAATATTTGTGGCCATCCAATGATGCTGAATGTTGGAAGATTCAGCACAGATAAAATAAAGTAGTTCTTCATGTAGTAGCACATAGCTAAACTATGGAACTTGCTCCCACGGGCAGGGATGCCCTCCAACTTGGATGGCTTGGCCAACATCACGAAGGATAAGGTGATGTCTTCCATAGCAAACATAAGGCTTGTGGAATTTTCCAGTTATCCAAAACTCTACTGTGATTATTATTTGTGTTCGCATGACTTTTATTTCCTTCACCAGTTACATAACAGGGAAACTCATACTGGCAGCTAATTACCTGCCATAATGCAGGCATGAATTCCTGCAAAGCAAAGGAGGGATTTCTTTGTGTGTGTTTTTGTTGCAAAGGAGGGTTTTAGTTGGTTCTCTAACTACATAAAATAACCATCTCCTACCTGATTACTTGTTTATGTACAGAACATGTTAATGCCCAGAGATGTGACATTGGAGCAAAACTGGGGTGGGGTCAAGGTCATTACCCCAAATCCTTAAATATAAGGCTAATCTATATATTCTCGTGCTGCTTGTTTGTGTAATGGACTTTCACAGACCAGGGAGTTCTCTCTCATTCATTCATAACAAGTCCAAACTAGATATAATGCTATAAATATATAGCTTGGGGGGGGAATGTTTTGTTCTCTCACAATCGGCAGCCAATGATGTATGCTGGCAAAATACAGACTACTATTACAATTGAGTGTGGGAATGAGTATGGGGCATAGGTGCTGGCTCTTAGGGACTGAGGCACTTGGTCCCCCCCCCAATATTTTTTGAGGGGGGCAGGCCCCCTCTATGTTCAGAGAGCATTTGGCTCTGCCTCCTGGCTCCTTGTGATGTCCCATGTGTGACGTCAGGATGTTGCATCGGGCCCCCTCAATTGTCTGGAGAAGTTGACACCTCTGGTACGGACATGGCAAGTTCCTCTTGACTGTGGGGGAGGGGTTGTGGGTCTGGGGCCCAAATGCAGCCATTTAGGCCTCTCTATCTGGCCTTCAGAACTCACAATCTAAGTCACATCCCTCATTGGCCTTGCTCCATGCTGTCCTTGAGTGCTTTCTGCCTGGATGGATGGAATGCGTTCTTGAAGTATGATAATGCCTCTTGTTGTGGGGGAGGAAGGGAAAGGAGAATGTTAGCCGCTTTGAGACTCCTGAAGGGGAGTGAAAGGCGGGATATGAAATCCAAACTCTTCTTCTTCTTCTTGTTTGAGTGAGAATAAAAAGGAGAATGAACATTCATGTGAATAGATGTGGATGTGTAGAAACCTCTCACTTTTGCATGGCTGAAATATAACCTACTGTACCAAAGGAAGAGTCCTGTCCATTGCTCCACTCACTCCTGCCTCTAGCCATACCCATTTTTCCTCTGCTTGCACCCGTCATTGTCTTGTGAAGGGTGCCCATGAGGGAATGCAGCACTTAGGCTGAAAAAAAAGCTTTCCTTACCCTGTTTTACATATTATGCAAGTAGGAAGAAGTTAGACATGTGGTTGTCATTTTGGCGGAGTCCTTGAATTAAGGATCACATGAAGTTTGGGTAAGAATGCAGGAAAGAGAGAGAATCAATTTTAATCAGTAAGAAAGCTGCAATTGAAACATGCTCAGATTCCATATTTGGCTGTACAAAACTTTCCAGCACCCTTACACATTCACTAAAATTAAATGGCAGATTTTTTTTTTCTTTCTTTCACTATATCAGTACAGACAGAATGGTGCTGGGAGAATGTATTTGTGAACTTCCATTTCTTAAAGCATTCTTATACATAGAAGCTAGCTTATTATATAGGCTAGGTTAGCCGTCTCCCTGATGTGCTAGGGATTTTTTTTATACCAGAGGGCATAAAATGGCAGTTTCACTCACATTGGCAGTCTGAAGATGAATATATGGACTGATTTTGCAGTCATGTAGACTCCCCTTCAGTGTACTCCTTTGGAACTCAACAAGCGTGATAGTGTTCTGTTGGGGATAATTTGTTGTGGGTTTTCACTTTGAGAACCTCCATGTGGATGTGCCTATAGGAGGATTTTTGTCCCAAAATAGCTTTTAATGATGATGTTGATCCTCCCCTCCCCCTCAAGTGGCAGATTCTGCATCACTGCCAGGGTTACTATGCTATGTACGTGCTGAAGTTTATGTCTACAGCTTTAGTGGAACTTGCCCACATCCCACAGGAAATCTAGAATAAACAAATCTCAGATGCCCCTGGTGCCTGAGTATTGGCCACAAGACCCTACGTCCCCTTCTGATCTTCAGGGTGATGGATTGCTAAACAGCCAGACCATAACCCAACAGACTGTGGCTTAAAGTTCTGAACTGCATCCTCAATGCATGCAATTTGTTACGGAGATTCATCACAACTGAAAAACAGCCCAACTTTAACAAGATAGCAGTGCAAGTTTGTTTTGCTAATTCTAACCATAGGCAACAGTTTTGTAGGATTTTTTTTTTAAAATGTGTGCATACATGTGTACAAACACATACAAAAAATATGACAAACCTTACTTGCGTCGGTGTCAAATGAATGGCATTGCATGCATACACATGCCTCTCAGCACAAGACATGGCTGTAACTGCGTATGGTTAGTGTTAATGCACAAGGGTCTAATCTGTCTAGCACAATCACCATGCTTTGCACACATGCAGAACTTTTTTTTCACAAAACAAAACAGCCAGCATTCTTAAATCACTCTATTCAAGGGGATGGGAGGGATCAACCTTGGTGTGGTTTGCAAGTTTGGAAGTGAATGACTCCAGTGTTTTACATTTTCAGCGAAAAGATTTGATGAGTCACAAGCTATTTCTGTAAATACTGAAGAAGAAGAAGAAGAAGAAGAAGAAGAAGAAGAAGAAGAAGAAGAAGAAGAAAGAAACAGGCTAAATCTTTTTGAAAGGATTAATTTTTTTAACCTGCAACATGGCATATTGATAATGGGAGAGATTATTAAACAAACAAACACTTCAGGGGAGAAAAAGACAAATTTGTGCTTCTATTACAGCCGAAGAGAACAAGGGATTCAGGAATGATATCAATACGGGATATGAACCAACTTTGGATTCAAATTTGGTTTTATTAAGATTTTTTCTTTGACTTTTTAAATGTAGTGTGTCAAGCCTTGATTGGAAAACTGGAGCATGACAAAGTGTCACCAGATGACACAGCAGAGGCAAGCAACCGTTCCACATTTATATTTAGCTTGTTTGGGACGACTTATTCACATGGTTGACTAAAGTGGTTACCTTTGGTAAACACTGGTGAATTTTTCCCTTGCAAACCTCACAGATTTCTACTTGGATTTCATCTGGGTTCATTTGGACTTACTCCTCAATAGGTGTGCTTAGGGCCACAACTGAATTGCATAGACCAGTTGCCTTGGATGGGAATGAACATTCGCGACAAGTACTTCATTCTACCAAGGTCCTGTGAGCACCACACTGAATTCCAGTCACACTTGCCTCAGCAGTTTCAGGTCTACTGAGCTGCATAAGGCCAGCCGTGCCATGAGGCAGATTGGGGAATCTGCCTCAGATGTCAAAGCCCCAGTATCATGGTGTGGACAGACGCCATGTGGTCTTCAACAGGGTGCTGGCCTCATCTGTCCTTTTGCCAGTGTCAACTGCCATTCTGGGTAGCTTTTGTACATAGAATTGGGTAAAGCACCCTCTTGCCCTTTGCTTCAGGTAGCAATGTGCCTTGGGCCAGCTCTGTTCAGTTGCTTTGCCTCTTTCTGGCAGGAAGCAGGGGAAGGCACTTCTCCCTCACGTCTCATGCTCACCGCTCATGACTTGCACATCCCAGACAGCCCTATACACATTTATTTAGAAGTACAGTGGTACCTCTGGTTACAAACTTAATTCGTTCCAGAGGTCCGTTCTTAAGCTGAAAGTGTCCTTATCCTGAGGTGCGCTTTCATTAATGGGGCCTCCTGCTGCGCGCACACCTCTGGCACGCAATTTCTGTTCACATCCTGGGGCAAAATTCGCAACCAGGAGCAGCTACTTCTGGGTTAGCAGAGCTCATAACCTGAAGCGTTCGTAACCAGAGGTAGCACTGTAAACCCTAGTTTTTTTCCAATGAAACTTACTTGCTCCCTGCATGGATGCCATGCAACTCTAAAGCATGTGCACTTAAAAACAAGTCTCACTGTGTTCAAATGGTATTTATTTACTTATAATTTATGTAGTGGCCCCTGGGAGGGCATCAGAAGACACAGGTGTATTCTAGGTTTCCCTCTATTGGAATTCCTCTTCCAGCCAATGTGGAAGGAACCGTGGCTCGTGGTGCTTTCCCACTGCTCGTGTCAGGGACTGGAATGAAGAGGCAGAGGAATGGTGAGGATCTCCCCGCCCCCACCGTCCTGTAGCTGATGGGGGAGAGAGACAGCTTTGAATTGCAGCCAAACTATGGGGAAGATAACAATGTAGGGATGGGCAAGCAGCCGAGCTATGCAGAATTGGGAGAATTAAGGGAGGGGGGGGGGAGAACAGCCAGCTAACACTTCAATAGACAGAATAGGAGATCCTCCATTCTCTTAGGACATGACGGTCCTTCCATAGGGGCCAGTGCTGTTGGGGAAGGGGAAAGGAGGAGGAGTCAGAGTGTGCAACTCCATCATGGAGTAAAGACTGGAATTCTTTGTCTGTTACTGCAGTGACTGAATAAATCTTAATTAAAAGCTTTTTTCTTTTTTCCTGGCTCCTTGAAACCATCGGGAGGGGAGGGAGAGATTCCTTAAGCCTGGCAGCTGGTGCTCCAATGGCAGAGGGCAAAAAAGGGAACATATCAGCGGCAGATTGGGGGAAGCCTTAAATCTGCAGGATCCAAAGCCCTCCCATTCTCCTGGTGCATTTCTGGAATGGAGCTGGGGTGAGGAAGTGTGCTGGCCCTGAGGCAACTTGCTCAGGATAAGCTTATCCCTGCTGCAAACATGCATATCTGAAGATGCATGCCATTACCCGGGCTTTTGACGGCTGAGATGTATATTTTTAAGGACGCACGTATTTTCTGTAATTGTTGGTTAAAACTGCTCTTAAAGTTGCGTTTTAATTGTTGTAAGCCATCCTGGGACCCTTACTGGAGTCTAGGGAAGGAAATAAATCAGATGAGCAGTTACATTGGTTTAGTAGATCATGTTGGGTAAAGAGCGTGGTGGTTAATAGCTGCACCACATTGCTAATTGTACCACTTCTGTTTCTGCCGCTACCACAAGGAAGTTACTGAGGAAGTAAAGTAAGTAGTAAGCCCTCATTTGTTGGGCGATGCTCACTCTCTACTGGCATCATTTCTGGGAAAGGACAACTTTATTTCTTTCTTTTCATCAAACACTCACGTTTGTGGAATTTTGCGAGATGCAGCCATTCGGCTACAAAAGACGCAATTTTTACACGTTTCCCACACATTCAGAGTGAGAAAACTGACTCCAAAGTTGGACCGACATTCCACACATTCGCCCCTCCCCATTTTTAACTTAAGAAAACTGTATTGGCTTTAGGGAGACAGCTTGCAGCTGCTCCAAATCCCAGCCTGTGCCAAGAGGAGCAATGTAGCGTATCGGAGACTGGCATAAGAAAATGCACACCATCAGAAGGGCAAAAATAGATATGCATTTGCTGCTTTTACATTATGAGAGTGGCTGATTGTACAGCAGGGAGCTGCTGCTGGTCAGTGTCGATAAGCGAGCTAGATAGGCCAGTGGCCCCCATCAGTCACCTTCCTTTGTTCCCACTTTAGAACAGTGACAAAAACAAACAAACCATCCCATCAGATATTCTCTCTCACTGCAGGAAGGTCTGAATTTGAAGTCAGCACATACAGGGGTATTGAGGGTGAGGTTCACACATGTGCCTCTTTCCCCTCCCCATAGATTGCCCAGATAAATGCCTGAATTAGAATATATAGGGAAGGACTGTAAGGCCACATCCACACCATACTTTTAAAGTACTCTTACAGTGGTACCTCAGATTACAGACGCTTCAGGTTACAGAATCCACTAACCCAGAAATAGTACCTCGGGTTAAGAACTTTGCTTCAGGATGAGAATAGAAATTGTGCGGCGGCAGCAGCAGGAGGCCCCATTAGCTAAAGTGGTGCTTCAGGTTAAGAACAGTTTCAGTTAAGAACGGACCTCCAGAACGAATTAAGTTCTTTTTTTAAAAAAATAAATATTTATTAAGGTTTTTTTATAAAAGAAATGCACAAATAATAAACAACATTAGTTATGTCATAACAAAATCTCATAGCTTCTTTGGACTTCCTCACGTCTCCTGCTCCCACTTACATCGTTGAAATTTTTTTTTTCAAGCAAATTATCATCTTGTTTACAATCTTATTTCCACTCATTTAAAAATAGTCTAACAATTCTCTAAAAGGTTTATATTTTCCTTAATCTCACTTATCATCAAATTCCAATCTAGTTTAGTGATGGCCAATTATTTTATGATCAAGCATCCCTCTTAACATTCAACCAAATTACAATATTTTTGTAAATAAATCTTAAATTTCTTCCAATCTTCTTCAGTCCTTTCTTCTCCCAGGTCTCGGATTCTGCCAGTCATCTCCGCCAATTGCATATAGTCCATCAGCTGCATCTGCCACTCTTCCAGTGTGGGTAGATCTTGAGTTTTCCAGTTCTTAGCGATGAGTATCCTTGCTGCCGTTGTTGCATACATAAAAAATGTTCGGTCCTTCTTTAGCACCTTCTGGCCGACAATACCCAGAAGGAAGGCCTCTGGTTTCTTAGTGAAGGTATACTTAAATACCTTTTTCAGCTCATTATATATCATTTCCCAGAAGGCCTTCACCTTAGGGCATGTCCACCAGAGGTGAAAGAATGTTCCTTCATTTTCTTTACATTTCCAACATTTATTGTCAGACGAATGGTATTGTAGCACCCTGCTTGTGGTTAACGCTTAGCTGGAATGAAATATTCAACGCAGCAATAGAGAAATTAAAATAGTAATTTATTTGTCAGACAAATAAATGAGAGGCACAGTGGTATATGGTTACCAAGCTCTGGCCTGGCCTCCTGCCATTCTGGCCAGCACTTATATTTCCTTAATCCAGCCCCCTTGCTCCTCCTTTGGCTGCCTCTGTCCAATCAGCCTGGTTGAAATTCCTATTGGCTGTTTGTTAGAACCAATCACAAAAGATACACCCATTTCCTTCTGTCCTTTTATGGGACACAAAGAGCTATATATTTTTCCATCTATAAATGACAAATAAGTAGTAATATATCTTACATGTGTCTCAACAAGGAATCTTAATTACCAGCTCACCTCTTGCCCTCCTTGCCCTATTGCCTTCCAAAACAGATGGTTAATCTTAACTTTTTATCTTCAAGGATCTTGAGTTCACATCAACATTGAAAGATCTCCTTCATTTGAAGGTTTCTAAACAAAAAGGCCTGACAACTATATATCAGGAGTGCTCGATGGCGTCTCCTGTCTGGCAGGGGGCTGGGCTGGTGGCTGACTTAATTTCAGGATAGTTACAACTCTTACAACTATATGAAATAAGAATCTATCATTTCTTAAATCCTTTGCATAATTATAATAATAATAATAATAATAATAATTTATTATTTGTACCCCGCCCATCTGGCTGGGTTTCCCCAGCCACTCTGGGCGGCTTCCATAAAAACCAGAAATACACTAAAATATCACAGATTAAAAACTTCCCTGAACAGGGCTGCCTTAAGATGTCTTCTGAATGTCAGGTAGTTATTTATCGCTTTGACATCTGATGGGAGGGCGTTCCACAAGGCGGGTGCCACTACTGAGAAGGCCCTCTGCCTGGTTCCCTGTAGCTTTGCTTCTCGTAATGAGGGAACCGCCAGAAGGCCCTCGGCGCTGGACCTCAGCGTCCGGGCAGAACGATGGGGGTGGAGATGCTCCTTCAGGTATACTGGGCCGAGGCCGTTTAGGGCTTTAAAGGTCAACACCAGCATTTTGAATTGTGCTCGGAAACGTACTGGGAGCCAATGTAGGTCTTTCAAGACCGGTGTTATGTGGTCTCGGCGGCTGCCCCCAGTCACCAGTCTAGCTGCCGCATTCTGGATTAGTTGTAGTTTCCGAGTCACCTTCAAAGGTAGCCCCACGTAGAGCGCATTGCAGTAGTCCAAGCGGGAGATAACTAGAGCATGCACCACTCTGGCGAGACAGTCCGCGGGCAGGTAGGGTCTCAGCCTGCGTACCAGGTGGAGTTGGTAGACAGCTGCCCTGGATACAGCATTGACCTGCGCCTCCATGGACAGCTGTGAGTCCAAAATGACTCCCAGGCTGCGCACCTGGTCCTTCAGGGGCACAGTTACCCCATTCAGGACCAGGGAGTCCTCCACACCAGCCCGCCCCCTGTCCCCCCAAAACAGTACTTCTGTCTTGTCAGGATTCAACCTCAATCCATTAGCCGCCATCCATCCTCCAACTGCCTCCAGGCACTCACACAGGACCTTCACCGCCTTCACTGGTTCTGATTTGAAAGAGAGGTAGAGCTGGGTATCATCTGCATATTGATGGACACCCAGTCCAAACCCCCTGATGATCTCTCCCAGCGGCTTCATATAGATGTTAAAAAGCATGGGGGAGAGGACGGAACCCTGAGGCACCCCACAAGTGAGGGCCCAGGGGTCTGAACACTCATCCCCCACCACCACTTTCTGAACACGGCCCAGGAGGAAGGAGCGAAACCACTGTATAACAGTGCCCCCAGCTCCCAGCCCCTCAAGACGGTCCAGAAGGATGTTATGGTCGATTGTATCAAAGGCCGCTGAGAGATCCAGCAGAACTAGGAAACAGCTCTCACCTTTGTCCCTAGCTCGCCGGAGATCATCAACCAGCGCGACCAAGGCAGTTTCAGTCCCATGATGAGGCCTGAATCCCGATTGGAAGGGATCCAAATGGTCCGCATCCTCCAGGCGTGCCTGGAGTTGTTCAGCAACCACGCGCTCAATCACCTTGCCCAAGAATGGAAGATTTGAGACTGGGCGATAGTTGGCCATACTGGCCGGGTCTAAAGATGGTTTTTTAAGAAGCGGTTTGATGACCGCCTCTTTCAGCGGATCTGGGAATGCTCCCTCACAGAGGGAAGCATTCACCACCCCACAGAGCCCATCGCCCAGCCCTTCCCGGCTTGCTTTTATTAGCCAGGATGGGCAAGGATCCAGGAGACAGGTGGTTGGTTTCACGCGTCCAAGCAGCCTGTCCACATCCTCGGGGGTAATGGATTGAAATCGATTCCATGCAACTTGACCAGACAGAGCTCTAGCACTCTCCCGCCCCAGCCCTGCTCCCACGGTGGTGTCTAGCTCCTTCCGAATATGAGTGATTTTATCTGCAAAAAACTTTGCAAAATCGTTGCAGGAGATCTTGGGGTCTTTACAAAGCCCCGGTGGTAAAGGTGGTTCCGTTAAATTACGAACCACCTGAAAAAGTCTCCTGCTACTATTTTCTGCAGATGCAATAGAGGCGGTGAAGAAAGTCTTCTTCGCCGTCGCTATCGCCACTTGGTAGGCTCGACGTTGAGCTCTAACCTGTGTCCGGTCAGATTCGGAGTGAGTTTTTTGCCACCGACGCTCTAGCCGTCTCAGCGATTGTTTCATCGCCCTCAGCTCCGAAGAAATCAGCTCCATGCAATCGGAGAGGGCGCTTCGGAGCCAGAATATATTTAAGCCAATATATTTAATACATAAATAACCTTTTAAAAGGAAAAGAAATCTTCTCAAAGTAAAAAAGGAAGGAACAGTTTCCAGCCTCAAAATAAAAATAGAAAGAAGCCTCTTCTTCTCCAGCCAAGCCAGTTGCCTTTTTCCATTTGCTCTTGGCCTTTTTAACCTTAGGAAGAAGATATGGCTCATTTTACTATTTACCAACCCTTAATTTGTAGGGTCAGTGTAACCTTGGCTCTCAGCCTGTAATTCCCTTTTTACAACTTTGAGAATTGTTTTCTGCTATAAATCAGGGGGGCCCCTTGTCTTAGGAGGAAAAACATCTTGCCAAGGTTTTTTAGTCTTCTGCCTGGCATGAAACATTTGAAAATCTTTAAGCTCATTTTAAAATACAAGCCTTGATCAAACATATAAGCTTTGATAAAAAATGCAGGCTTATGATTAGATGCCTCAGTATATTTTGGCAAGTTTAACTGGGGTCATGTACCATCTATATATCATTTTCATTACATTTTCCTTCAGAGCATTACATGCGGTGAAGTTCAGCCCAGTGGTCCACAACCTTTCCCAGTCCTCAAACATAATGTTATGCCCAATGTCCTGTGCCCACTTTATCATAGCCGATTTAACCATTTCGTCTTGTGTATTCCATTTTAACAGCAAGTTATACATTCTAGATAGTACCTTAGTCTTTGGTTCTAACAATTCTGTTTCTAACTTCGATTTCTCCACCTGGAACCCTAACTTTTTGTCATTTTTAAAGACTTCTTTAATCTGAGCGTAATGTAACCAGTCTCGCACTTTATCCTTCATTTTCTCCAAACTCTGCAATTTCCAATTGTCTCCATCTTTTTCTAATATTTCCCAATATTTTGGCCATTTGGCCTCCATATTGGGTCTTTTTCGGGCCTTAGCTTCCAGAGGGGAAAGCCACCTCGGAGTTTTGTTTTCCAATAAGTCTTTGTATTTTGTCCAGACATTAAATACTGCTTTCCTGACAATATGGTTTTTAAAGGCCTTGTTGATCTTAACTTTGTCATACCATAGATATGCGTGCCAACCGAAAGCATTGTTAAAACCTTCCAGATCCAATACATCAGTGTCTTCGAGAAGTAGCCAGTCTTTTAGCCAGCAGAAAGCTGCGGCTTCATAGTATAACTTTAAGTCTGGCAGGGCAAAGCCCCCTCTTTCTTTCGCATCTGTTAATATCTTAAACTTAATTCTGGGCTTTTTGCCCTGCCAGACAAATTTAGAAATATCTCTCTGCCACTTCCGGAAGCACTCCGTCTTGTCTACAATTTTCAATGTTTGAAACAAAAACAACACCTTTGGCAATACATTCATCTTAATAGCAGCAATTCGGCCTAACAAAGAAAGCTTCAATCTTGTCCAACTCTCCAAGTCTCTCTTAATTTCAGACCAACATTTTTCATAATTATCCTTAAATAAACTCAGATTTTTTGCTGTTATGTTTAGCCCTAGGTACTTTACTTTTTTTACCATAGTTAATTCTGTTTCTCTCTGAAACCGTTCTGACTCTGTATCTGTCAGATTTTTTCCCAGCACCTTAGTTTTCTGTTTATTTAGTTTAAATCCCGCCACCCGACCAAAGTCTTGAATCAATTGCAATACTCTTTTCGTACTAGGTTCTGGCTCCTGCAGAGTCAAAACTAGGTCATCTGCAAAAGCTTTAAGTTTATATTGTTTCGCTCCGACCTGAATCCCTTGCAAATTCTTATCAAATTCAAGAGCACCTCCAGAACCGAAATAAATAACAGAGGGGAAATCGGGCAGCCTTGTTGTGTTCCTTTTTCAATTTTAAACTCTTCTGTAACCACATTATTAACTATCAATTTTGCCTTTTGTTCTGAATATATTGCATCAATTCCATTCTCAAAACCCCGTCCCACTCCCATTTCTTTTAAATTTCCCTTCATAAATTTCCACGAAATATTGTCAAAGGCCTTCTCCGCATCTATAAAAATTAACACTGCTTTTGTATTTATGTCTGTTTGCAAAAGTTCTAAAATGTCAATAATGTTCCTTGTGTTAGCAGACATGTGTCTACCTGGGAGAAAGCCTACTTGATCATTATGAATTACTTCATTTAAAACTCTTTTAAGTCTGCTTGCCAAAACGTCAGCAAATATTTTGTAATCCACATTTAAAAGGGAAATGGGATGATAGTTCTTGAGTTGTGTCTTTTCAGTTTCTGATTTTGGTATCAAAGTAAAGACTTCCGGAGGCGGCTACGGCGAAGCGGAGACCCACATCGGAAAACCGCAGGCGGCAGAAGCCTGCAGTCTTGGGACCCGGCGGGCGCCAGGAGCTGCCCCCAAAATGTTGAAGGAACCCCGTAAGGGGCTCCGGATCACGGAGGGGGTAGCGGCGCTGAGGGTCGTTCCGCAATCAACGGAGCGAAGCCGCGTAGCTGTTGCCGGTGAGCGCTGACCTTTCTTCCTGAAATTTTTGTTTCGGAAAGCAACAACCCGTGAGTAATAAGGACTTTTAAAAAAACCTAAAGGCTTAAAAGTTATTGAATTTGGCTGAAAGCGGAGTGACGAAAAAAAAGGAAGTCCGTCTTCCGCTGCTATTGAACTTCAAAGCAAAGAGCAGGAGGAGTGGAGGCAGAGAGTGAACTTTTAATCTAACGGATCTGAGCACCCACTGAACTCCTTTTGAAGTAGAATAAGGACTGTAAGCATTGGATTTTATGTTTTTGATTTGGACTGTGATATCCTCTTCTATTGGAATTACAATTTAAGTAAGAAACCCAGGTGCTGGAACTGCCTGAGTAACTGTAGCAGTCAGTCTGCAGATCTGGATACTTTGAATATAAACTTGGAAACAATCTGAGGGGGTTTGGATTTGCTACTGTGAGGCACCATTTGGAATACCAGCAAGCACTGTTTGAGACATTGTGTTCTTTGAATACCAACTCTGCTAAAACTTTTTATTTGAAGGTTTCTGGACATTAACTTTGATTTTATAAACTTTACTGGAATTGATCTCTTCCTGAAAGACATTTTAAGCTCCCCCTAGAGGTTTTGGGATTTACAGCAGTGGCATTGTTTTACTTTCTCTTTCCCGGCCTCCTGCCTGACTGTCACCATCTGGGCTGTTTCTTTCTCATGGGAATAACTCAGCTTGACCTTGACTTTTAGATAACTTTGGAATGAGTGGTGCAAGAAAAAAGGAGTCTAAAGAAAAGGAACCTAGAGTAAGAACTAGACAAACAACCTTAGCCTCAGCCTTACAGTCACGTAGATCGTCTGTGCCTATTTTGCTTTCTGAGGAAGAAGCTGTTTCTCTGCCACGGGCAGGGGAAGGAGAAACTGAGAAATTACAATTGGAAGATATGGCCTCAGGAACAACTGCCTCTATTTTAGAGAAAATCTATGAAAAACTGGAATCTTTGGACAAAAGAGTGGAATCTTTGGATAAAAAAGCCGATGAGCAAACATTTAAAATCGACCAAAACACAGAATGTTTAAATAGACTAACTGGACAAGTGGCACAGAATGCACAAGCAATTGGAGAATTGAAAGAGGCTGCAGGTGAAAATCGGAAACTGGCTGAAGATACCAGCCAAAGACTTGGAAAGTTAGAGAAAGAGGTAAAACCACTCAGTAAACAAGTAGGTGAACACCAGACCTACCTTTCTATGATTGAACTGCGGAACAGGGAGACTAACTTAAGGATAAGGTTGGTACCAGAAGTGGAAGAAGACAACTTAGCTGAGTTTCTGACCAAAATATTTTCCAAGTCCTGGAACCTAGAGGAAAAAGACTTTAAAATCGTATCAGCTTTCAGGCTTGGAAGACTTATAAAGAAAGATAAACCCAGAGACTGTCTGATAACATTGAGATCAAAGGAGGAAAGGGACAAGATTTTGGGCCTGCACTACGGAAAGTCACTGGACATCTTGGGCAAAAGAATTGAAATTTACAAGGACATTCCTAAACAACTTTTGGATCTTAGATCTGAGTATTTGGAACTAGCAAGATTGTTGAGGAGCAACTCAATCATCTTCAGGTGGGATTTTCCTCAAGGATTATCTTTCACTTTTAGAGGGAAGAAGATTAAAATTAGAACATCGGAAGACAAAGATAAGTTCCTGACTGCATACGGAGAGGACCTTCACAAAGGACTGGAATTACCCTCGGGGCCTGAACTACCAGGGGTACCTGCACCCTCGGACCCTAAAGACCCGGAGAACAAAGTACCACCCCCAGAAAAATAACCAGATTTATTCAGGATGTCTCTGCAACTTTTGAGCTGGAATATAAATGGCTGTAACATCCCGGAAAAAGGAGGAAAATTTTTCATATATTAAAAAAGGAACAATTGGACATTATTTGTTTACAAGAAACACATGTGACTAGGCTCCATAGAAAAGTGTTAATAAACAAAAGACTTGGTCAGGAATTTATATCTTCAGACACAGTAAAGAAGAGAGGAGTGGTGATTTATGCAAAAGAGAGCCTGTCACCTAAATTTTTATTCAAAGATGAACAGGGAAGAATTTTGGCAATCGAAATACAACACCAAGGAGAGAAGATTTTGTTATTAGGAATTTATGCACCAAATGAAGGGAAATCGGAATTTTATAAGAAGTTGCATGAGACAATGCTGGAGTATCTGGACTATGACAACATCATTATGATGGGAGATATGAATGGGGTCGTATCAACTAACATGGATAAGTCACAAAGTCAAAATGTCACGAAAGATGGCAGACTACCAAAGACCTTTTTTGAAATGACAGACAATATGGACTGGATTGACATCTGGAGAACGAAGAACCCCTTGGGAAAAGAAGGTACATTTTTCTCTAAAGCCCAGCTGACTTGGACAAGAATCGACCAAATATGGATAACTAGAGGTCTGGCACCCAAGGTCAGGAAAGTGGAAATCTGCCCAAAGACCTGCTCCGACCATAATGCACTGAAAATGGACATGACATTATTACCAACCGGTTCCTTTAGATGGAAGATGAATGACAATTTGTTTAGAGATCAGGAGATTACTAAGAAGGCCCAAAAAGTTTTGAAGGACTATTTCGAGATAAACATGAACACCGCAGTGGAAAAAAGAATTATCTGGGACGCAAGCAAAGCTGTGATGAGGGGGTTCTTGATACAACAGAATGCTGTAAAGAAAAGAACACAAAATGAGAGGAAAGATAAGATTTTGGAGAAAATTAAAGAGTTAGAGAAGAAGTTAAGATCAAATCCGAAGTCACAGCCGATTCTGAGAGAAATTAAACTCCATCAGGCACAATATTCTAAACTGATAAACCAGGAAATAGAGTGGAAGATTAAATTAATGAAACAAAAAATTTTTGAATCGGCAAACAAATGTGGGAAACTGCTGGCTTGGCAGTTGAAGAAGAGACAAAAGTTAAATATAGTTACAAACCTGGAAATTGAAGGAAGAAACATCCAGAACCCCGTGGAGATTAGAAAGTGTTTTCAGAAATATTTCAAAAAATTATACACCCAAGGGCCACAGGATGAGGCTGAGATTAAACAATTTTTGGAAAAAAATGGACTTAAAAAACTGTCACAAGAAAATAGATCACTCCTGAACAGTAAAATAACACGACAAGAGATCGAACAAGCCATTCAGAACATGAAATTGGGCAAATCTCCAGGGCCAGATGGCCTAACCTCCAAGTATTATAAGACACTAAGAGACTATTTGATACAACCATTGATGGAGGTCAGTAATGAAATTATGGAGGGAAAGAAGGCGCCGGAATCGTGGAAAGAAGCTTTTATTACTCAGAACGAATTAAGTTCTTAACCCGAGGTACCACTGTATTTGACTTTAACAATCATGGATTCCCTTCAGTTAATTCTGAGAACTGTAGTTAGTTAAGCATGTTGGGAGTTGCAGTTATGTGAGGTAATCTCCTATCCACTCTCAGTCCTCTTAATAAACCACAGTTCCCAGGATTCTTGGGGTGGGTGGGTGTGGAGCCATAACTGTTTAAAGTGGTCTAAGAGTGTTGTAAATGGATGGCCTCATGTTCCCTCTGAGGATAGAATTCAAGAACACCTGAAGAGGGTTCGTGCCTCATAAGGAAACAACAGCCTGCTCCTTACTGAGGGAAGTTTGTGGTCTTTGGTGGCTGCTTGTATTGGTGAGGTGGGAGAGAGTTGTGGGCTGGGCAACTATCTTGAGGTGACACATCTCTTCTCTCCCCCACTCCCCATGGGAAGTATAGTAGCATTTTGTTTCTGTTTCATGTTTAAAATTTCTCCCCGTGACCAAAATATGTGCTTGGGGTACCTCACAACAATAAAAAACAGTTAAATATACACACACCCCCCATGTCAAATGGTGGTTATGCCAGACCCTCCAAGTGTCCCTGTTTTTCAGAGATGACCCTGATTTAGAGAAGCCATCCCGGTTTCTGATTTGATCCCAGAATGTCCCGCTTTTCCTTAGGATGTCACTATTTTCATTGTTTCCTAGTTGTTTCCTAGTTCTGCTGGATCTCTCAGCGGCCTTTGATACAATCGACCATAACATCCTTCTGGACCGTCTAGAGGGGCTGGGAGCTGGGGGCACTGTTATACAGTGGTTTCGCTCCTTCCTCCTGGGCCGTGTTCAGAAAGTGGTGGTGGGGGATGAGTGTTCAGACCCCTGGGCCCTTACTTGTGGGGTACCTCAGGGTTCCGTCCTCTCCCCCATGCTTTTTAACATCTATATGAAGCAGCTGGGAGAGATCATCAGGGGGTTTGGACTGGGTGTCCATCAATATGCAGATGATACCCAGCTCTACCTCTCTTTCAAATCAGAACCAGTGAAGGCGGTGAAGGTCCTGTGTGAGTGCCTGGAGGCGGTTGGAGGATGGATGGCAGCTAATGGATTGAAGTTGAATCCTGACAAGACAGAAGTACTGTTTTGGGGGGACAGGGGGCGGGCTGGTGTGGAGGACTCCCTGGTCCTGAATAGGGTAACTGTGCCCCTGAAGGACCAGGATGGAGTCATCAGGTCCTTCAGGGGCACAGTTACCCTATTCAGGACCAGGGAGTCCTCCACACCAGCCCACCCCCTGTCCCCCAAAAACAGTACTTCTGTCTTGTCAGGATTCAATGATGACACCATTAAAAGAAGTAATGAATAACATTTTAAAGGAGAGAGAGATTCCAGAGACTTGGAAAGATGCATTTATAACCTTTATTCCAAAAGAGGATGCGGTTTTAACACAAGTAAAGAATTATAGACCAATTTCTTTATTAAATACGGACTATAAAATTTTTGCAGGAATAATAGCAAAGAGACTAAAAAAGGTATTACAAGAAATCATTCATGAGGATCAAGCGGGTTTTCTTCCTGGCAGACAGATGAGAGATAATGTGAGGAATATAATAAATATTTTGGAATATCTGACAGCCAGGAATAAGAAACAAGCAATGTTAATGTTTGTGGATGCCGAAAAGCCATTCGATAACGTATCATGGGATTTTATGTTGAAAAATATAGAACATATGGAGATGGGGAATGATTTCTTTAATGGAATTAAGGCAATATATACAGAACAAAGGGCGAAGTTGATAGTAAATAACGTGATAACAGAAGAAATTAAAATATCAAAAGGTACTAGACAGGGTTGTCCGCTCTCACCATTACTATTTATAATGGTCCTGGAGGTCTTTCTGAACTCAATTAGGAAAAACGAAAGGATAAAGGGGGTGACAGTAGGCCAAAATGAATATAAAGTTAAAGCCTTTGCCGATGATTTGGTTATAACGGTGGAAGAACCGATGGAGAATGTAACTGAAATATTGGAGGAAATTGAAAAATTTGGTGATGTGGCAGGTTTTATAATAAATAGGAAAAAAACTAAAATCATAATCAAAAATATGGAAAAAAACAATGATGGAAGTGCTGCAACAACAAATGGGTATTGAAATTGTTAAAAAGGTTAAATATTTGGGAATATGGTTAACTCCAAAAAATATTGATTTGTTCCAAAACAACTACGTTCCGGTGTGGAATGGAATTAAGAAGGCTCTGGAGGTATGGGGAAGGTTAAAACTATCCTTTTGGGGTAGAATTTCAATGATCAAGATGTCGGTGCTACCAAAGATGTTATTCTTATTTCAGATGATTCCAATACTAAAAGGAGTGACTATTTTTAAGGAATGGCAAAGAATGATTTCAAGATATATCTGGCAGGGCAAAAAGCCGAGAATTAAATATAAATTACTAACAGATGCAAAAGAAAGAGGAGGCTTTGCCCTGCCAGATTTGAAGTTATACTATGAGGCATCACGTCTTTGCTGGTTAAAAGAATGGAAAAAACTTAAGAATACAAAACTTCTTGACTTAGAAGGATTTGATAACAGATTTGGGTGGCATGCGCATCTATGGAAAGAAAAGAAAAAGGGTTACAAATCGTTTGAAAACCATATCTTCCGGAAATCGTTAATTGAAGTTTGGGACAGATACAAAAATATATTAGAAACGGGGATCCCACATTGGTTATCCCCATTAGAGGTTATAGGAGTCAAAAAAACTAATATGAGGAGCGGATGGATTACTTATGGAGATTTGGTGGTGAAAGAAGGAGAGAAATGGAGATTGAAACCATACAAGCAAGTAAAAGAACATGTATATGATTGGCTGCACTATTATCAGATAAGCGATATGTTCAAAAAGGATGTGAAAGAAAAAGGGTATAAAGAAAAAGATTCAAAATTTCCAACAGAAATTGTTAATAATGATTGTAAGATAATCTCAAAAATGTACAAAATGTTATTGGAATGGCACACGTTAGATGAGGAAGTAAAAGTGGTAATGATTCAATGGGCCAGAGATTTAGGATATAATATAGATATGGAAGATTGGCAAAAAATATGGAATGAAAATCTGAAGTTTACAGCATGTACTACGTTAAAAGAAAATGTTATGAAAATGGTATACAGATGGTATATGACACCAGCTAAATTAGCAAAAATGTAACAAATGTTGGAAATGTAAAGAGAAAGAGGGTACATTTATTCATATGTGGTGGGAATGTAAGAAAGTGAAGGGGTTCTGGGAAATGATATATAATGAGTTAAAGAAAATGCTGAAATACAGCTTTGTAAAGAAACCAGAAACCTTCCTACTGGGAATAACTAGAAAGGAAATAAATAAGAGGGACTGTAAACTTTTTCAGTATGCAATAACAGCAGCGAGGATATTGATGGCTCAAAAATGGAAACAAGAAGAAGTACCGACTTTGGAAGAATGGAGAACAAAATTAACAGACTACGCAGAACTGGACAAATTAACTGGAAAAATTAGATTCCAAAGAGATCATAAGTTTTTAGAGGACTGGGGAAAATTTAGAGAATATTTGAAAACGGTATGTGAGGAAGACACAACGCTAGTGTGTTGTAAAGAAGCTTTGTGAAAAAAATAAGGAATATTGCAAGAATGTAAATGAGGATAGAAAGAATGTACTCAAAGGCAATACTAGTATTAAGGAATGTGAAGATAGAAATTTAATTATGGATGATTGTCAGAGAAGTTGAGGGAGGTCCAATAAGTTAAAATATGTGATGTGAAAATTTGTATGATTGGAGATTTTATGGAAAATATAATAAAAAAATTATTTTTTTTAAAAAAAAAGAAGGACCAGGTGCGCAGCCTGGGAGTCATTTTGGACCCACAGCTGTCCATGGAGGCACAGGTCGATTCTGTATCCAGGGCAGCTATCTACCAACTCCACCTGGTACGCAGGCTGAGACCCTACCTGCCCGCGGACTGTCTCACCAGAGTGGTGCATGCTCTAGTTATCTCCCGCTTGGACTACTGCAATGCGCTCTACGTGGGGGCTACCTTTGAAGGTGACTCAGAAACTACAACTAATCCAGAATGCGGCAGCTAGACCGGTGACTGCGGGCGGCCACCGAGACCACATAACACCAGTCTTGAAAGATCTACATTGGCTCCCAGTACGTTTCCGAGCACATTTCAAAGTGCTGGTGTTGACTTTTAAAGCCCTAAACGGCCTCGGCCCAGTATACCTGAAGGAGCGTCTCCACCCCCATCGTTCTGCCCGGACGCTGAGGTCCAGCGCCGAGGGCCTTCTGGCAGTTCCCTCATTGCGAGAAGCAAAGCTACAGCGAACCAGGCAGAGGGCCTTCTTGGTAGTGGCGCCCGCCCTGTGGAACGCCCTCCCAGCAGATGTCAAAACGATAAATAACTACCTGACATTCAGAAGACATCTTAAGGCAGCCCTGTTCGGGGAAGTTTTTAATGTGTGATATATTATTTTTTATTTTTTATAAATATTTATTAACAATTTTTGAATACAATACAAAAGAAGAAACAATATAACATGTATCTTAACATAATTTCTTAACTTCTTTGGACTTCCTCACATCTCCCGCTCCTGCGTTCCTCACTCAAAAAAAAATTTTTTTCCAGCAATTTAGCGCCTTGTTTCCAATCTTATTATCTAATTTTCCCATGTTTTTTCTCTAATTTTAGATATCCTTTGTTCAAATCCTATAATGTGTGATATTTTAGTGTATTTTTGGTTTTCTATGGAAACCCAGCCAGATGGGCGGGGTACAAATAATAAATTATTATTATTGTTGTTGTTGTTGTTGTTGTTGCAGAAATCGTGGAGTGTATGGCGCTATCTGACCCCTGGGCCATCTGAAGGCAATCCTGTATACAGGGAAGTTTTTTTTTAAAAAAATGTTTAATGTGTTGTTATGTTTTTATATATGTCGGACGCTGGCCAGAGTGGCTGGGACAAGCCAGCAAGATGTGTGAGGTATAAATAGTAAAATTATCATTATGGAATGGAACGTCCCTATTTTAATTGGAGAAATGTTGGAGGGTATGTTTTGCTCAAACTGTTCCTATCCCCTGTCTCTAGTATTTTACTGTCCATTTTGCTGCTGTGGGCAGATCCACATGTATTTAAAACACACGACTCCCTCCCCCCAAAGGAATCCTGGGTGCTGTAGTTTGTTAATGAGCTTGAGAACTGTAGCTCTGTGAAAGGGAAACTAGAACTGTCATTGTTCTGGTTCTCTTTCTCTCATACACTGTCTCTAGAAGTTATCTCTCTGAGGAGAGGTTTGCTTGTAGTTTCTAAGGCACATAAATGCATATATACAACAAGGGCTGAGTTACAGCTGATGGTATCCATCTGGTTTGCCCTTGAGTCCAATATTTCTCTTTCACAAGCAGCCTGCGTGAGCACTTCTGAGCTGGATTGGGACCATGCTATGGGAAGACCTTCACTCTCTCCCTCTCCCTGGCTCCAGCTCCAGCCGGAATTGGTTGTCCACAGCCGCTATTTGCATAAATAATGCCACTTGTTGTTTCACATGTTGTTGCACAGCCTGCCATTTCATGCACTGTAGATGGAAGGGTATATTTCAAATTTGTGAGCCCACACAGGGAAATTATTTATTTGAAATATAGTATGTAACTAAACCAAAGGATGCTCACCCTTATGTGAGCCTTAATCAAAGCTAATTGCAGAGAAAACCCATGTGGCAGATGGAAGGAGAGCTTTCTTTTTTAAAAATAATAATAATAATATTTTTATTGATTTTTACAAATAATTCCCAAAAATCATATAACATACTTATCCTATACAAGATTTTCCAGTCTTTATCACTTAATCTGCATTTCATTATTTTCAGTATTACTCCTTCACTAATAATTCTTATCATATCTCTGCAATATTTTGCATAGTCCTCCTTACAAAACTTCTTGCAATCCTACTAGCGTAATCTGTTGATTACAATTGCTCTTCAAATAATTCATATATTTACTCCAGTCCTCTGAGAATCTCTGATCCCGCAGGTTTCAAATCCTTCCTGTCATCTTATCCAATTCTGCATAGTCCATTAATTTCAGATGGAAGGAGAGCTTTCAATCATGTGTAAGTTTTTTGGGGGGCGGGTATGTGTGTTGACAGAATGGGGTGTTTAAAGCATTCCACAGTTTTCAATCTCAGATATATTAAGGGGGTATGCAGTTAAAACGAATATAAACCCCAATGTACAAATATATAATACGCATAGAAAGAGTCAGGATCGCTTTGTAGTGCCTAGGAAAAATATGGGCCTGTATTTACCGGTACCTCTACTATGGTGAGGAAGGTGTTGACATAGTGATGGATAGTGATGTTGCTGCTCTTCTATGCAATAGTAAAGATGTAGACTTGAATGCAGAGGATGTGTATTCACAGCCAACCACACCTGTCTATGGCAAGGGAGTAGCCAACTCACTATGTGTTATTTCCATATCAATTTATTTATTTGCATGATACATGTAGAACACAACAAGTTCCTGCGATAACAAAACAATACAGTGGTTGGTTTCAATGATTCATAAGTATTGTTACCATATTCAAGTGAATACAATTAGCCAAACTAATTCTGGAAGTTGAAGTAGCAGACAGCACAATTTTATAGCTGAAAACCCACTCCAAAATTTCTGATTGATACACTGTATCAGGGTGCATTGTTTCAATTTATAGTTCAACTTCCGGTTCACTTCAGAAAGAAGTTATTAACTTGAAACAATTACATAAAAATATTTCAGCAGGGTGGATCCAGACTGTTTCACTTGGTTCCCATTCAAATAAATAAAGTTTCGGTGAAATTGCAACTTATACTGAAAAATAGGCTATAAATTATTATAACAGGTCTTTGCCATGGATGTCTACTTTGGACTGTTTTTCCGTTTACTCTGTTATTTTCTGTGTTGCTTTTAATCATCTTTACAGCCGTACCTCAAAAGTTGAACGCCTTGCAACTCAAACATTTTGACTCCCTGAACACCGCAAACCTGGAAGTGAGTGTTCCGGTTTGCGAATGTTCTTTGGAACCCAAACATCCAACGTGGGTTCCACAGCTTCCAATTGGCTGCAGAAAGCTCCTGCAGCCAAGCAGAAGCTGTGCCTTGGTTTTTGAACGTTTTGGAAGTCGAACGGACTTCCGGAACGGATTCCATTCAACTTCCAAGGTGCGACTGTATTCTGTATATCATCTTTGGGGGGGGGTGAAATAGCTCTTCTGTCACACCTTGCAACACCTGTTCTGTCCTTATTTGCTTATAAATTCCATGAGGAATATGTTTCAGTGGCCCTTCCCTCAGATGGTGGTGGACTCTCTGTCACTGGAGGTTTTTAAGCAGAGGTTGGATGGCCATCTGTCATGGGTGTTTTAGGTGAGATTCTTGCATCACAGTGGGTTGGACTAGATGAGGGTCTAGATTATTCTATCCCTTCCTACAAGAAAGATCTAGTGTTTCCTATGGAGGATTGTATCCCAATTAAACTCTGCTCAGAGTAGACCTATTGAACTTAATTGAACTGAATGCTATGTCCATTTATTTCAATGGATCTGCTCTGAATATAATATTACCATGATTATAACCATGAATATAACCATGATACTGTCTTTCAAAAGTAACTCTTCTTCTTTTGCCTTCTTACACCTTCTTAACTAATCTACTGGGCCTTAACTAAGTTGTGGACACAATGGAAAGTCAGGGTGTTTCCATTATGACCCTTTTGTATGCCTACGCGGTATAATTCTATGCCAAGGAATCTAAGATGTTAACACCCATGAGATAAAAACAGCCATACTGTTTGGGAAATTTTGGGAAGGAAGAGCAATTGAAATAACAGTGAAACCATATTTGATGAGGGAGTGGATGAGAATTAAAAGCATTCCTTGCATAGTTTAAAAGTCAAACGCAGTCTTGTTCTCAAAGACTGACAGCACATTTCTGTGCATGTACATGTATATGGGACTCACATGCAGATTAGGATTTCAGCTTTATTTTTTTATTGGATCACAGAAGAAAAAAATATATAGTAAAACATTATATTTAGTACTGAAGAAGGGATGATACGATACCAATCAACCAGTTATAACTGGAAAGGTACCAAGGATTAATATTTACTGGAACAGATGGTGAGAAAGTAGGTGCAGTATCCAATAAATAGGTATAAGAAGAGGCAATGGAAAACTTGACTGCACAGAAACTTTCACACCTATGCCAGTGGCAAGTTTCCTACACCTCTTGCTGGCGTCTTCTTCTTAAGGCTCCTGGTGGTTGTAACTGGAACAAACTCAGGATAAGGCTACTCATTCTTCTAAGTATCTCCAACTTGCCAGGAGCTGTCTCTAGGAACAAGGGCTCATCCTGACTTCCTTTTGTGCCATGTTTCTAGGCACAGATTTGGGCTTTAAAGCTCTGTGTCCAAGGAAGTTTTTGTTTATGTTTTGTCCTGGTGCTTTCCCTGGGAAAAACTGTGTTTTACCACTGAATACATTCTCCTGGTTACAGGTTACTTCTTGAATATGCTCAGCTATTGCAGCCATTTGCCCCAATTCAGTGGTAAAATGTGAGTTTTCCCAGGGAAACAAAAATCCTCTGATGCAGAGCTTTAAAGTACAGACCTATGCCTAGAAAGTGTGGTGCAAAGGAAGTCAGGATGAGCCCTAAGTTGCACAGGAGCCCCCCCCCCCATTCTCTTGTTTCTCCACCACAACTGGAAGAATGTACTTTGAAGACTTGGAAGCCCCAGAGAACGAGGAGCTTATTCACACTTGCCTTTTGCCCTGCTCTTTCCAGGCTCAGGTCTGTGCTTAAAAGCTCTGTGTCAAAATGAGAGGTTTTCCTCACAGAAACCCACTCTTTAGCACTCAGTTGGAGCAAATGTCAGTTTGGGTTTTCTGCAGATTGCCATTTGCTTTGGTTGAGCTTTAAAGAGCAGGTTCTCATGGGGAAAGCTCTGGGGGGGGGGGGTGCTCTGATACAGCTTTAACACATGGACCATGCCTAGAAAGAGAGGAGGAAAGCTAAGTGTGCTCAGAGCCCTTCCAGTAATGTCTCAGCCATCTGTGAGGGAACTGGAGTCAAGTATCAATGTATGTGCTACTGGCTATATGGACCTGACAGCCACCTGCTTTTTGTTTTGGTCTCCAGTCAAGAGCCTACACATTGCAGGCTTAAAGCACCGTTAGGCCTTTGCTTTTTCTAAATTCAGATTGAAGCTGGTTTGGAGGGTAAACACATCAAACCACAGTGTTTCGTAAGAAACAGCAGGATGGGTATGGTGTGAGCTAAGCTGTGTGCACACCACTTCCCAAACTAGCACCAGGAGCAGACTGGATGGAGAATAAACAGGAACACACAGTCTTAGACAGTGAAATAAAGCTAACAACCTCTTTGGTGAGTGAAATGGAAGGAATTAAGCAAATATTTAACTCAGGAAATATCTTTGCAGTGCAAGGTAGGGAGGAGTGTTGGGGGCTTTCTGCAATTCAGCTGAATTCTAACAGGCAGGGGGGAAGTTGGGGGGTCTTGTGCCTCTGCGTAACTATAGCCACATCTCTCTCAATTAAGGGCTGGTTCATAAGGAAGATATTTGATTTCCCCCTATCCTCACTACCCCAATGGACCGCTCCATCATGCTTGCCCTGCTGCAAGCAGCTGACTCCTCTCAACACATTAGCAGCACAGCCTGCAGGGAGGACTGATATTAGTCTAAACCTTTGATCCACTTCTTGGTGAAGTTTGGAGCTGGACCATTTCAGGCTCATCTGGACTGTTTGTGTGTGCGCTGCTTCAAGTGGACAAGAAACCCTTTGTTCCCCAGCACTGACCTATGGACATCATAAGGTGGCTGCTGCTAGAGTTTATTTTTGTAGGTTGCCTTGTTACCTATTCTTTTGGTTAGTATTATGTCTTTGAAGTTGGCTGGGCAAGCTAATGCATTCCTCCATTTACACCAGTTCATCCTAAAAGTTCTCTCTGTGTGCTTAAACCAACTGAAAATAATGACTCTTCGTTTGGGAGATCTTTTTGCCTTGGAAAGTGAGGAGGAATTAAAGAACCTCTTAACAAGGGTGAAAGAGGAGAGTGCAAAATATGGTCTGAAGCTCAACATAAAAAAAACTAAGATCATGGCCACTGGGCCCATCACCTCCTGGCAAATAGAAGGGGAAGAAATGGAGGCAGTGAGAGATTTTACTTTTTTGGGCTCCATGATCACTACAGATGGTGACAGCAGTGATGAAATTAAAAGACGCCTGCTTTTTGGGAGAAAAGCAATGACAAACCTAGACAGCATCTTAAAAAGCAGAGACATCACCTTGCTGATAAAGGTCCGTATACTTAAAGCTATGTTTTTCCCAGTAGTGATGTATGGAAGTGAGAGGTGGACCATAAAGAAGGCTGATCGCCAAAGAATTGATGCTTTTGAATTATGGTGCTGAAGGAGACTCTTGAAAGTCCCATGGACTGCAAGAAGATCAAACCTATCCATTCTGAAGGAAATCAACCCTGAGTGCTCACTGGAAGGACAGATCATGAAGCTGAGGCTCCAATACTTTGGCCACCTCATGAGAAGAGAAGACTCCCTGGAAAAGACCCTGATGTTGGGAAAGATGGAGGGCACAAGGAGAAGGGAACAACAGAGGACGAGATGGTTGGACAGTGTTCTCGAAGCTACTAACATGAGTTTGACCAAACTGCGGGAGGCAGTGGAAGACAGGAGTGCTTGGCGTGCTCTGGTCCATGGGGTCACAAAGGGTCGAACACGACTAAACAACAACAAAATTATTACATTGTTACATAATCAGTGCTGCCTAAAGCTGCTTAACCAGTGTTGAGGTCCATCTGGGGTACATTCAGACATGGGGCTTCTTGTGTTAGTTTTCCAGGTGTTAGTTTCCAGTGTTAGTTTTCCAGCTCATCTGTCCTGTTTTCTAACAGTGCTTTCACATTGCAGTACCTGTTGCATTATGAACTGTGGCTTTTTGACTGATATACCGTTGTTGTTGTTGTTAAGTCGTTTAGTCGTGTCCGACTCTTCGTGACCCCATGGACCAGAGCACGCCAGGCACTCCTGTCTTTCACTGCCTCCCGCAGTTTGGTCAAACTCATGTATACTGCTAGGTTGTGCTAAATTTCATTCACACCAGTAGGCATGGTGGGGTGATCAAGTTCACAAAATTTCCTCTGACCATAGCTCAGTTGAGACTCTTAATCTCAGGGTTGTGGGTTCAAGCCCCATGTTGAGCATTGCAGGGAGTTGGACTAGATGACCCTTGTGGTCCCTTCCAACTCTACAGTTCTATTATTCTATTGTGCATACTACAAAGAAAGTGAACAGGGAGAAGCCTTGCTGTCTTATAATGCTATGAGCCAAACAGTTGGCACAAAAAAACCCCCCATTTGAATAGAAGCGGTGTGTGATGCGAGGTGGCACTTGGCCTATTTTGAATAACCCTGGCTTTTCCTGAAATGCCATATTTGTTGTTTTGTGATATCAGAACCAGCTCTAGGAAGGGCTGGCCCACATAGATGCAATAGTATGAAGAGCTTTTCACCAGCTAAGGGAGGTGTGATATCTCTGGCCTCTCCTGGACAGAGGGTGCCTAATAGTATTTATTAATGCTCTGGTTACATCCAGGCTTGGTAACTTCCATTTCTGCTCTAACAATGGGGCTGTTCAGTTACTACATTCTGATGAGATTTCTCAGAACCATCTGAAAATTAGGAATGCATCTCTCCTTCCTTCTCTAGGCAAAAATAAATTATTGAACTCTGCAACACCATATTTATTTGTATCTCTCCCTCATCTGACCTACCCCTCCCTTTCCTTTTTTTCTAGGGACAGATTAGGTGTCCTGGTAGTTATTGTGTTCAAATAAATGTTACAGAGACCAATATGTTCCCTAATTTCTCTCCACAGTGAGGGTGTAGGCGCAAGATTATTTAAGACTTGTAACTGAAGAATGAACAAGCTCAGTGATGTGCTAAACCTAAGCATCTGTGCAATGTTTTCCTTGCTTTAGGCCTATGAGGATAGACATGTACAGGCAAATAGCACAGAAACAATGGCATGTGATATCATAATATTCAAAACAGCTAATATTATGGACTGCAATGATAGCCCTTTAGGCCTCTGGTTTGTTTTGAAGTTTCAGTTCCAGTTTAATTTAAATTTTGAAGTCTGTTGATAGAACTGTTGAACGTTGAAAATCCATATTTAATATGTGCAAATTGGAAGTTCTTACACATGCCTTAATGTTTATGGGGGGATGAGAGAATTCTGAACCACAGCTGAACAACTGAAAAGATTTGCTCTCAAGGTGATAACAGCCCACCATCATAACTGAATTTTTAGTTAGTGATTTGGAATCCAAAATTCTAAGCTTTAAATTACAGGATTAAAAAAATGTGCATTTCACCTGTACTCAAAATACAGAAATGTCACAAAAATGTAGCCACCTGAGGGCAGCAAATAAGTATCACAAAACAATGCACTGAAGAAAGCTGAGATGAATTTTGGGCTATGAGACAAATTTTTATTTACACGCAGCTAAGGCTGCCTTTTAAAAGTTGTTTATTGTGTTTATTTCATTTAAATAGGGTAGGTGACAGCCAATTAAATCATACTTAGAGTAGACTCATGGGATGCAGGTGGTGCTGTGGGTAAAACCTCAGTGCCTAGGACTTGCCGATCGTATGGTCGGCGGTTCGAATCCCCGCGGCGGGGTGAGCTCCCGTCGTTCGGTCCCAGCTCCTGCCCACCTAGCAGTTCAAAAGCACCCCTAAGTGCAAGTAGATAAATAGGTACCGCTTTATAGCGGGAAGGTAAGTGGCGTTTCTGTGCGCTGCGCTGGTGCTGGCTCACCAGAGCAGCTTCGTCACGCTGGCCACGTGACCCGGAAGTGTCTGCGGACAGCGCTGGCTCCCGGCCTCTTAAGCGAGATGAGCATGCAACTCCAGAGTCGGTCATGACTGGCCCTTATGGGCAGGGGTAACTTTACCTTTACCTTTTAGAGTAGACCCATTGAAATAAGTGGTCTTAAGTTCATAGAGTTTACTTGGGTATGACTAATATTTGATATCACTGTGAAAACCTCAGATTAGAACCATTCAAGTCAAATCTACCGGCTTCTCAGATAGCAAGCTACCCTTGTCATAGGTTCTGGTTCACTTTCAGTTTCTTGATTTGTGAAAAACAAAGCCGAGGACACTTTTTTCTATATAGAGATGTTATTGCAACTTCCAATTACTTTTAAAAAGAGCTGACATGTGTATTTTTCTTTCTTTCTTTCTTTCTTTCTTTCTTGAATTTCTATCCCGCCCTATAACTTGGAGGTCTCAGGGCGGTTCACAGAAAAGATAACAATATATCAAATCAAAATAGGAACGATGACCCAATAACTCCCCCCCCCCCGCAAAAAGAGCCACATTTTAAAAGGGTATAGGATGTTGGGTGTGTAGTTGAAATATTGCATTTAAAAGGTATTGAGAAAGCAAGAATTAATGTTAATTGTGACTTATCATTATGTGCTCAGCACCAGAATCTCATCACACTGACATATAAAGTAATAAGCACATCTGGCCAGCATGGTGTTGTGGTTAGAATGAGACTGGGGTACAAATCCTGCCTTGGCCATTAAGCAAACTGGGTGGCCTTTTGCCAGGCATTGCCTCTCAGCCTAACCTATCCACCTCTTAAGATGGTTCGGAAACTTTAGCTGGTGCAGAATTCAGTGGCAGTTTGAAGGGGAACCCAGAAAGTACGGCACTATACAGTCCTTTGGGACTCTTTTGTGTACAGGTGAAGCACCAGTGCTCTGATAGTTTGAATTTATTTAAAGAATTCATAAAGTGAGCCCATTGTAAATGGGATATTAATGACATTGTAAGCCGGGTATTCATTTCCAACAAATAGGGGAAATGACCGCCCCTCAAAGAACTGGACGCAGCAAGAGAGATGAAGGCAGGTTTATTAAATACAGTAGGGAGGGGAATAAAATTGCATGTGGATGATGAGTGCTGTAGAACACAATTAGTACACAGTAGCCAATTTAATGTTTTAAGTCTATCAATAAGCTAATAGAAGCAGCATGCAGACTGGCAAACACTATGGCTCTGAGCCAGAGTTCCCAGAACTGAATGGAACTGTCCCACTGGTAGAAAGGACTGATGAGAATCAGTTTTGCCAATTTCTCCCTCCATCCAGTGGCGTAGCGTGGGGGTGCAGGGGGGGCCGGCCGCACCGGGCGCAACATCTGGGGGGGCCGCGCTCGCCGCCTTTGGAGTCGCCGAAGAGCCTTGGGCGCAGGCTGAAGCAGAGCCCCATGTCTCGCGGAACCGACGAGCTGTGTGCGCATCCGGGCTGAAGGCGTCCGGCAGGCAGCGGCTCTCAGCGCTCGCCGTGGTCCCCGCGCCAGGGCCGCGGAGGGCGCGCCAGGCAGCCCCTCCTCACAGCCCCGCCGCCGCTGCTGCTGCTGCAGCTGCTGGGCCATGTTGCATTTTCCTCGCCTCTCTGCCCTCCTCCTCTGGTCAAGCGGCGTCGTTTGGGCGGCAGCGCCAGCGGCAACTCGCCTCAGATCACCTGACACGGACCCGCCACCACCGCCGTGGCTACCTTACTGTAAATACCCCAGCCCAGGCAGCAGCAAGAAGAAGCTGGCAGCGGCGGCAGGTTAGGGGTTAGGGGCGCAAATTACTTGCCTTGCCCCGGGTTAGGGGGCGCAAATTACTTGCCTTGCCCCGGGTGCTGACAACCCACGCTACGCCGCTGCCTCCATCCGCAGCTCCCTTGAAATGTTCTTTAGAGGACTTCAGGATGTCGTTTGTGGCTGCTGGGATAATTGGCAAAAAGCTCCTTCCCCACTCCCTAGTACAGTGGTACCTCGGGTTAAGTACTTAATTCGTTCCGGAGGTCTGTTCTTAACCTGAAACTGTTCTTAACCTGAAGCACCACTTTAGCTAATGGGGCCTTCAGCTGCCGCTGCACCGCCGAAGCACGATTTCTGTTCTCATCCTGAAGCAAAGTTCTTAACCCGAGGTACTATTTCTGGATTTGCGGAGTCTGTAACCTGAAGCGTATGTAACCCGAGATACCATTGTACGTTCATCAGGAACCTCCATTAGATTGTAGTTCCTCCTGTGAACAGAATAAATCCTCCAGTTTTCAGAAGGGCAACTCAGGATCCAACTCTTTGAAAAGTATTTTAGATTTTTCAAAGCCTAGAATAAAGTTTTAATGATTGGCAAATAATATAAAGTGACAAAAAAAAAATAAAGCTTGAAAAATCTAAATTGGTTGAGAGTTAAGAAGCTGCTTTTGAAATGCAAAAGGAGCAATTTTAGTTATTAGCATGCTTAATACATACACCAAACCACTATGATAAGTACATAAAAGGCTGACAAATGATCAATTGAGAGAGTTTAGGTAACAACGGTGTTTTATTGTTAAAAATGAGGAAGAAAAGAATGGCTATTCATACAAAACAGAAAGGAAAACAAGACAGAAATATTAACAAAAAATGTATGGTTTCATTTCATAATAAAAAAAAATATGAAGGGATGGATTTTAAAAACAAACAACTCAAAATGATCCCCCCTGCTTCAGAATCCTCCCCCCTGCTTCAGAATCCTCCTTGCGTGATCTCTTTTCGTGCTAGACATCCTTTGCACTCACAGGTAGCAGAAGCAGAGACTTTTCAGCTGCTCTGGCCGCTGCTTTAGCAATCGGAAAGAAAACATTTTCGTGCAGGGACAGGCTTTATGGTTTCTTTAAGCAGTTAAACAGCCTCTTCAGCAAGTGTTAAAGCAATCAAAGCCATATTCTTTTCATAACAATCAATAGCTCCATGGAGCAAAGTGCTTCAGTCACTGACTGAAAGCTGCCAGGAAATTGCATTGTGGAATTGAATGCCGTTATGCCGCATGCTAGATGAGCGGGCCTTGTTTTCTTCCCAGGCTAACTCCCAAGGCCAAATTCACACAGCCGTTTATTTTATTTTTTGAGGTAGAGACTGTACCATGTGAAAACGGGGGGTAGGCGGAGTGTTCATATGGAAATGCCTCCCTGTGGGAATACGTCAGGTTATCATATCCTAAAAATAGTTAGAAAAATTGGGAAGTCAGTTCCAACAAGAAGTAGCATCCAGGACTGAACCTAGTCTAGTCCCCCTACCTCTGCCCCGGTCAGTCAGTGGCGTGTGGTAAAAAATTCCAAAGGCTAAGAGTTAGGGCCAAAGGCACCAGCTTGCGAGGGCAATTGTTGGTGGTGGGGCAACATCAGCATGTGAGAGCTTGACGTTGTGTGCATGAACATCACGCCTCCTTCCCTAAACTGGGCAGAAGCTTCCCTGGTTTGGGAAAGGAGGCACCGGCCTGTAATAATATAATACTCTAATTTACCAGAAACTTTTAGGGGACTATCCTAGTCCCCCTAGTCCACTGACTGCACACCACTGCTGTCAATGGTTGACTTGTTCCTATCATTACTTCATCCATTGTACAACTTCAAACCTGATGCAAGTAGTAAGTAGTAAGGAAACCATGAATGTGACACGGCTACCCCTCATGGCCTCTTCATTCAGCATTCATTCATCCATCATTCATCCAGACTTCCTTTTGTGCCATGCTTACTAGGCACAGGTCTGTGCTGTGTCTGAGTGCTCCTCCCCTGCCACTTTCCCCATGATAGCTCGGATTTTCCTTTGCTCCAATTCAGCGGTAGAGAGTGGGGTTTGGCAGCAAAAGCACCTGGGGCAGGGAGAAGCACTTGGGCACAGTGCTTTATAGTGCAGACGTGTGCATGGAAACACAGCACAAAAGGAAGTCTGGATGAGCCCGTAAAGGTAAAGGACCCCTGACCATTAGGTCCAGTCATGGCCAACTCTGGAGTTGCGGCGCTCATCTCACTTTATTGGCCGAGGGAGCCGGCGTACAGCTTCCGGGTCATGTGGCCAGCATGACTAAGCCACTTCTGGCGAACCAGAGCAGTGCATGGAAATGCTGTTTACCTTCCCACCGGAGCGGTACCTATTTATCTGCTTGCACTTTGACATGCTTTCGAACTGCTAGGTTGGCAGGAGCAGGGACTCAAAGCAGACACAATGAAAATAATGGACCTTGCTTAGTACCATTCATTAAGGGTTTACTCTGAGTCAAACTCAATTGAAGACCATCCTATGTTCTCAAGTGGGTACCTATGAGGTAAACACATAGTTTCAAACATGTGGTAAATAGGGGCATCTCCCAGAGAGCTGACTGTTGTTCCTTGTTGCATCCACACATAAGAAGCTGCCTTATAGGAAATCAGCTCAATGGTCCATTAAGCTCAGTACGGTCAAGGCTGGCTGGCAGCAGTTCTGCAGGGTTTTAGACAGGAGTCCAGTTAATGCTAGGAATTGAACCCAGAACTTTCTTCATGCAAAGCTTCTGCTTGGCCACCAAGCTCTGACTTTTCCTGCTCCCATTCCAGTGACAATTCCGTTATCTGTAGCTGTTTGGTACAAAAGAAGGCTCTCTTTAGAAGGCCCAAGGCATTGCTTGGAAAAATAACAGGCAAGTAACCGATGGCAGGGTGAAGAGTGATAGTGAGTGTTGGATATAGGAGGCCCATTGCAAAATGCTGTTATCAAAAGTTCCAGGGTGTCAGCAACCTGCGGGTAGGATGCTCAGTAGCATATACTGGAGTATGCATGAGCACCAGACTTGGATGGATCTGGAGATCAAGGGGATTGTGCCTTGGAGGGATATGGGGCTTGCCTAAGGCAAAGTAGGATCTGCACGAGGCTGAAAAAGTGCTTCATGCCATTCTCAGCTGAGAAAAAAACTCAAAATAATGTGTTTATTTATTTATTTATTGAATTTATTTACTGCCCTATACCTGGAGGTCTCGGCACGCTTCACAGAACAAGATCAACATAAAAACCACAATATATATAATTAAAATGAAAACAACAAGCCAATAACAACCCCCCACAAAAAATTCTCACATTTTAAAAGGGCAAAGGATATCAATCAGATCAACCAAAGGCCTGGTTAAAAAGGAATGTTTTTGCCTGGCGCCTGAAGGTGTATAATGAAGGTGCCAGGCGAACTTCCCTGGGGAGAGCATTCCACAGACAGGGAGCCACTGCAGAAAAGGCCCGTTCTCGTGTTGCCACCTTTCAGACCTCTTTAGGAGGAGGCACACAAAGGAGGGCCTCAGAAGATGATCTCAGGGTCTGGGTAGGTTCATATGGAACGAGGCAGTCCTTGAGGTATTGCGGTCCTGAGCCATTTAAGGCTTTATAGGTTTAAGGCTTTTACGTTAATAATACACATTTAAATACTTATAGAAATGTGGGTTTGTGTGTGGTTACTACAGGAAGGAGACAGAATGAATTTATGTGTGGGCCCATTCCAAAAAAGACATGGCATAGAAATAGATGAATTTTGTCATCCCTAGCATCCCTAGATCAAATGGTGGGTACTTTTGAAAGGAGCTGCAAAGCTTTAAGACAGGGCTGCTGAGACCAGGTACTTAGAGAGAGGATTCACTTTTTATTTTTAATCTCCCCTTTGCAGCCTATTTGAAACCTTGTTGGAGAGTGCTGGTGGCTGCTCCCCCATTGACCCAGAGACCCTGTCATTTTATACTAGATGTCTCATTTTATATCTAAAGACTGGGTACAGGGGAGACACCTTCCTATTACAGAGGTGGTAAACCTGTATCTGGGCTATATATCACTTGAGAATGCAGGTGGCAGCTGACATGACTGAGTGCTTTTCAATACAAATAATTCTCTGTATGGAGAAAAGGGCAGTTATCAGAGACGAGATCCAGGCTACATACATGCCATTTATTTAAAGCACGTTAAAAGCATAGCTCCCCTGGAAGAATCATGGGAACTAGTTTACCTCTGAAAGAGCCCCTTAAACTACAGTCTCCAGGTTTCTTTGGGGGAAATGGGGTGTTTGTACGTAACAGTCTGGTTTTCTAGGTAGACATTTATTTTATCACAGCTCAGCTTAGATACAGGCTTAACCTCAGTGTGAAGCAGACCATTTCAGTTGGCCATTCTTTGATCCATAGTCTTCCTAGTTATCTCTCGCTTGGACTACTGTAATGCGCTCTACGTGGGGCTACCTTTGAAGGTGGCCCAGAAACTGCAACTATTCCAGAATGTGGCAGCTAGACTGGTAACTTGGAGCGGCCGCCAAGACCACGTGACACCGATCTTGAAAGACCTACATTGGCTCCCAGTACGTTTCCAAGCACAATTCAAAGTGTTGGTGTTAACCTTTAAAGCCCTAAACGGCCTCGGCCCAGTATACCTGAAGGAGTGTCTCCACCCCCATCATTCTGCCCGGACACTGAGGTCCAGCTCTGAGGGCCTTCTGGCGGTTCCCTCACTGCAAGAAGTGAGGTTACAGGGAACCAGGCAGAGGGCCTTCTTGGTAGTGGCTCTGGTCCTGTGGAACGCCCTCCCATCAGATGTCAAAGAGATAAACAACTACCTGACATTTAGAAAACATCTGAAGGCAGCCCTGTTCAGGGAAGTTTATAATGTGTGACATTTTGATGTATTTTTAATCTTTGTTGGAAGCCACCCAGAGTGGCTGGGGAAACCCAGCCAGATGGGTGGGGTACAAATAATAAATTATTATTATTATTATTATTATTATTATTATTATTATTATTATACCTGAAGGACATTATAGAACCCCTACAGTATATTTTGAGGGGAAGGATGGGCAAGCGAATGGCTCCTTCCCAAATAATAATCTCCTTTTTGTACTTGAAACTAAAAGGGCAGTCATTCAGGGGTTTTCTTTGCCCGTGCCAATTAATTTAAATGACTGCAATTTTTTTTTTTAAGGAACTCATTGTCTAGCCAGCGAAAGCCCACACCCCTCAGATGGTAAACTCCTTTAGCTCACTTCTTGCTGGGCACAAGCGTTGGATCACATATTCTTATTCCATATAGAACAGTGAAGAATAATTAGCACCCATTTGTTTAATCCCTAATGCATGTTAGATCTTACACTGCATGTATTAGCATGCACAAAAAGGAGCAGAGACTCCTACCTAGGGATGGAGAAATTCAGTTTTGTGTGCATTTTAATGAGAAACTACCTAATTCGCACTTCTTGAACTAATACATGAACCAAACCCAGCTATCCTTTGAAATCCGTACTTCTCCGAATTTTGCAATGCAGTTCTTCAACCAGTATGTGCAAAAAATGTATGCATTCAGGGAAAGTGTGATAAAAATGAAAATAATACACAAAATTTCATTAAAGGTAGGGGAATTGTTTGCAAAAAAAGTGCACATTAAGCAAAATGGCATTGAAAATGTGTTGATTAAGAGACACTCGCACCAAATTGCTACTGAATTCTCATGAGGATTTTTTTTTTAAATCACAAATAGCTGCAGAAATGTGAAGAACTGAATTTCAAGATTGCTAAATTGAAAAGCTGAGAGAAATCTAAATTGACAGATTCATTCCTGCCTACCCTCTCTCCATTTTATTACAAGCGAGGGCAGCTGCCGAGAAAATGGATAGGACAGATGAGTACATCAAGCTGTACCATTAATCCATGTTTAGTGGTTTTGCACATTCACCATGGATCTGGTCAGCTGAGCACCCAACCTCCATGGGCATTAGAACATTCACTTGTTGAATATAGTATATTGTTTAGCGAAAAGGTTTGTTTTTTTGAGGGGTGTGATGATACAGCTGTGGTAGAGGACGTACTGGATATCAATCACAACATCCCATAAGCACTTACGTCATAATTACACTGGCTTCTGTTTTCCCATCCTTCAAAATCAGACCATAATGCTGAAAATTTTGCTGATACCTGTCCAGATCCTAGAACACAACACGCTGAAGACCCTGCCACTGGCTGTACAAAAAAATGCCCTCCTTATTCCTACTCACCCATTCGAACTATTTGTAGGTAGCACTTGTTTGCGACAAGGCACCAAGTTCAAATCCAATACCTCCCTCTGGTGGCCGATGAGAGAGAAATGTCGGATTGAAAGTGAAAACACTGGCCAGATTTTTCCAAGATAAAATGCCAGCGGGTAAATTAGTGGGGGAAGAAGCTTTGTCTGTCCAGGGGACTACAAACCCACCAGTCACGAGTGTGAGAAGCTGGATTAGTAGCCTGGTTTTAGAGAACTACTTGGAAAGAAACTGCAGGTGATGAAGAAGAGGAAGTGAATTCTACAGTGAAAGCAAAGGGCTTGGGGAGGGAATAGCTGCAGTCTAGAGTCTTGTGGGAGGGGAAATTTCCTTTGTGGAACTTCTTGATTCCATGCTCACCTTGGGAAGGCCTGTGTGGCACTTGTCACTCTTGTTTCCTGCCGCATAAGTTCCTACCTCCCTAGTACAAATGAGGGGGGGATGATGGGAAGAAAGGGAAAATTGGGTTCAGCTGTGCTGAGCGGATCAGCTGCAATGGCCCAGCAGACGATACCCCTGGGTAAAGATTTGCTACAACACTGACATCAGCAGTGGGTCAGATTGGTCCAGGAACCCAGGCAGAAAAGGCAGATGTACCCTGTACAGAATTAGAGAAGGTCTATGAGTTGGGCATACTAAGAGGCCAGCAAGACAGATGACTTAAATGGTCTTTAATAAAGGACTACTTTATTGAAAGGCAATTTATTTGGGACTAAGGTGATTGTAATGGAACGGTGCCAGAGCTCTTTGGCCAAGGGGTAGGAATTGCTATAGGAATGGAGGCCTTTAATCTAGCATCAGGATAAAGGGAAGCGTGACTCATCAAGGCAACTGTAGTGGAGGAATCATAGAATTGGAAGGGACCCCGAGGGTCATCTAGTCAACCCCCTGCAATGCAGGAATCTCTGCTAAAGCATCCATGACAGATGGCCATCCAACCTCTGCTTAAAAACACAGTAGAAACCTCTCCCCACCCCTGTCCCCAATTTGAAAGGAGCAACATCTCTGACCAAGACAGTTGAGGATTTCTTGATTGCTACACAGAGTGGATGAATTGACCATGGCAAGATATTTACAGTGCGGTTTGCTAGTGTGGGAAGTCATGCAGTCAAGTTGGCCTGGGGCAGTAGTAGCAGTGGGAAGTCAATCTGCTTTGACAGTCATCATCAGGTGCTGGCTATCAAGCAAATAAGCAGAGTGATGAGGCTAGTTGGGGTGGTGGGGGCCAGGTAATGCCCAAGCAACCTGGTTGTGTAAGAGCAGCCAATAGGTCCGTTTGATGCTTGCTCCCACCAGCACTACATTCTCACCAGTATGTGCTGCTTTGTGAACTCCTCCCAGTCTTCTAGCACAAGATCACATCTGGTATTTGATCCGGAGACAGCTTGCATGTGCTGCTTGTGCAACCCAGTTGATCTTTGCGTATGTGGCTGGAGGATGACAAAATGCTCCACGATGTGTATCTTTTCCTGTCTGTGGTTGACTGGTTAGAGAGTTGCCTGGTAGTGTGTGCTGGGTGGACTTCAGATCTGCCAGATACTCTCTTTTGCCATTTACATAGTTGTTGGACCAGGCATACAAAAGATGAATTTGGTCTTAATTCTGCCATTCACTTGGTCGGTTTGAATTTACATTTCTCATTCCACTGCCCTATATCATAAGTTACCAGTGGTGCCGTTAGATAATTTCAGATTCTGGACATAATGGCCTTCTGTTCCTCTACCCATCTTAGATGGTAATATATATATTGATTGCTTCATATTCTGGGGGGCTCTTCTGATCATTCATTGGAGTGCGGCCCTGGACCTCTGCCCACCACCAAGTCCTGTCTTGAAGGCACTACTGAGCCTACAAGATGTTCCTATAAGAGTGCAGTCATTGCTTCCATTATTATTTACCCTAATAACCCTAGTTCCTTACTCTCGCTGCCAAAATGGTCTTTCTCCCAAAACACATCTTGAATTTTTGCTCCAGGAAGGCTCGAGGCTTTGTTAAACATGCTTCCTCCCAAGCAAGCCTCCTGCATGTTCTTCTATCCATGTCAGCACCAGTCCGTTAAAACTATGTTTAGTTGTTGTTGTTGTTGTTTTGTGGTGCGTGTGTGCGTATGCAGAAGGGCTCAAATACAAGCATACAGGGATCCCAGATACTTGTGGCTATTGTGCTTTGGAGAATCTCATATCCAGGAGTGCTGCAGCATCTTTTTGTGTCCTTCAGGTAGTATGTGTGTTGTGGAAGAGAACATTATAGTCCATGAATTTATTCCTTTCATGCCTGACTGATGCAGAGGATTTTGTTGCTGTGTGTTAGCTTCAGTGTGCTTTTCTTCTTGCACTTTTCTTCTGGGAGTGCTTAGGATTCAGACTGCTAAATTTATATTATATTGACTGAAGCTGGCCACCAGTATGGGAAGGCTCATTGGATTACCGTATTAGTGGAGAAAGTGCACAAGCTTGGCTACCAAATATACTACCATTATCCTTTTGAAAGGGGGCAAGATTTAGTGTCATATGCTAGAGTAATTCACATAGGAATGTGCCTTACATTATGTCAGGTTATTTGTCCACCTAGCCTAGTATTGTCTCCTGACTGGCAGTTCTACAGAGATGTATCCCCCATCTCTTGCCTGATCCTCTTAGCTGGAAGGAGCAAGGACTGAACTTGGAACCACATGCTCCAGCATGGAGCTACAGGCCACCTTCTAAATCTGTATACAAGACAGATGTATGCATTTTGCTGCTGTTGTCCTATTTTTATTTTTTAAAATAATATTTGCCCTTTTTGTGTCTATCTTATTGTGCAGTTAGAGCTGGGCTATTTTTCCGTACAGCAAAACAATGAAGGGCACATGGAATATTTGCTTTCAAGAAGATGTGCATTTGATGCAGCATAAAATGCCACCATTCAAATAGTTCCTAACTGTGGGGGAACATAAATTTTAGCTTTTGGCAGAAAGAGAAAAGTCAGGGCAGGCCCACCCATGAGATCAGGTGAGACAACTGCCTTGGGCGGCAGGATCCACTGGGGCAGCAGATCTGGCCCCCATGGAACTCATCACCCACTGTTGCTGTGGGGGTGGCAACAGCTGCGGCATGCTCCTTGGAGGCTGGATCTGCCTCTTTAGCAGCCCCCCCCCCCCCGCTGCCCAAATGCTGCATGTACAGCAGCCTCTTGGCAAATAGGAGGCACTGCTGGTTTCCTCCAACCCCTGAAGAGGAAATGGCCCCTTGGACTCTGCACCTACCCAGCAAGAGTGGGACCCTTTCCCCTGTGTGACGGCCTTTGATTCTCACTTCAGCCATTGGGCAAGGCTGATTGGATTCCTCCTCTGTTGCACCTGATGCAGTAGGGAAGGCACCATTTTGTGGTTCACTTCAGGTGCCCAAATGTCAAGGGCCGGCCCTGAGCAAAATTGATGAAGTAGTTAATCTAGTTTTCTCTCTGGAGGCACATGCACTTTTGGGTATCTTTGCCCCACCTGTATCAGTGATATCCATTTTTCTTGCTCATTGGCAAACAGAACCCGAACCCCAGCAAAGCAGCAGTGGGGTGTAATGGAGCAGCCGAACCATACCCACAGCCCTCTTGCTCATTCCAGCCAGGTTAGCTGGTGGTGGGAGCAGGGAAATCATTGTGCCAGCCTGGACTCGGAGCAGCAATCAAGCCCAAAGTATCTCAGCTCCTGCCCCAATCCCCCCCTGCGTTGGAGCTTTTTGCTAGCCACCTCTGCCAGGGATCCCGCTAGCAGTAGGTCTCACTGTTTACACATTCAGTGGGTGGAACAGGGAACTCTGCACCAACAGGGACACTGGCATCACTCTATAGGCTGAGACCACCAGGGCTGGATGGAAGGACACACCTACCCAATCCACACACACACACACACAGCATGGCGCAAAGGGGCTTTTGGATTGCAGCCTATGTTTAGGGACTGAGAGGAGCCATTAAGTTAAAGTAAACATATCTTGTGTTACTAGTGAAAGAACCCACTTGCTTGTTTCCTGTCTGTCTGTCTGTCTATCTAACCACTTTCTAAATTCTTAATTTTTCTTAACCTGGCCATTTCTCTTCTAGACTTTTCTTCTAGGCCATAGCTGAGGGCCAAAACTTCTTGAGGCCTGAAATTTCAGTCCTTTGAAAGGAAATATCCCTCAGGCATTAGGAATGGCAGAGAAACTGCTACAAAGTCAAGAGTTTTTAGCTGGATCAGAAGCATCTTAGGGGTTGAAGGAATCCATGCCATGGCTTGGAGGCATCTGGTGCAGGAGAAGTGTTTTTGTTGAAGTCTGTCTGCCTCCACTATGCTCTGCTTATGTATTTATAAACGAACATTGCATGGACATTGAACCCTTCAATCCTGCACTTAATACAGGAGCCTGATGAGTTCTCACTTCTGGGGCAGTGGAGAGCGTAACACGGTGAAGGAAGTTACCAAAACAAACATAAGAGGAATAAAGATTAGAATACTTCAATATTACTATCTTTATGCAGCACAGAAAAATGGCAGGATGTGGCAGAGACGAAGCATGTATCCCCTGGGGGCAGGGAGGTAGGAATTAATGCAAGCCTTGAGAAGCCACCAGGGCAGGTGAGACAGGAGGTGGGACCATGAGGTGTGCAGATGTTCCAGGATATGAGGTGCTGGTAGGTGGTCTTAGAACTATTGTTTGTTTGCACCATAAAAGTCAGGCTGGCCTTAAGTAGTTTGGAGCTCTGGGCATGGGGGTTAATTTTCCATCCAGCAGAGAGATACCAGCTTTAAGATGCTGATTGGAGAGGCGCTTTGAGGAAAAGACCAGCCAGAACTGTAAATAATTAGGGATGTCAGATTCAAATGGTGCAATGAAACAAAAAGCAGTCAGAAAGCATAATTCATTTAACCTCTTAAAAGATCTGCATCTATTAATATTTCAATTTGTGATCTCAGGGCAAAGCAGTTGCTATATTACCAATGACAAGGGGGGGCTCGTGCAAAATATTGTTATTTTTCTTTATGCACATTTTCCAGAAGAACAGATTGAGGACACAGGGTCAGTTAAGTAGACCTGAGGTTGCAGAACAGGGCTGAATGGAAGCACAACATATGGGTGAAAGTGGTTCCCTGTTGCTAATGCGCACAGGAGTGTTAAACTGCCAAACGAAGGTGAGAATATATTCAGTAGGGTAAGGAAAAGCAAACAAAAGTGCCACATGGAAAATGGATAATGTTCCATTTTAGAGGAGCTAGAGAAGAGTACATTTTTAAAGAGTCACAACCACCTCATAGGTAATTTAATTTTATTGCATTTTATAATGCCATTGTCATACAGATTACATGCAGCTAGATCTACTGTACAAGGGTTTACCGTCTGCCAGAGCAGACACACAGAAGTCCAGAGTACAAATACACAGCAATGCTATTTCCTTTATACAGGGTGGAAATATGGCAGTGTGATGCAGTAGGAGGAGGATGGATCAAAGGTTTACAGACATCCTTCCCCCTCCCCAGTAACCTTTCCCTTCACACTGACTTGCCACCTGCTAAAAGGATGATCACATCAAACCAACAAATGTGAGGAAGGAAAAACCCACAATATTAAAGGTCACTGTATGTCTTGCTCCTTTCTTGCACCTTCCTGGGTACCAGGAGAAGGAAAAGACAACAGAGTGCTGACATGCCACAGTTCCCTACCCTCCCACTGTATGTTGGGTACTAGGATGAGGGAGAACAGATCCACTTGCAATAGAGAAGATCTAAGAAGGAGGAGCCCCTGGAGGCAAAATTAAATATTACAAATTAGCAAATCAGGTCATTTCAGGAGACATGTTAACCTCCCCATTTCCATTCAATGAGATCAGTGACCCCTTGGCTCATGCCAAACTGCTAAGCTGATACGGTTTGAAAGTCACTAGTCATTGTTTCCTGGGTGATTTTTCTGCCACCTGAGATTCAGTGAGAGATTTGGAAGACAAGAATGCCAAGTGGTGAAAAGCTCAGAGAAGCTGAGCCTCAACTCTTTGGGAAGGTTAACAGGAAAGCTGCTCCAAAGAGCAAACGGTTAAAGTGAACAACAGGCCAATGGGGCACCAGTATTTCAATCCTACAGAAGAACAGCCCCATTGCAATGAGCAATAAAAAGACTCCCATTTGACAAATCCTTCAGCACTTTGGAATAGTCTAAATTTGAAGAAGGAAAAAACTAAAACAAAACCTCTGCAAATTATGCAGAGTGGCCACATTTATGTGGAGTCGAACACTTGAAAATCTACAGAATGGATAAACGGAACAGGCTCTTGTGGGTTTTTCTGAGTGGGATTTTTGTATCTCTCCCCTTGAAATATACCTATTAAAGATTATGTAAACATACAAAACTGAAACACACACACCTTTGGTTTAATAAAATGTGTTTTGCTTCTGTTCTTACTTCTCCCAACTTTGAGGAAGTGAGAAGGAAAGGGAAATGATTACATCAGTATCCCAATTTCTTTTAAGCAACGGGTTCTCTCTTCCCACCCTCACCATTTCTACAACCTAATTTTCAGAAAGAAAACAAACCAAAGACAGCATAAAGAACTGGAACAGCATCCAAGTCAAGTCAAAGAAAGATACAAGAATGGCTTCCTAAATTCCAGAATAAGGGGGGGAAAACCTTCCTAAAATATTCCCTGCATTAGTTTCATCACAGGATAGTTAAATAGACAACAATAAACTAATTTTAGTAGGTTTTTAACCAGCATATATATCAATATATACAGATACTATCCTGCCACAAGTTGGGTTTGGTCTTTCCCACACTACCCCTTTAAAAGCCATTTTGAGGTAACAACAAAAACCATAAAAACACACAAGTACTATACGTAGTTTGAATGAAACAGAGTTTTGTGAAAAGTTATTTGTGCAAAAAACAGATGTACCTAATGCAGTTAAACTTAGGGAAAGTTAAGTGCCAAGATATTTCCAGCTTAAGAGAAGAGAACCCTCCAAGTCTCATGCCAGCCATACTTACTTTTCATGAATGGAGGATGAGGAATAAAGGACACTGAACAAAGTTACAAGAGCTTAAAGCCACAAAAAGAAACTCTGTGGTAAACTATTCTTCCAAAATGACTTATGGAACAACAGTAAATGGGCACATTTGATGAGGTGAAAGAAATTGCATGGATGCCTTAACTATTAAGAGAAGATCCCATAGATTCATTTTCTGTTGGTACATATATTGCATTTACATATGGGTGCTGATGTTTTTAATATGGCATTACGGGAATTATTCGATTTTGAGCAGAAGACCAAAAAAAATAATAAAAATAAAATCAGATGTTTAACCTGCAGCCAGAAAACTATCGACTAGACGCCCTTTCCCAGTCTGTATAAAGAGCCTCCACTTTTTGCAACAGCGGAATAGAAAGAACACCTTACAGATGAAATCGCAGCACTGGAATACATTTTGTACAATTCTGGGCAGAGAATTCTGGCAGTCATCATTACTTTTGATTTTGCTGGGAAGGCCAGAAGGAACAATATGGATTTCCCAAGCTTATTCTAAACACATTTATATTAATCTAAGACAAACAATATCTCAACAGTATTTGGATTTGCTCTTTCTCTCTAGGAATGCTTGACCATTAACTTTTTCTGAATTTACACCAGTGTAACGAAACACACTGACTTCAATAACAAGGGCTGCGCAGATCTAACCATTTGCCAAGCAGTTGCTCACATCCTAACAACTATGCTCATTGTTGTCCATCACTTCTAAAGAGCTGGTGTTGCCAGGCTGAAACCCTTTTCAAAGGAATTCTCACAGAAAGGTAAACATTAGAGGAATGGGGAAATCCCCCTGTAACCCAGGAAAACACAATAAGAAGACACTCAAAGCCATGACCTGGGCATAAGAAAGGATCCTGGTCAGGTAGCTTGAGTCAGATTTAAATGAAAGGCAGCATCAAAAGAAAATTATGCCAACTGAAGCCATAGCAGTTCAATCAAGCAGTTCAAAAAACAGGAGCAAGTTTCACACTTCAAGCTGTTGGAGGGCAAACAGACCACAAATTGAATAGCTGTAGCGAACAGCATGGATTCAGTGATACTGAACTCTAGTCTTTCTTCAGTGTCCTGTTATTAATCAAGCACCTGTAAAGATTCTTAAAGTTGTGTCTAGAAAGAGCAGGGATAGGGCAGATCCTGATCAGTTGCCCAGTAAAGTTAGTGGGAATCCTGTTATTGATATGAATGAATTTAGGACTTGTTTTGCAAGTAATAATCTTTTCAGCTTTATACACAGGCAGGCCCATGAGTCATGTGGAAACTCTATTATAATGACACTCCTTTATGTGTATAAAAGATGAGGCAGAATCTTAAAGCAACCAAACATCAGAACCACTCTAGTTTTGTGGTACATTTCTTTCATTGAGACAGTGCATTACCACTGAAAATTAGAAAGCTGTAGAAGCAATGTGAAATTAATATCCTGGTTCAAATAGCTTTTGCCGGGGAAGTCAGAAACACAAGAAAAAATGAACCAAGCCAAGAGAGGATGGTTTTGACTTGAGCCATGGAAATGGAAACAATTGCAGGGCACAGAAGTTTGGAGGACTGAGAGAATGATACCCCTGACACCCCAAACCTCCTCTTTAATTATCCAGCTCACATGTACACTGGCTCCCTTCAGGACCAGGGGTGGATTTGAAAATCCAAAGAGATTTAAAACTATGCCACTTGCCTAGTGACCAATATGCATACACCCCACACACTGACAATTCTGATGCAAAATCCTGGTTGTAACATACAAAGCAGTGACGTTTGGACAGCACATCCAATGTTTTAAAGCTAGTGGGTTGCAACATAGCAGGGGGTGGGGGTGGGGAGTGCCCTTCTGGCATTTGGAGGGGTAGGAATCACTGTTTGAGAAACTAAATGAGATAATAACACAAACACACACACACAAATTCCTTCCATAATTAGTAGTAATATAGTATAGTTCTCACAGGGATAAAGGAATCTGTGTCTGAGATAGACTGCTTCATGTGTCTGAATGCTCCTTCATTGGGGGGGGGGGATCTGCCCATATAGACAACCAGATGTCAAGGAGAACCTTTCTTTCCAACAACTAGTTTTCTATGTGCATGGAAATACTGCATTCTCATGATCTCCTGTCCTACCTGCATTCTGAAGTGGTGCAACTCCAGACATAGATTTATTGCTGCAGCGAGAATTAAGATCCAAAGTTACCCTGTGGGATGCACACATTAATATTGTCACATCTTGGCAGGGAGGAGCTATAACTGGCAGAAATGGCTAGCAGCACATTACAGACTGGAGATGCTCCGTTCTAGGTCAAAAGCCAAATTGTCTTACAAATTATGTACATGCATGCCAGGGTCTCTAGAAAGGTTGCATCCTCTGTACCTATAAGATAGCAAAGGCTCCTGCCTACTTTCACTGGAGTCATAGTAAGTGCCCAATCAGGTATGGATTATGCGGTATGAGTGGGCAGTGTCCCACCAAGTTAATCAAGATTCTCAGTCAAGACTAGATTCTCTATGACAGTGCAAGCCACTGAGGTTGTTATTGCTGCTCCAGGTCCAGAACTTGGGGCCAGTTTTTATATTCATCAGAATCATGGTTAAGCTTTTCCTGGACTGCACCATGAGGATGTGGGTGGGTGGTGGCACTTGTTTGGCTTTATAATGGAGGGGAAAATACTGCACAGGGCAAACAACCACCTTTGCCTCCACTTGTGGCCCAAAGCATTGCAGTCCAGGAAGTTTTACCATTTGATTCTACCAAAAGTATAAACTGGTTGCCATATGCCCAGCACTGCAGCAACAAGTTCAGCCTTAGTTGCTCCATTCCTTGCCTCCAGTTAGTTTGAGATAATGGGCATTTAATATATTAACTATGACCATCATGCTTCCTTTTCTTGGGCCCCTCCAATAAGTGAGTCATCTTGAACAAACCCAAACAGTGAGGCACGGGTTTTGATTTAAACAGAGACAGTTATATTTCTAAAGAGAACCTCTTCCCACAAGTGAGGATGGTTACAGTTCAGATATTGGCAGTACAGCACCAGGTAACACCACTGTAATACTGGCAGAACGCATATACTGGGCACCCCAGGACCAGCTGCAGGTGCCTAACACAAGTTATTGTACCAGGTAGGAGAAAAACAGACTGAGGTCAGTGAGGCAGAAAAGTAGCATCTTTGAAGAGTTCAAATTGATGGAACTTGGTAGGAATTGATGGGGAAAGAATACCAAGGGGTAAGATAAACAACACTGGGGTATAACCACTCAGCTCCAGAGTTGTTTTCAAAGCAATCTGACATACTACAGTAGTACATGGATCATGATGGAGTAAGACAAAGATCCAATAAATATCTTATTGCAAAGTTGATCTACACATTAAATAAGGTGACAGAATTCCAGAAGGAATCATTTCAGACTACAGGAATCTTAAGCAAACCCTCTGTCATGTAAAAATAATCATACAGTTTATATTAAACTAGTACATCAGGGAGAAGACAGAGGGTATATTTCAATGCTGCGCTGTTGTAGATGTTCTGCCTTGACAGATGGAATGATGCACTATTCTGGGATTCTCCCAACCCAGTTTTAGAGGCATGGGGAGAGGCAGGAAGCCCTGTTGCACAAGCTGATGGAGTTTGTTAGGTGAATCCCTCCCTATGTGTTTAGTCACATTTCCTACATGCAATTTACTACATGCAGGGAGTTAAAAAAACACAAAACACAATGTATGGGAGCATTAAAAAGATGGCCACAACAGCCCCACCCCTGCAGTCTGAAATCATGCTGCCCAAAATTCTGCCATCTCACACTATGTGAATGTGTTAATTGACTCAATACCTTGAGTGGCTACAATGAATCTGCTGTGAGCTTTTCAAAACACATGCTACTCAGACAATGCCTTCAAGATCTGACAAGGCTCCCAATCATTTTGGATGATGAGGAAAGGGGTTAGGACAACAAAACTTTGGAAAGAACAACTGCTGAAAACAAAGAGAAGAATCCCAAACTGCACAAACAACCTCTGATAACAGCTGAAATGAAGGAAGCTATGATCTGAAAAGGGGAGCGAGTGAGACAGAAGCAGGTTCAAGAGAGACCCATGGAATGCAAACCCTCTCTAGGCTCAACGGCGTACCCTTAGTAAAGCAAATGACTAACATAAAGCAGCAATCCATGATTCTGGTCTACCTTCATTAGAAGTGTACAAAACAGCACCTGTAAACTTTGGTTTAAATAATAACTTAAAATCAAAAGAAAGTGACAAAAGGGCTAAAGGGGTGCAGGATCTTTGTGAATTTCTTTTTGGCCTATGCCAGTTGGGATAAGTCAGAATAAAAGCACCAAACAAAAATTAAAACAAAAAGTGTTTTGGTTTATGCTTCTTGTCTAAGAAAGGTCTTTGGTCAACGGTTAAGCCAATTGTAAAGCATTCTGAAGAGGGCACCAGGGAGGCATTGAGATATGGTCCCAAGGAGGAAGTGAGGTGTGGTGTGTTTCTGCTCAAACTAAGGATGGGAACATTTTCCTCAAGCTGCTTCTGGAGTTGAGCTGGGCCCTGAGGGATGGATAGACAGTCAAAAGGTTCTGAGGTATTTTCAGCTCTTGCAGTCCGTCTTGACTGTATTTGCAGGCTTTGCCAAGCCAGCCACTCACTGCCAATGGATAGTTTCTCTAGGAAGGTTATTTAAAGCTTCTTAAATTTGATTCACATCCCTTAAGCAAGATCACCTCCAGATTACTGCAGCTTAAAGATGGCCCCTCTTTCTTCCAATAGGTATACAGTCCACTTCCCATCAAACCAAAGCAACTACCCTCAATTAATCTAGATAATAAACTCCAATTTTGCTCTGCCGGTTGGAGAAGTCAGGAAGCTGAGTAGGGGGAATTCATGCTCAGTGGAGCCCTGTAGTGTTGACTCCAGGAACCAAGCATTGGTGGTTTTCTGAGTGAGGACTGTGGCATCTCTTTATTCTTGCAGCCATGATTCAGGAAGGAAGGAAGGAAGGAAGGAAGGAAGGAAGGAAGGAAGGAAGGAAGGAAGGAAGGAAGGAAGGAAAGAAAGAAAGAAAGAAAGAAAGAAAGAAAGAAAGAAAGAAAGAAAGAGAAAGAAGGGTGGGAAGCTTTTTATATATCTTTACTGCTTTTCATTTTTGTCTAGGTGTGATACAAATCTGGGTCACTTAAGCGCACTACTCAATATGAAGTTTCAGAAGGAAAGTGTTAGAGAGGAAGTATTGAGTGTTACATACATGGACAGATACAATTGCTTAGATAAGGCTTACATGGGGTAACATCAATCTCTGTTCTTTGTGACTTGAGGGGCAGGCTTCCCTTCCATCAGCAAACTTATTTAGAAAAAATAACACAAGGGGGTGGGGAGACTGGCCAAGAAGGTGACTAGAGATAATAGTGCATGGTGTTCCAGAATTTAATAAAAAGATATATTGTTCTAGTGTAACCCACCAGAGATCCTTCTAGGAGGTAATTCCACTGGCAAAATTGAGCAAACAGACTCAAATGATTCTGCTAGGTGGTTTTAGAGCTGTTGCAGAGACTAATCAGAGAGCAAGTTTTGAGAGAGAGAGAGAACTTGATCTTGGTTAAGAGGTCTGATCCCAATCACCATTCACCTACAAACGTAAGTTTGGGGTTGTATAGAACTAATGTGTCATTCTGTACACTTAAGAAGAGGTAGAGTGGAGGCAAAAAGGCACAAGAAGTGCCAGCTGATTTACTGTAACCTTTTAAGCTAAGCTTGGGAATTAAGGAAAAGAAGAAGGAGGGATTGTTATCATGGTCTGCCAGCTGGTGAAAGGAGACTTTAAGGAAGAATTTTAACACCATTAAAATGCACTGTGCTGGAGATAAATGGAGCAATGGTGCATACAGGCTAAAGAGACAACATTTTGAGTAGGTTAGCTCTCTTCCTTACCCAGACGGTATTACCCCTCATTTTACCAGATGGTGCTTTGAACAAAAGGGGGGAAATTACCTAATAATGAAACAAAGAATGGTGCAAAGGAATCCTAAGACGAGTTAATCATGACTATTTTGCTCCAATGTCTTTGGGGGCCTTAGTCTGGGGAGGGCATCCAGCAAGCTAATCTACGCTGAACTTCAGGGTTGAAGCATGGCTATGGCAGCTTACTCTTCTAACATAAAGGGTTGCATACAGAACACAATTTCTTGCTGGTTTGGGAATCATCCAGGTGTGGCCAAGTACCAGCTTGTTTCCCCAAAAGGTGACAATGAAACTCCTGTATCTTGATTAAACCCTTAATGTGGGGGTCATCCACACTTGTGTTTGTCCCATGATTTCTAGGCACAAAATAGGTATGGGTTCCACTGCTTTTCCCGGGAAAACCCGCTGTTTACTGCTGAATCGGTAAACCCCATCTATTGGATTTTCTGTAGATAAGCGTTTATTCCAATTCAGCAGTAAACCGGTTTTCCTAGTGAAGGAAGCAGTGGGACAAAAAATAAGAACCTCTTGGACCCATGACTGGAAATCACAGGGAAAAAGGAAGTGTGGATAAGCCCTAGGTTACACAGATTTACTGGTGGGAGAGTGGACACACATGAGCTTTTGCTTTAGAAAGAGACTCCTCAAAAGCCCAGTATCCAACTTCTTTGACCCACTGCATCCCTTGTCCCACAATGGCCAAGACAATTTTTTGGTCACCAAGAGGAAGCTTTTCGGTTGCCCTCTCATGGAAGTAGAGGGAGAGGAGCCTTTGGAAACCATTATTTTTTTCTGCCGGGAAGTGCTCCTGGAATATCCTCTTGCCTCTCCATCCTGAAATTCTAATTTGAGGCATCAGACAATGAGTTAACATAAAATAAAAAGGCTGTGGGAAGGGTTTTTGGTTAACACTGTTTGTTCACCTGAAAGATGTACTAGATCCTACTGTAACGTTTTGGAAACTTTTGTTCCCCCTCCAAAATAGTTGGCATCTAGGAACTAATTGCTAGCATACCAATTGTGTGGTTGGATATATTTCCACTAGACAAGCTAATGTCTAGAAGGAAATGAGTGCTTCATCATAGCGTTGCTGTGTTTGGTCACAAAGGAAAAAGTTTGTTGACCTTACATTTATATTGCTTTGAGTTTTGCATGGTCAACCGGCTCTTGGTTTTCTACAGCCACATACATTGGCCTGTCCCCACTTCCCCCTCCCCCCACCACAAGTGCTTCAGATTTTGCTGGCTTTGCTAAGTCAGCTCCACTCACATATACTTGGCCTTCCCATTTACCCACCTCTTCACTCCCACATGAGCAACCAAGAGTCATGCTTTCTGGCCTTATCCCAGCATGGGTGAAAACGGAAGGGACAGAATGGAAGCTGGGAGGAGCAAGCAAAAGGTTTGTCTTGCAGAAGTTAAAGTCTTTCCCTGAATTCAGTCTCATGCTGGGCCCCAGCAGCTTGCTGTCCAATCACCTGGCTGTTGGCTTCCGGTAAAATTTTCACAGTATGTGATGGCACGGAATGGATATTCATCCCTGGGTTTTGTGGTGAATAAAGCTTTGTGGACTGAAGTCTGGCTGTCAAGCATGACTGGTAAAAGAAGGCTACATCTTGAACTTGCAGGGGCACAAACACAGGTTGGAGAAAGAATAACCGAGTGGTTTTATGTGTGGCAGTGAGAGACCCTTTGGCTGTTTGTTGACCTACAGTGTATTCCTTATACCCAGCTCGGTTTTTTTCCATTTCTCTCTCATTCAGGAAATGAGCAGAAGCTGGGACAACACCAGGGCCACTGTAGGGTTCTAGTTTCAAACTGCTGTTCCAGTACGTTGAAATGGTGCTAGGGTGTGTGTGAGTTGTGTATGCATATATGCTAAGTGTGTGTGCGTGAAAAAACATTCCTCCTAGTGCAAAGTTCTCAGTGGGATAAACTGGCAGGTTACTGGAAATGCTTTCCATGGGAAAGTGGGGGACATTCACAGAAGCCCATGGCTTGGATGCTGCCCCCTGCTGGACTGGATGCTTCCAAAATCTTGATTTGTGGAAACAATATGGCATATGAGCTGAAAATGACAAAACACAGAGCAGACAATACGAGACACCTTCTTTTTATCCCCATGAGAATGGGGTGATGGAGCAGGGGAAGGCAACAAAGAAGTCTTCGGACAGAACCAACCTACCATCCTCGTTTATCAGTTATAAAATAATAAAAAAGTTAAAGAAAAAGCTCAACTCTGTTTTTTGTTTCTTTGCACATCCCCCTCTGTGAATGTCTGTTAAGAGTCACTGGGATGTAAGGAAGGGAAAGAAGTGTGTGCCTTCAGCAATGGGTAGACCCAAGGAAACCCTTTTGCTTTGCAGAAGTGCCTTAAACAAGATAACGCTGAAGGTCACCTTGAGGAGGTGGGAGCCATTGCTTTGTCTCTGGGGAAATGCTGGGCCTAGGTGAGGAGGGAGGGCCCTTAAGACAAGTCTTCCACTGGCAGCTCCTCCTCCATGTCTCTGTCATCAGGAATTGTCACATTCTGATTGGTTGTTGCCATGAGAGAAACAGGTCTGCTGTCATCTTCTGTCTCAGTTGGTTCTTCCTTCACATGGACTTGGTGGCTGCAGAATGGACAGTTGGAGAAACCAAGCAGAATTACAACAAAATTTTACTAGGGAAAATAAGATCATTCAGGAGATTACTAGCAAAAGAAGCAGGGCAGAAACTGAACATTTGGCTGAAAGGACATTAGTCCTGACTTTTTCAAGATCCCAAATATTCGAGTCTAAACATGTTTCCCTTGGGACAGAAATCTTCGCGGCATTTGGATCAATTACATGGGCTGGGGGCGTTTTATGGCAATTATAATGTTTAGTCTATACTCACTGCAATCTCCAGATTAACTTGATGTTAATATTTCCCCAGATGAATTTTAATGCTGATTATTTATTTATTATTTGAATATTCATCCAAATATCATAGAGTGGTTTACAACATAAAAACACAAAATGCGTAATAAAAACAAACCAATAACCCTCCTCCCACAAACACATTTAAAAGGCCTGGTTATAGAGAAACATTTCCACCTGGCACCTCAAGATAGGTAATGAAGGCGCCAGGCGAGCCTCCCTGGGGAGTGCATTCCACAAATGGGAAGCCATTGCAGAAAATGCCCATTCTTGTGTTGCCACCCTGCAGACCTCTCATGGGGGAGGCACATGAAGAAGGACCTCAGAGGATGCTTACAGGGTCTGAAAGCCCTTGTCATTACAATCAATGATTTGACATTTGGACATTGAATGTGTGGCTCCTATACCCACCCACCCATTCTAGATACAGTTGTACCTCCGCTTACGTATCCTTCCAGTTATGTAAACTTTGGGATACGTAAGCAGCAAACCCGGAAGTATATTTCTGGGTTTTTGCAGCGCTCTTCTGCCACACATGCGTGCACAGAAGTGGTCTTTCCAGTTGTGAAAACCTTTGGATCTGGCCGGACCTCTGGAACGGATCCCGTCTGCAACCGGAGGTACCACTGTAGTTTACTACAGGCATAGGCAAACTCGGCCCTCCAAATGTTTTGGGACTACAACTCCCATCATCCCTAGCTAACAGGACCAGTGGTCAGGGATGATGGGAGTTGTAGTCCCAAAACATCTGGAGGGCCGAGTTTGCCTATGCCTGGTTTACTACGTCTGAGTAAGGCAGTATTCACTCAGGCTCTTATCCAACAGTGATGCTGACATTATACCTTGCCAAAAGGTACTGTACCACTGTGTGTTGAAGGAGGGTTCTGATGTGAAAATGAAGTATTCTTTAACTGGAAATCTGGTGTAAATTCATTAGCATTCCCAAGAAGCCCGTTTTGAACCCCAGGGCTATCCCCCCCCCCCCACTGACACAAGCAGCAGGGCAAAACTCAAGTTGTACATGTATTTGCATCTTAAAGGGGTCTTCCAAAAGTTGCACAGTCTGACCCACTAATGAAATGTAGAAGATATTCGACAGTGGAATTTGCTGCCAAGGAGTGTGGTGGAGTCTCCTTCTTTGGAGGTCTTTAAGCAGAGGCTTGACAACCATATGTCAGGAGTGCTCTGATGGTGTTTCCTGCTTGGCAGGGGGTTGGACTCGATGGCCCTTGTGGTCTCTTCCAACTCTATGATTCTATGATTCTATGTCTGCATTTTAAAGACTACTGTATCTGTCATTGCACTTCTAGGGGAGCCCAAAATGCAGGAGCTACCAGAGCTCCAATTCATTTTTGCCTGGAAGGAAGCCTACAGAAAAAAAAGACAAGTCTGAACTTACCTATACTGCTGTGGTGAAAGCCTGGGGCTATTGCTGCCATTACTGTTGACTTGTTCCACAGTGCTGCTCACATCATCATGGCCGACATGTAGCATGCCGCTAGTGGAGCTTGTGTTGATCATGGTGGGACTGTTCAGCAGAGGGAAGTTGCTCTCAGCCAGGGCTGCCTAAAAAGTCAAAATGCCAGTAATAAAAATAGCCTAGCACAATATCATTCCCTAAATAAAGACCAATTTAGTGGGTGTGTTGTGTGTGGGAATACAGTTAATGAATACTCAATTTTTATTTTTTTTTAAAAAATGACAGGTTTACAAAACAACTCTAGTTCTATATAGGTAATGAGAAATAGAAATTACTTTCCCCAAGTACTTAAAGTGCATCTGGCTATGTTTTCTTCCACAACAGCTCAGTGTACAGAAATGGAAATGTATGTTCCACTTTTAAATCTCACAGCATGAAATGAATCAAGGAACAAAAGTAACAACAAAAGCAACTAAAATACTTTTGTAAAATCTCATTAATAAACTTTCCTGTGTTGGTTTTATTCCTTCAACAATCATGGGAATGAAACTCAGATGTCAGAAAGGTGAGCTTTTTGTGTGTGCTGAGGAAGCTCAGCGTACCCACTTCATTGGTTAAGAGAGTTCTGAAGTCTAATTTAGGGGACTTGTTAAATAGGGCTAGGTCACTGGTTCCTCAGCAGTAATCATCCTAATGATACCTGCACAATTATTCAATATCTGGACCCTCTCCCTATCCATAGACCTTCAACACCCTAGTCTACCAACCTACTGAGAGGGGAGGCTGAAAGGACAATTTCATTTAACATCCTGCAAGGCACTCAGCTGTGATGAGGGAGAACGAGGCTATTTAGATATTCTGCCATTTGCTATCCTTTACTCCTTACAACTATTGCCAAAACAATTGGTCTTTACATTGCCTAGGAGGACATTAGTGAGCTACTGCAACAAACAGTAAAGTGGGTTTCTGGCCCATTTGGAGTGAGGGCTCTCACATGACTGTGGAGAGTGGGATTGCTTAGGTTGGTCTGGTTCTCCAATATATCTTGTGGGAAAGGAGCACTGGCTATCATGCGATAAGAGAAACAGAAAAACAAAAACAAAAACCACCTTTTATGCATTTGATTTCTATATTTTATTTTATTTCTATACTCACATTGCTATGAGGAACCAGTGGAGTGGGAGCTTGCTTTGTTGGACATGAACTGTGAACACAGCACTCTCTCCACAAGGGATGGCTCTCTCTAATGGGAGTAATATTACCTATAAAACTTGTTCATTGGTGGGTCATACCTGGTAGCTGGCATTAAGTGCTCCATAACTAAGGCCAGAAATCATGTTTTTGACTAAAGTTGGACTCCTGTAAACAAAAGAAGCAGCTGTTAGCATTCTTATCTAAGCACAAGATGCAAAAATAGACTCACTATGGAAGAGCAGCTGCAATAGTTGCTGCCAGTGTTAAGAACCTAAGAGCCCCGCTGGATCAGACCAAAGACTGATCTAGTCCAGCATCCTGTTCTCACAGTAGCCAATCAGATGCCTATGGGATGCCTGCAAGCATTACCTGAGTGCAAAAGTGTTTTCTTTGCTTGTGATTCTTAGCAGCTGCCATTCAGAGGCATACTGCCCTCAAAAGTGGAGTAGAACATAGTTCTCGTGGCCAGTAATCACTGACAGGTTTATCCTCCATAAATTTCTCTAATCCTCCTTTAAAGCCATCTGTGCTGGAGGCCATCACTACATCTTATGGGGAAATGATAATGGTGGTTCTTTCTTCAGTGTCTGAAAATATGCCCTACTGTGGCTGGAAGATGGTAACCAGTCCCATGTTATTCCCCCTCCATCTACTACAATCTAAATATTTAGATGAGGAGTGACTAACCAGTAATCCTCAAGAGGTTACAGGACTATAATCTTATCTTCCCTGACCATTGGCCATACTAGCTAGGACTGATGGGAGTTAAGAATACAGCATTTGGAAGAGCACAGGTTAGCCACCCCTATCAACTGTGTCCTAGGCTCTGCTGTAGTCTGTGCTGTTTCATTTTAGACATGTCTTGAACAAACATTGCAACAGTTGGCAGAGATTTTTAATCTGAAGGGCTAGGGGTTTCTTTTAATCTATTCTCTCCCCCATTTCTTGTTTGTGTACATAAATACACTAACAGGTTTTCTATGGTTACTAGAGCTAATACCACAAATGGAATACCAGCAGTGGTGCCCTGTTTGTTGCCTGCGCAGCTTCCACTAGTGGTAAGTGAATGTTTTTGGCTGTGGAAATATGCTCCTATGTGCATGCAATGCTACTGCTACATACCGCTATGATGCTTGCAGTAGTATCCTATGGTTGTCTACTCAAGATGTTCCTTTGTGTTCAATGGAGCTTACTACATGGAAATCCTATACAAACTTATACTGTGTCTGACAGCTTGCTGAACAGGATTGTATTCCTCTTCCCAAGGATGTTGTCTGGCAAGCTATCAGACATGCTGTAAGCTTGTACAGGATTGCAGTTTTGTTCGTATAAATTTAAAGAGATGACTATCATTGGTACCCCAATAATATTTACTGATAAAAAAGTTAAAGTGAAAATATGTCATTTTACATGTCTCGCAGCCCTCTTCACAAAATTATTCCTTTGGCTGGAAATAGCCAGTGATGTTTATGTGACAGTTCCATACAACTGCCCCATCCTCAAATGAACCTTTGTAAAGTAAAGAGGGAATGCCTCTTCAACCATCATGTTTGCTGACAAGAGGGTTGTTGTCTCATTGCAGGTAGAGAACATGAACCCATATTTCCAATGCACTGCATACTTCTAAATGTACATCTTTGCAGTAGTGAACAGATAATCATAGAGCAGTGTGCAATGTTAAAGTTCAGTTCTGAAAACTGGCACAGGCAATAAACATATTAATCAGTGAAGCAAAAGCTAAAATACGGTTCTGAAAAGAATAAATTCATAGGGAAATCTTGCAGGAATGAAAATAATAACTCAGGCCTCTCAGCCACTTCTGAGCTTACCTCAGGGATAATAGATGGGGATTATATCCCAATCATTTGAAGAGGGATATTTACTCCTTCACAAAATACTAATTCATTTACAGAACTCATAGCCACAAGATTTACCAGTGGTTGTCACTAGCTTTAAAAACTTCCCTCTGCCCTTCAAATTCATTGGGTATTTATCTACACATATTAGCAATGATGTATGTTCAGACATGGTATACTGCCAAATTCAGAGGACAGCTGTTGCCTTCAAGCCTTGTGTGCAAATTTCTCAGTAACATCTGCCAGGGCACAGTTTACGACACAGGTGGACCTTTGGTCCTAACCAGCCAGGTTGTTTTCATGATTCTGCCCCTGAGTGTGCAGCCCAGATGAGAAACATGTTGCTGGAAGATGTGCTGCTCCCCTCCTATGTACTCCCCCCCCCATGAGATGAGCTTTGCATACTCCCAGCCATTCTCATATTCAACTGTAGCACTCCTCTTTCCATGGAGGCTGCCTGGCAAGCTGTGTGACACACCCTGTCATCTTTGGTGGCCTTCTCTTTTGGTACTCAAGTTCATCTACAGTCCAGACGGCTCCCTTGACATTCTCCACTCGGACGAAGCACTTGTGTAGGCTCAGGTTGTGGCGTACGGCGTTCTGCAGGGAGGACAAAAAGAAGATAAAGAATGATGTTGAAACACGTGAAGACCTTCTGCTAGACAGCCCTCTTGGCAACGCTTCCAGCTGATACCTCTGTTAGCAGCCAGTCTCCTACAGATTAGTCAGCAACCTGCTACAGATAACCTGAAAATCTGTCTCTCTGTGTAATGGGGGATGATGCTTTCGGTCTACCATTTTCTGAAGACAACCATCTGCTCTTTATGGTAATAGCTAGATATTTTGGGTATTGTCTCTACTGTACATGCTCCTATGCCGTATTACTCAGCTAGATTGTTGCCTGGGTCAGCACCACCTCCTGATCAGTTATCACGTCGTCTCATCCTAATCATGATTGGTCCCAGCCACCTCCTCACAACAGCAGGGATGTGCTCGCATACCTGTGAAACATCACAGCTGGCATTGAGGTACCCTCAGCAGCACAAACCAGCAGTGAGAGCGGAAGATGAGCCCCTCTCCTTCAAGGGCAATTGATGGGATCAACAAATGCCAGCAGCAGCTGGGAAAAGGCTTGGTCAGAAATGTAGAAGGAGAGCATTCCAGCAGAGCATGCTATGAAAAATGTTTCAGTCCTGTTATTCTGAGATCAGCAGGACAGCGACCACACCATTCCATTCTCTGGGACACTTGCTAACAAAGCTTCCATGGAAGAGCCATTTTGTGATTGTGTGTCTTGTTCTCACCTCCCACGGAAGTGAACTGAGAATGGTTGCTGGGCTTCCACAAACCAGCCTACGTAATTGCTCATTATTGGCTAAATGTAGAGAAAAGGGAGGGAGAGGGAAACTAAATATCGTGCTGGGAAATGAATTGCCAATGCCAGCTCCTACTTGGAAATCCTCAGCCTTCCCCCCTCCCATCACACAGCCCATCCTTCCTCTTTATTCTGTGTTGCCCATCTTTACATTTCTAAATGTAAAATAAAGAAAATGCACGTACACAGGCAGTGTTGCCCCGAGAGATACTAGCTCCCTTTCCCCCCTTCCAGCTCCCTGCCATTTGCTACTGCCCCTATTTCATTACCAATTTTAATTTGCCTCTAATTAAATCCTGTGTATTTTTCCGACTCACTTGCTAATCCATGAGGGAGGCAGGAGGCTGGAGTGGAATCTCTCCGAGCTATAATTACAAAGGGCCTAATCACGTCGGGGCTCTGCCTTTGAATAAATTTCCTTGCATTAAGGTTCTCAGATTCTCTGCCTTGCAAATGAGAATGACCCCAATTTCAGGATGTTGGCCTCGGAGGGTTTTTTTTTTATTTCGAGTCCTGATTCGTGATGAGAGACTAATTCGTTACGCTAAAACATTAACAGCAATTTAAAAGGTCGAACGGGGGCCGTATAAACAAAAGAGCTGGCCAAGACAACAAGGCAAAAGAGAGAGATGGGGAATAAAAACCCCACCTTCGAAAGTGTTACAGTTCTTGGAAACTCAATGAATCAGACTTTTTCTTCCCATACTGGCTACAGTATTTTTCAAGCCTACCCATTTCTTTTCCCCATCGACTTCCTTCTATTATTTACCCACCTGAATATTTGTGACAATGCAATTGTCCCTTCCTAGTGCCCCTGTTCTCCAGACATGAGAAGAGAGGCCTCAGTTTCCATTTTTGTTATATCTGACAGCAGTTCAGGCTAGAATTATATGGGGCTTGATGTTGCCCATGTACCACTTGAAAATGTGTTCATCACTAGCATACTCTTATCACTAAACAGTGTTCAGCAACAGAGGAAACTTCTTACCTGCATTCAGTAAGACCACATCAACTAACAGTAAGGTTAATGGTCATCACATATCAGGCATGCTTATGAGCAGTAAAAACCCAAACTGCTCATCTTGCTCAGTCTTGCCATGCTTGTGGCATGTTGGCACACATTTCCAATAGGTAAATACTATGCCAATTATCAAGGTAAGGGCCCTTCTACATGGCACTGTTTGCTTGCGGCAGCTCTGCATAAGCTTTGCAAGAGCTTGAGGGTTTTCACATGGCATCATGGCTTGGACTTGGTAACACTTTCAGGGAATTGAATAGCAGCCTGATGAAATGGCTTGGGGATTTGCTTTGCTGCTCACAGAACAGAGTACTGAATAGTGTTTCTTCTTCTTCTGCACCACCTTTACGATGACATTTGAAGTGCCTTATAACCCTCTCTCTTTTTGTGGCATTGATGCTGCTGCAGTGTGAGGTGCAGATGAGCTCTGTGACTCTGTGGTTGATCATCTGTGAGGAGAGACCTGCCTCAGGGCTTACCCCAGACAGGAATCACACAAGTGTGTGTGTGTGTGTGTGTGTGCATGAGAGAGAAAGCATGCCTAAATGGCTCGCTGAGTTCCACAAAGGGAATCTCAGGCAGGAAGTGAATCCGTCTCTAAAGACAGTCCCAATGAAGAAATCAAGAGAATAAGGTCAAGCTTTCCCTGTAAAATGCTATGGCCTCCTGTTTTGTTTTTGGTACAGCAAATCCTGTATGGATTGGTTACTGTTGGAAACACCACATCTGCTTCTGTTACAAAATGACGGCCTTTTCTCTTTGGTCTCCACTGAAACCGCTTTGAAGGCAGACACCCTCCGGCGCTGAAATCAGCAGATGAGCACGTATGTCTTTTGCAAACCTGTGCTGGGAAAAATTCTACCTCTGTTTAATTAGTGTGGCCATGCTGCTATTGGCCAGATGATGAAGCCCGAGAACGTTATCTGCATGTGGCTCATGAGGGCCATAATGAGACTGGGAAATTGTCCCCATTCTGCCCCAAAATATGGCAGTGATGGATTTTGGTTGCAAGGGTCTCCCCATTTGACATTGATCCCTACCCAGTGGACTGCTTCTATCATTTATTTTATTTACAAACTTTCTGAACTGCTCTTCATCCAAACAGAACCTTGGCGCAAGTGTGTGTGTGTACAATGCTAGCAGAAACTATAAAGCAAAACATTAAGCACCACAGAACAATAAAAACAGGCTAAAAACCAAATCATTTAAGAGCAAGGCTTGCTCTTCTGATCATCAAGAGGTACAGAACCAAACTCAGGCTCGCTTAGCACCCATTCAGTGTTTTATGGGTACCACTAACCATCCATAGCTGGCAACAGGACATTGACTTGCTTATATGCACAGGGCAGGAAAGGAAATGGAGACCAAATGAGGCCACTACATGGGCAGCGATGTTCACAGATTCTTCCTGAAAATCCCACTTGCATTTTCATAAGCTGTCTAGGAATAACTTCACACAGAAATCCCAGGAAGGAAAAATCTATGAAAGGTGCTTCTGGCAGCATCTGAAGAAAGAAACACTAAGCTTTCTAGCTCTTTATGTGGATTATTCGCTGTCTCTTGGCCATCCCAGTGGCTGGCAGGAGGGTGTCGCCAAGTGTGTCTTTCCTCTTTCCTTAATTCTGTGGTCTCCTGCTCCAGGGAGGCCTCCTTGCATGATTTAAATGCAGCTTTTGTGTTTTGACAGAGTATTTGTTTAATGCCAGGCTTGGCTGCTCTGTTTGCTTCTTATCTTTGTCTTTTCTAATGATGTTTGCTTTATGCCCCTGGCCCAGCTTCTCTCCCCAGCTTCTACCCCAGCCATTCAGCATCTCCCTGTTACATGCGCTGACGCCACTGCCGCCATACCAACAAAATCCTCCTCACACCTGCCTCTTTGCAGGCACCTCTTGCCATACCTCTTGGCACCTATTTACTTTGCACTCACCCAGCTCCTACTACCTAAGTACCTCAAATTGCTCCAGAAGGATTAAACCATCATTTAAAAAATGAAATGCTTTCTTTGTGAGACAACCAACGTAATATGCACTTTCACTGGAACAAGCCGTAGTGCTGGAATTTCTGTTCCTTCCCATACCTCTTTTATAGTGACATTATTTTCTTCAATTTTGCCAGAGACAATAAAGAAAAATATGGGACTAAATGGCAAACTGAAGCAAACACAAGATTTTAAAGCTATTTTTGAAAGTAAGTTTTTTTTTAGTAGAGATTTTCAGTCTGCACCAATCTTTTTCTAATTAGCCAAGGGTGCAATTAATGTGTGCACAACATCAATAAAGGATGTAGAAATGGACATCATTCCTCACTTCCTCTCTAAAGGTTAGAAAGAGAGTCCAAAAATTTGGATTTCTGGCTCCTGCCCTAACCATTTTAGGCATAGCATTTTCTATGGGGCATGTAGTTTTAAACAAGAGTGACAGCTATAGCTTGGCATATCTCCACACCCCCTTCCCCAATTCCCTTCAATAGGACCCTATTTGCAACATGTCCGGGATGCTGTCTACAGTTATTTGTGTCTTGCACAAGCCCAGCTTATTTACTTGTAGTAATCCACCTGAACCATTAGGGGGACTCAATGATTGGCGCACAAACTTACTTACAGAGCACTTGAAATGATTGCAGCCTTCCTCAGTTTGTTTAAATTACCTATTCACAGACACCCATTCTGGTTAATATTGTGGCTCTTACACTTTGCTTAGAAAGGAAAATAAAAGGGTCATCTAATCACAGTCTTGTTTCAAATCATTCCCTACGCCAAAACTCAAATGTTCCCATGGCACTTGCTTAAAGGCTGATGCATTTAACCAAAGTACAAAAATCTAAATAGAACATAGATAATTAGTCTTATAATTGTTCACATCGAAGGGAGAGTAGATTTTGTTTTTACATCACCCTCTCACTTTGATACATCCCTTTTTAGGATACAGAGTTTAATTGGCATATCCAGCCAAGCATGCAACTCAAAATATGGCAATGTGTCTTTTTACTATTAGCATGTATATTGGGACACCACTGGGCAGAGCAACCCCTCCCCATACACATGTTGTCACTCATACATGCCAGGCATGCACTTTTCACTGAACAGATTTTAAAGAGCAACACATGCAGTTGTCTTCAGAAGGTCCCATAGGGTTAAGTAGGCGAGATGAAGGTGGTAAAGTCAGAGGAAAATTCAGTGGTGCAAAACACTGGAATGAAAGACGGGGAAACTTTATGAGAGCAAAGGTTTGAGACAAAGAATGAAATGAAAAGAACGAATATATAGTAGGATTGTATTAGCCTTGTACACCCCCTTGCCAAGAAAGTGGGAGTTGCTGAAACAAACTCTTGCTGATACTCTGTACCAATGAACAAAAGCAGCTGAGGAAGGCTTAGAGGATGAGCATAGACGAAAACCTGTAAACCTTACAGAATTAAAATACAGGCACAGCAATACGTTGTGAAGCAAGAGATCTCATGCTGGGGATGGTGAAATTACACATTTCAGTTCTCTGACATCATTATTCATGGTCAGTCATCCAGACAGAGGCACAGAACACCAGCAACAAAACAACTGATTTGGGAGCAGGATGCCAGCCTTCCTCACAAAACGGGGCCTAACATATTTCCAGGCAGGCTTCAAAGAAATTAATTTAGAATTAACCATTTTCTCACAAGTAACTGAAACATCTGTAATTCTGCTATCAAATCCACCATGTCTATGGTGTACTTTAAATATCTTTGAATCACTAACATCAAAAACACGAAGGTGAATAACAGCAGTTAGTATTCACTCATGCAACAAGCCCAGATTTACAAATAAGTGCCCGCAGACTATTATGAAAGTTCAATATAATGGAAAACACCTTGCACTAAATGACTAATGTTTCATAAGAATTAAGGGTGTTAATAGTACACAGTGAACAAGAGAGATCAAAAGGTGAAGAAACAAAATAGTTTGTGCTATAAATAACAAGTGAGAAAAGAGCTGCAGCTTAAAAAAAAATACAATCCAGTTTTATTCCTATCTAGCGCACATGCACACACCCACACCCCAGCCAAAGTTAAGCACTTTAAGTCACATCATTTGCAATAAGAGAACAGTGCACATGCTTAACATTTTTGCTGAAATTTAGTGAACTGTTTTCTTTCTTGCAGTATAAGGTAAAGGGACCCCTGACCATTAGGTCCAGTCATGGCCAACTCTGGGGTTGCGGCGCTCATCTCGCTTTATTGGCCGAGGGAGCTGGCATTCAGCTTCCGGGTCATGTGGCCAGCATGACTAAGCCGCTTCTGGCGAACCAGAGCAGTGCACGGAAATGCGGTTTACCTTCCCGCTGGAGCAGTACCTATTTATCTACCTGCACATTGGCGTGCTTTCGAACTGCTAGGTGGGCAGGAGCAGAGACCAAACAATGGGAGCTCACCCCGTCACGGGGATTTGAACCGCCGACCTTCTGATCGGCAAGTCCTAGGCTCTGTGGTTTAACCCACAGCGCCACCCGCGTCCCATTCTAGCAGTATATAAACAGATTTATTTCTGTCTTGCAACCCAGAAAATACCTGGCAGAGAGGATATGGGACAAGTAAGGACATCCACTCTCAATGAAGGAGGGGAGCATGGTGCCCATGTGCACTGCCTCCACTGGGCTCCTCCCTCCTACACTTTTGGTAAGGGAATGAAAATGGAACAACCCACTTGCAGGCCTGGAAAGGAAGAGGAGCTATTGCTGTTATGGCATTTCTTTACAACAAGGGTGTAAAACTCTAAATTATCAAGGGACACTCTATTAGGACTGCTTTACCCCATCAACAACGGGCAAGCATTTCTGCCAATTGTTATACTCCGTCTTCTCTTTTTAACCACCTCCCTGTTAACTCCACCCAGCACATCCTATTTGTCACAGCATCCTCATCTCCTCCTTTCCGCTTGCTCTCAACCATCATATCTGCTATGCAATAGAACTCTCTTCCCCGCAATCTGTACCAGCTTCTCCCTCCTTTCCCTGTCTCTCTGCATCCTCATCTCTATTACTCCCTTTTCTTCGAGTCTTTTCCCACTCTATTTCTAACCTTCTTAATTACCGTATTTTTCGCCCCATAGGACGCACTGCCCTGTAGAGCGCAGGCAGCTCTGCGCGACCCTCCGGAGCCCGGCGCGGCTGGGCGCCAGGCTCCGGAGGGTCGCGCAGAGGTGCGCGGAGCCCGGGAGGGCAAGCAGCTCTGCGCGACCTTCCGGAGGCCGGCGCGGCTTCACGCTGGGCTCCGGAGGGTTGCGCAGAGCTTCCTGAAGCCTGGAGAGTGAGAGCCTCTCGCTCTCCAGGCTTCAGCGAAAGCCTGTATTCGCCCCATAGGACGCAGCCACATTTCCCCTTCATTTTTGGAGGGGAAAAAGTGTGTCGTATAGGGCGAAAAATACGGTATCTCCACTCTTCCCTACTGAAGCCCATGGCAAGAGGACACAAAGGGTGGAATGCAATGTTGTGCTAATATTATTGTTGCATCAGAACAAGCATTTATGCTTGCCAGATGGAACGATTTCCCACCTTCCCTCCCTGAACCGTTCAGGGGTTCACCTGAACATCCAGAGCAGATCTGGGGGAGATGCAGGAGGCACATGGGGGCGGGGGGCGGGGAAGTTCCACTGTGCTACCAGGAGTCCTTGTGGTGGCTTCCACTAGTGCTCCAGCTTAGTTGAATCCGGCCCTAACCTTTCTTTTTCTTAGCAATTTACGCAATGAAGGAGTTTCTGACGCAAAAAGGCTATATCGCATGGCCAGCTGAATGAATCATGCTGTCAAAAATGGTACCAGTTCCACTGACTACCTCTGAATCCAGAGAAAGAGAAGGAGCAGTCTGCCAACCTCACTCCACCTGTTAATGAGTCTATGAGGTTGAGAGAGATTTGTACTCTCACACAATAAGGTAGAAATGGGCTACAAAGAATGGATGTTTGACATTCTTTTTTGTGGCAGTGCATAGATTACAGAATACTCTCCTTTGCAAAAGCCATACGGCTTCTCCTTCATTTGTTTTTATATAGGAAGTAAAGACCTACTTGTTTCCATAGGCCTTCAACACCTGGCAGCCTCAGCATTTTGAACTATCTGTCAGTGACTGGTGATAGGTCTTTTTAAAACTGATTTCAAATTTTCATTTATTATGGTTTATTGTTTTTAAATGAGGTTGTTAGCTGCTTCACTATCCTGAAAACCAGGATATACGTATATTGAAATACAGTAAAAGGAAATTAAATGTCCCAGTGGTCCTTAGCCATGGAAGTGACACAATTGTTAATGGGCCTTAAATTCTGTAGGCCTGGTCTGCAACTAAGCTAACGTTTGGGGAACCTGCCTGGTTCTCTGTACAAATATGTTTGTGCGGAAAGGAGTTGTTCATTTATTTATTTAACAAAATTTGTATACTGCTGAGCTGTAAATAACCTCCAAGTGGTTTACAATAAAATATAATTTAAAATACACATCATTTTAAATGTTTGTGTGAGAGAGGAACATTAAGCATGCACATGCATATATTGGTGTGTACTTCCTATGTCTGTATGTGTTTTCAACCTTTACCGTTCTTAGGGGGAATCAGCCTTTTGGCCATATAACTTAATATGACAGGGTACTAAAGGACATAACAGTCAGAGTAGATTTCTTTCAAGACCATACTAAGTTACTCTTGGGGGGTGGACCACCACCTTTTAAATTACCTGCTGTTCCATTTACTTGTTTTTCTCCACATAACCCAGGTTTTCCTAGTGTTAAACACCCTACTGTATTCATTGTATAGTGATCCTGGATAAATACTGCTCCTTATCTACTTTGACAATCAGCATGGCATATTGCTTAAAACCAAGAGAACCTTAAGTAGAATAAGGATGATAGTGATCTTGAAAAAATCACCTCAAACCAGGGGTAGTCCAGGCAGGCAAGATAGGCAGGTCAAGTAGGGGATATTGTGTGCACTAATACTACTATGGGGAACCAGCTGCCATAATTTTTTTAAAAAACCAGAAATTTCCATGTTCAAACCCAGAAATATTTTACAACCCAGCCACATTTTCCCCTAAAAATGTTAGGTGGAGCAAACTAGTGCTCCTGGTAGGGTGCTATAGTGGTTTTAGCCTTGAAAGACTATTTGTGAGCTGGAGGGCTAACATTTTCTTTCGATGGTAGTGGAGAGGAGAAGGAGGAGAGCTCATCTGTTTGCTGAAGAGATAATTTATGGTAAGTGACTTAAGAGACAAATGTGTCCACATGTAAGGATGTCTCTGAATATTCTATTTCTGAGCAATTTCATATTGTTTGCCTAACATAAGCCCCCTTCATACGTGATCAAGGGGCAGCAGTGCTGTCACAGAGATTCCTTGTCACAGCCAAATGTTTGATGTGCATGTCTGCAAAAGGGAAATCTACTTATATAGACCTGTACACATGTAGGCTTCTTTGTGTTCTGACATGGGTCAGGGTTCCACAGAATGCATAGAGATCTACAAATATGGCTTTCTGCACCGCAGACACCCATGCCTAATGCAATGTAGCTCCACTGCCTCTTGTTCATGTGGAACCTCCTCTCCATGGTGAATGCACGAAGGGGGATATTTTCCCCCTAAGGCTTTTGGGGACATATTCAACAGTACTGAAGATTTTGTGGGTTCCCTGCTCACTTTTGGTCTTCTGCCCCATGTCCACTCACCCTAGAAGACATTTTGAAGTTCACATAGTCCACGACTATATTAAGGAAGACTTTGCATATAATTATTTAAATGACACCACACAACTATGAAACAGAAGACTTTATGTCCTCTGGACAGGAAAATTCTAGAAGTACTCCATCTCTGGTGCAATCAACATCCCTTTTACAAGTGTCCCTGGGACTCCTGTGGTGAAATGCAAGAGGCAGGTAGCATGATAACTGTGAAGAATGAGCTGATATTTCATTTTGTTACCAACACATTTTTATTTATCTTATGCAAAATATATTTACTTTCGTGTGTGTGTGTGTGTGTGTGTGTGTGTGTGTGTGTGTGTGTTTTCAAAGCGGCCATAACTTGCCCACTAGGGAAAAGGACAGAAGTCCAAAAGAGGGATAGCTTTGGATATAGCAGTATACAAATATATCTGCCTACCGACCTTAGAGTACAGTTGCAAGCAAGCACTCTCGTATACCTGCACTCTAAAACTGTAAGAAAACATAAAAGCACAAGGCTGTGTGCTGTTGGCATAATAGTTAAAGACATCACATGCTGCTTGAAAATTTCACAGCGGTTGTATTCCCTCAAGCACTTTCCTATCTGGTGTTTTGAGAATGCGATTACAGCATAGCATAAGCTATTATAGCTGAAATTTGTTGTATTGTAAATAATTACATAGTAGGAAAAATTCGTCCTCTGGCAGGTGAATTGACTAGGTGTCAGCTAATAATTGTTTTCCAGACTCTAGTGACTAAGATTATATAATTCTTGAAGAAGCTGGAGTGAATATTCTTTCAAGTCTCTCATTTTGCACTTGAATAGGTTAACTATCTGTCTCCATCTACAGATGATGTGGCGAGCAAACCCCTAGAATCAGAGCTTACAGTGATTTGTTACATGAGCGCAGGCACAGCTTATGTTAACCAGAAATGAAGGGACCTTTTTCCTCAGCTGAGTGGCAACTAAATAAAGGAGGGAGAGAAGCTCCAGACATGAATGACAAACAAAATCCAGGGCTTTTATAGATAGTGAGCTAGGATATTCTATTCCTTCTGTTGCTAGATAGAGCTGCACAACCTAAGCAGGGCTGTCAGCCATCTGCAGCACCTACCCTGCCTGTTTTTGGCCCTCCAGCAGAGAAGTCCAGGAAGATACCTGCATTATATTCTACATAGCTTTTCATTTCCCTAGAATCAAACTCTACAGCCAAGTCGACCACAAAGCTTTACCAGCCTGTTGCAACCAGATCACCATGTTCAATGGTTTCCTGCCTATAAGACCCCCTCAAGGCAGATTTACACGTTGAAAAGCATACCTCTAAAAATGTAATGAGCAAATGAGCCAAATACCTGTTTGTAAATGCATGTATCATATCACTAAACACAGCAGAGAGCTAGTATTGGCTCCAACTCCCTATCACAAACACTTAGTTGCTAACCCAGGTTTGCTGCCAAATAATATATGGAAAGGCACTTAATGTGTGAACCGCTGAGAAAATGAATGCCTTAGGTATTCTTGCTGAGTTTAGCAAGGCAGAAGAAGAGATAAGGGTGGGGGTAGAAACAGAGCGTATAAAGGGACAGTCTGCAATCCTACACTCCCTTGCCTAGGAGTAAGCCCTATTGAACTCTGTGGGATTTACTTCTGAGTAGACATCTATAGGATTGTGCTAGAAAGGGTGCAAAAAGAGGGTAGTAGAGATAGTGGTGAAGTGAGACCAATAGCAGCGGAAACAGAGAAAGGGAAGTAACAGATCCGTGTGTCAGGAGACCTGTGGAAAGGAGAGAGAAACAAAAAGGGGCATAACCCTTGGAGGGAACAGGGACACCTTCTGATGTGCAGTGAAAAGAGAGAGTGAGCAAGCAAGCATATGCTGTGGGGTGTGGAGAGGAAAAATGGCTAACTGAGATGGGGAACAGAGAAAACTCTGGGTTAAGTAAAAGAGAGGACAGTAATGACAGAAAGGGCTGCAGACCACCACAGAGAGGGGAACGGAAAACAGGCAGGGCTATCAGTGACCACGATGCAAAGAGGCGAATGTGTGCACTATAGTCTATATAGAGAAAAAGTGGGTTAACAAAAGCAGGGCTCATATAACTCACCCTTTGCACATTCACAGGGAGCATGATTGGGCTGGTGGCCCTGCTGCTGGCTCACACCACATGTTCTACCCATGCGCAAAGTAGTCCTATGCATGCATCAGCCTGTGCGCACAGAGTGCCTCCACTTACGCTGAGATCCTGGGTGAATCAGGATCGTCCCTCATGCATGCAGATGCTTTATGTTTATAGGACCACTTTACATGATGGCCAAACATGCGGCTGCTGGTCACATCCCAGCTCCCCACATCAGTGCATGAGGGTGGAATATATGAACATCTTAAAGAGAATACCAATAGGTTAGGATTACAATAACAAGTTTTTGCTACACTGGACGTCCAATGCAATCCTCTTGCACTGCTAAAATCTAACAGTGGTTCTTAGTGTGCTTTGAGTTGTGCATCCATGGGAAACCCATCCACCCACAAGGGCTACCTAGCTAAGCAAGAAGAACTGGAATGGCAATACATCGAGGAGAACTGGACCACCGAAGCCATAGGAACTCCACATGCATCTAATTCAATATTTTAGCACAAACTCACAAAATGGAGGAAAATGGACGAGAACAAATAAAGGTACCAGGTTGTGTGCAAGTTTGACATCTTTCCTCTGTGATGATATGCCAACTTCCAGAGCAATTGCACAATTTCTCCAGGTGCCATAATGTGGGACATCAGCCATGGGCACCACAGCTGCTTTGTTTCTTTCAGGGATTAGATGCATTTAAAAGCACACCAAAGAAAAGCAAAAACCAACATCTACGTAAATGTGCCAAGCACTAAGCACCTATCATGTTTATCATGCTTAAGTAGGCACTCAGTCTCTTCCTAGTAGTCTCTTCCTAGTAGTTTTGTCCTTAGATTCAAGCCCAGATCTTGGTATCATTTGTTTATATGCTTGTTGGGGTGTGTGTCACATTTGTACATGTATGTTTGTATATATAGGGAAAGGTAGCCAACAAGCTGCACAAAGGACCTTCCTTCTGTTTCTTCTTCCTTGTTCAGGCAGTACGAGAAAAGAAGAGGCAGCAACAAAAAAGAGTTTTGACTTCTTTCCCCTTTGCCTGAGGCTTTAAGATTTGTTTTCTGAAACTGGCCTGTTTGCCAGTTTTGCAGACATGCCAAGGCCTGGCAAATTAAGCAGATGAAGGATGACAAAAAAGCATTGCTTTCAAGTATTTAGGACAGGGTCTTTTCAGTACCAGCACCCCAGTTATGGAATAGCCATCCTGGACAGGTGCACCCGATGCCATCTTTATGGGCTTTTCGGTGCCAGCTGAATATCTTTCCTGGTCTTTAAAACTTCATTATTTTGGTCTCTCAGTTTTAAATTTGAGGTTTAAAATTGTTTTTAACGGTTTCAATTTTTGAAAATAATTTAATTTGTTTTATGTTGTACTTGAATATTGTATTTTATTTTCTTTATGAGCCACCGAGAAAACGCCTGTTATGGGGTGGCTACATAAATATAGTAAGTAAGTAAGCAAGCAAGCAAGCAAGCAAGCAAGCAAGCAAGCAAGCAGGCAGGCAAGCAAATAAATAATTTTTCTCCGAGTTTGTTCCCCAGAAGCTAGGGTATAGGCTGCTATGTAGTCAGGAACAGTCACAGGCAACATTGGACAAAGCCATCATACTTTAGCCTGGCATAGTCTCCCTTGGGAAGCAACACAACAGAAATGGAGGAAGAGGCATTTTCTTGCCCTGCTCTCTGGTATTCCTTCACTTCACTGAAGATTCCATGAACTTGGGACTTCTTCATTGAAAAGCACATGCACTACAACATACAGCTACCCTTCCCCAAGGACGTTTATAGGTGACTTAGTACTTTCAGCACTTCTCTATGAATTGATCCAAATAAGTTCACTCACTTCCTACATGGTTGATGCCATAACCCCCTTTTTACTCACAGAAAATAACTTGCTAGTCTCAGACTTGTGTTTGCTTAATGGGCAGCAAGCTCTGCTTGGCCGTTATCAAGAGTTTGACGGCTACACAATGACTCTGGCTTCCCGTCTGAGGGAGTGATTGTATCAGGGCTTGAATGTGACACTGGCAGAATTATGTCATGTCTGGAAGACAGAATCTTATCAGGCCTCCAGCTGAAAGGCAGAGATGCCCAGCTGCAGGAAGACAACACACACCCCTCTACTCTGGAGATAGTCCTTCTATCCTCTCTCTCACCCTCCCTCACTTTGTATCTCTTCTGGAATTACTTCTTCTGCTTTCCAGATCTCACTGAACACATGAGCAAGGAATGGGTCAGTATATTCAGAGAGAGTGGACACTAATAGGCCAAGCTTTGAATTAGGACCACCTTCACATGATGAAAGCACACACGGGCACAGACACATTGTAAGGATGTATGCTTTTGCTAAAATTGAATTCTTTAGGGAAAAAAATACAAGCAAAGGGAGTTGGACTTGATTCCAAGAGCAAGCATGGACACCTGCATATCCAGAGCCAGTACACAGTAGGGGAGGTGTGCTCATTGTCTGGTTTAGAAATATTGAAAGAAGAAGCTCCTTTATACAAGTGAAGCTATTGGTTCAGCTTGCTCGGTATGGACTTCACTAGCTGGCAGTGGTTTCTGAAAGGCTCTGTGAAAGGCTCTCTCATCCCTACCTCAAAAGTATTGAATCTGAGATTTTCTCTATGCAAAGCATATGCTCTACCACTAAGCTATGACCCTTCCCCATTGTTTCCCACACAATGCCTTTACAGTGATGGACTGGCATTTGCCTAGAGAGTTATACATTACGGTGAAAAGGAGAAAGACCGAGACAGACAAATCAAGATTATGATTTTAGCAGTAATCAAGACCTCAATTAGGATCATGGGCCTACTGCATTATAACATATATGTGAATATAACAGAGGAAACCGGCCCCTTCTTGTTGTGCCATTTTACAGATGGGAAAACAGAGACACCAACTGACAGCTAACATCACATAGGGAATCTGAACCAGACAGGAGACTGGGTGGCACTTCTGTTAGCCCCTTTTCATGTGCAAGATTGTTTTCTGTTACAAAGATTAAGTTGCCTCCTCATGTTCTTCTTCCCCAAGGTTGAAAGTTGAGTATTAGCAGCTCACACACAATCTTCCCTATCAGGAGACCATCTGCATCCCAATGCTCTGAAAAGCCAGCCTGAATCGTTGCTAGCTTGGCTAAGGCATCATCTATTTGCCACATGCAGTGAGATACCAGCCCCCGGGTTATCATTAACCTTATTTTCTATTTCTAGAATCTCTAACTCCCCTTCTGCTTTTCCTGTAGACAGGCCACGTGCATGCCAGCACAGACCTATTTCTGCAGCCTTATAACGGAACAGATTGGTCACATGCTGTTGTCACCCACCCACACATCACTGCCTCCACCTCAGAGGGCTGAAACAGATTCTTCTAAGAGAAGGAATATAGTTCCCTGGCTTATTTTACAACCCAGGCAGTTTGACACATTTTAAGCTAAATTCTCAATTTGTCAATTGTGCTGAGTACCCGCAGCTCTCTCACCAGAGCAAGCTACAACCACAGGGCCTAGGAAGATGGAGGGACGTTAGATATTCCTCGCTACTAGTACTCCCTACTTTCAGAATGCTTGCATCCATTGGTCCCAGCTCCTTTCCCTGACAGTCTCACAGTCACATCACAATTACTGAAAGCAGCACAAAAAAGGATGGGTGTGTGTGAAGGAGATAAGAATGACTCATTCAGCTACTTCCCCCTGCCCTTCAAGTCATATCCAAGGAAGGGACCTGCCCACCTTGCCAGTGGCAAGTTCCCAAAGATATGGGGAACTTACACATCCCACTACAGGTATAGGAGAAATAAGTCAAAAGGAGGGAAAGTAGAATGTGCAAGTCACTCACACTTTGTTTTAGCCACCTCTTTCATCTGAATCCATCCTTAGGTACATAGAGTGTATTACAAAGGCAGTGTATATTTCTTTGTGGATGCTGCCTTTACCATAGTATCCAAGCACCAAACGTTCTGTGTAATGCTACGTGGAGTGGGAAACTGAAACATGAGTCTGCAGCCTGGTGTCATAAACTAATGAATAATCCTTCCTCTCCAATTCTAAAAAGAAGTAAGAACATGCAGAGTATCTATTCTGAAGTGGCCTTGTTGTACCACTCCAGAGCAGAATCTTTAGCAGAATGTGGACAGAGTAAATGCCTTAATTCATTAACTTCTTCAGGATCCCCAGTGTCATGTCCATAACCAGGATGCAGCCAGGATACAGATCAAACATGGACACATGCAGTTGCTTAATAAGAGCTCCCTGCTTCCACTTATTTAAGAACCTCTTCCACCAAAAACATTTGGGACATGAAATTATTTAGCAGGTCCTCCAAGTTGAGACCCAGTTCCATATTAAGAAGTGTGTTAGCACTAAAGCTGCATTAAAATCCCAGACTAAGCTTTACCTTCCAGGTAGCTGTGTTTCTCCTGAAGTAGGCAAACATCCGTGTGAACCAATTGTAGATTTCATTCAATGTTAGCTGCCTGTCGGGTGTCTCAAGGATAGCCTGCATTGAAAGGTGAGAAAAAGTTACTCACAGACATCAGTCCCATAAGTTCTTACCACCAGTACTAGGCAAATCATTATGAGGACATCCATGTTTCTCACTTGAGGAATACAACATCAGGTGGGGACCAACATGCATGAAACAGCCACCACAGATCCAACACTAAAAATAGCTGTATAGCTGTACAAGGTTACTCTGAAACAATGCATTTTTAGTGAAGACAGTTCATGAATTGAGACTCAAGTAACTGAGTGATAAGGCTTTGAGAGTGATATGTATGAATGTGTGAATCAGCCCAAACATAGCCTTTATTAAAGATACAGGAGAAGCCAGATATGTTGCAAAGCAAGATTATAGAAAAAAAAAAGCCAGGAATTAAATATATTATGGACTGAATAGCTAGTCCTCAAATATAAAAGGAGGTGCAGAAGCATTACTCTCATAATTTGAATGCTCTACCTCTTAGGCTAAATGCACTGAAGCAAGCTTAGCAGCAGAGGAACAGAGAACCTCAGGCCTGGGGTGTGCATGTAAATGGTGCCCTTGTGACTCTCCCAAGCCAGACCCCTCTGCAGGCCACAGTTCTCACTAGCCTTGCTTATTCCCACCTTGAGTATTTTTGCCTGGTGGGAATGCGTCTTTGAACTCCGATAATGACTTTTGCTTGTCTACAAGACATCTGAAGGCAGTCCTGTATCAGGAGCTTTTTTAATGCATGATGTTTTTATTAAGTTTTTAAATAAGTATTATTATTATTATTATTATTATTATTATTATTATTATCTGGCTGGAGATAGAGAAGTGTAGAAACTAGCCTGCTGTTCAAAGGTAACATTCACATTCACTGCTTTGCCCACTGTTGCCTCAGGCCCTTCCAACCACTGGCCATCACAGACCTTGAAAGTTGCCCAGAAGGAAATTCAGCTCTCAATCTGAAAATGGTTCCCCACCCCTGCTGTGCATGCTCAAAGATCTACTTCAGTCAAGTCTACAGGTGCAGAGAAGCATAGTATTGGGTAATAACAGGCTCTAAGGCCTTAAAGAAACTTCTGAAACAGATTCTGGGACCTGATATGCAAGATTCTATGAAAATTGTTTCCTTTTCCTCTTAGGTGAATGACCAGCTGCATAAAGCTTGGTCATTTTTAGATATGACATATCTCTGCAGATCAGTATTACTGCCTGAAGAATATGCTAAAATAGTCTTGAGGTATTTTCATTTAGCAGGACATACCCTTATGCAAATGCAGTGACACCCTATTTCACTTATAGTACACCTGACTGCTTAGAAGCTCTAGTAAGTACTAGCCCAGACAAACCATTGATTTCGACTACTCTACCCATCTCACAGTTAATTGGAAAGAAGTGCTCCAGGTTACAATGGATAGAAAGTAAAATCAGTGCTAAAGTATCGCTTTCAAAATGCATAAAAGTTGAATTAATTTAGTGAGTGAAGCACAGTAACCATTGCTGCAAACCAGGAATTGCACCAGATCAAATCTGGGCAAATTAGCTAGAATGCACTCAAAACATTCCTTGCTGAACTAGACTTGAACATTGGAATCCTGATCCCAGTTTTGTAGAGCAAGATCAACAATTTCTGCCTGAAACTGGTCCACTCCAGCCCCTCTTCATTCTTATCTGAACTGAAAGCAGATAACTGGTTGGGCCTGCTGTTTGCTAATTTCACTCAGAGAATAATTCAGGCACCATTTGCATCCACATGAGGGGAGGGTGTGCCATACTTGGTTACCATTAGTGAATAAAAAAGAGAGCATAATGGAGGTACATAGACTAGATCTTGGCATGATTCAATGAAGTTCATAAGTGGTAGATTACAAGGCAACACCTTAACCAGTTTAAGGGCTTAAAAAACCCCTGAAAATGAACTTTCCAAAGATCAGACAAATTCACGGGTGGGATACCAATGGGTATTGGCTATGGTACAACCAAAAACTTGGAAGTTAAGGAATAAGTATGTACAGAGCCTATAAAATTATTTATTACAAAAAGAATAATCACATATACACACCACTAATAAAACCTGAGCATGCCAAATACTATGTGTGTTGAATATTAACCATGGTAGCTAAAAGCAAAACTCAAATGTAGAGGTAGTGAACTTCTGATTACTAGATGGTGAAAGCAAAAAACAGCAGATAATGCTCTATCATGTCCCATTTTGCGAGTATTCCAGGAGCACCTGTCTGATCCCAGCCATTTGGTCTGATCCAGAGTTCTTAAACAAAACACTGCATGCAGAAGGGTGTGTGATGCTGTAGGAGGGAGGGAGGTAAGATAAGCATAAAGGCACTCATTCCCCCACTTTGGCCTGGTTAATGGAGGTGATATTGTGTCTGAAAACACCAACTACTGCATGCTCTTGGAAGAGTTTCCTAGATCTCAGCTACTCCAGGGAGGTTAACCTCAAAGAGCTGAATCAAAAGGAATGAATTCCAGGAGCCAGGGCTTTAAAAGGCCAGTGCCAGCAAGCAGATCTTAGCATCTCTTCTAAAGTATATTTTTACATGGACAGTGAAGGCATATTTTTAGCCAAAGGAGAATAAGGGTGTAGGTGAGATCCACAGAACAATATCGTAGCCTGCACGCTAACTTACAGAGCCTACTTCAATTAACTGGAAGGTGGGGAATGCCCACACAATACAGCACCACTAGGGAGCAATAGAAGCCATCCTCCCCAGGGAATTTATTCTTTGTCAAAGATATGCTGTTGGCAGCTCTGGAAACAGAAGGTTGCAGTTCATCCAAGAAACTGACACAGTAAAGTCCCACCTGCTGTGCCTGAAAGCTAAGGCTGAAAAGAGATTTCAGTTGTTATGGACCACTAAGGCTGATCCTGACAAACTCTACTGCTAATACTCTGACACAACAGGAAACATTAGTAGTTATGTTATACTCTGGAAGCCAGAAACACTGTAAAGCCCACCGTGAACATTGCTCCTACATGCATGAGGCAGGGTGCAAATAATTCAAATATCAAGTGTGGTAGCCAACAACCCATGAAATAGCACTGATACATGCAGATTCTATTTTTCTCCTCACAAAGGCTAATATTCAGGAAATGGTATTGGTCAAAAAAAAATCCCAACCATCTCATTTAAAATGGAGATTTGAGTTATTAACCACAAGGTGATTCTGTAGTAATGACTTCAAAAATACCTTGTTGAGCAAGTTTATAAAATCCCTGAAAACAGTGGGGTGGCAAAATCTTATTGTTTCAAGTTGAAGCCATCACTGCCATTTCTGTTGCTGAAAACTCCCCATCCTCACTCCATTTATAGCTAATGTATCTTTCACCCAGGGGACCAGAAAAGCACCAAGTCAGAGACTCTGTAATCAAACTAAGCTGCTTTGAACTCTTGAGGAAATAATGATCATGTAAAGGACAAAGAAGCACTGAGGTCACAAGATACAGCAGTGATGGCTGTAGATATAGCCTAAAGTCTTAGTCTCTAGGCCTTTGACTTCTACACAAAACAAACTACAGAGAGAATTATGTGCCTATCCATTTACCTGCAGTGCTAGAATGTCTAGTGTTAACTGTGAAAGGCATGGTTGGGTGAAAAAAACCACAATAGCTCAAGACCACAATGAATCCAGGTTTCCCAATTGCCAGATTTACACCCCAGCCACTGACTCAAATTCCATTTCCAAAGGCAGCATAAGAAGGCGATGTCTAGAATGTACTATTAGCAACCTGAGCCACTTGTCACAAGCAACATTCAAGGTGAGTGTGAACAACTGCTGCCTGTTCCAGGCCTTTCTGGCACACTTGTACATGCTCCAAAATAAGGAATTTCTCACCTGCCGGATAAGCGAGGCGTATGTGAAGGGGGGGCGGACATCTGCATTTTTGTAAAACTCATGATTCTGCGCAAGTTCTAGGGGGAAGAAAGAAAGTTATGAAGAAAAGTAGCACACAATTCAGTCTAAGAAACACACAATTCAACCCAAACATAAAGTTGCAGCTGCAGTTTCCCCAGCTGCTCTCACCTGAGGAGATTGGCGTGCAGAACTTGTCTGAGTTCCTCCTGCGAATAGGCCCTACATTGTGTAAAGTGGATGAGCTGATGACAGAAGGGCCCTGCCGCAATGGAGTAATGGGTGCAGTAGCAGAGGTGGGGGGATGAGGTAATCCATCAGGGAAGGTATCAGAAGTGCTCTTGGAGAGGGTGGCGCTGGAAACCAGGTTCAGCTGCTCAAAAAGGATGACAAACTATTATTAGAATCAACCCAGGAGACAGAGTGGTGTCTGGGTAAGCAACAGTTTTCTATATGGACATAGCACATGGCTGCTCAACTTCTATCAATGAAGATATAGAGGTTGGGTGAAAGGCAGAGGCACACCACTGAGGGTCTACTAATCAATTCAGCAGCAAAGATTGAAACAGGCACCTCAGATAAGCACTTGAGACTCATCAACTACAATGGAAGGGCTCGATGTGGATGAGAAATCAGATCATACTCTGCAAACATGAATGAAACCTGAAACTCTTTACTAGCTACATCAAAGCCAGTTGTTAGAAACGTGAAAGAACCAGATGACCATCTAGTACAATATAAAGTATTCCTCCCTTGCTCAGTTTTTTAATAAAAAAACTAATCCATAATTCTTGTCTGTAGCCGTTTTTTCAAGGCAAATGGGAAGCCAAACTTTAGGAGGAACGGTTTTCAGTTACAGCTAGCACAATTTACCACCTGTACTGCAGACGGGGGCTGAAATTACAAGATAGTGGCTTGCATAAATCCAAACATGGTCCAAGTCTATGAATGTTTATTTAGAAGCAAGCAAGCATGCACAGGTGGGGACCGTTAGTGAGCTCATGGCTTAGGCAAGATTTGAGCTAAGGGCTTCCTGGCTGAAAGTGTGCACTCTTAGCTACTATGCTACACTACGTCCAATGAGATTGTCTAAACTGCAGCTTAACTTGGGGGAAAATTAATTATCTGCTCATTTCATGAAGGTGATCAGGTAGTTGTGGATTTCATTTTAAAAACATTGTGGCATTGCCACAAGTGTCTCATTAGCAAATTGGAGCAATGCTGTCCCAGGATACAGCACAATTCCCAGTAGTTCATCAGTACCGTTATCTATAGTCATATTCTAACACTGACATATAAGCATTATCTTTTGAAGATCAACAGCATCCATGTAAAATTTCATCTCTTGCCAAGAAAGAGGATTGCAATCATTTCATGAGTAAAAAAAAAATCAGGTCAACTTATACAACCATATATTGAAGCACTGCAGATGTCAGTGAGCTCTTGGGGTTCGGAATGTAATTCAGTGATATGCATGTACTTTCTCTCTCTTCCTTCCTCAAAACTGTAACCACGGCCACCTCCCTTCTCATGAACAGGAGGGACTTTCAGAAACCACAGAGGGGAAACACATATTTTTACCATTGATGCAAGTTCTTCCAAGAGGGTCTCACACGCACAGATGTGAACTAGAACCTCAAGAGAGCATAGATGTCACCAGCTGCTTTTCCTGAGATAGATGTGGGTCTCAAACACCTTAGAATGGCCAATAAGGCAGCACATAAGGAAACAGGTCAGGAAGGAGCCAGTAACACACCCTGCAGGGTAGAGGACACTAGGGTATGTTTGTATCAGCTTTGATTTCAGAATTTGGTGTGCTGTTTTCAGCACTTCCAAGCAGCACTTTTCAGCCTATGTCTATGCAGTTTGCAGGACTGACACAAGTAGTGTGGTCTTTCAACACAGCTGGCTTTCTAAACTGTGCAATGTGAATGCAAGGATGGCCTTGGCACAGCCTGTCTTATCCCAACCCCCTTGCTTCACTCCTTGTGTACAATAGCAGCTTGGGCTATCTGGGCATGCTCTGTGAGCTGTTGCCTCTGGGAGATTGTCTCAGTCTGGCTTGATGTTGTGAGAACGAGTGATTCTACCTGCCTGCAGAAAGGGCCAGCACAGGTACCTATGGTTGTTTGTATTCCTATAGCACCATCAGTATGCTTGCATGTTGTGAACCGCGCTGAGATCTTCAGATGAAGGGTGGTATATAAATGTAATAAATAATAAAATAATAACATGCATGACAAGAGGACAGATTCCTCTCTCAAGGAGATTACTAAGCCTATACAGTTTGAGTTATGCCTCTGTGAAATGCCATGGAGAAATGCAAGTGTAAAAGAGGACTTGGAGAAACAGATAGAGGAAAAGTATTGTTATTATAAAGAAAGGACAGCTACCTGGTGGTTCATGGGCAGTATCTGGCAGGCATTATGATATTACATGACCCTCTATGGCTGTGACTGTGGAAAGTGAAGCTCAAGTAAACAATGTTTGGGTTGTAGTAAAAGGGAGGATTCCACAAGGGTGGAAAACTGGTAATCATCAGTTTAGGAGTTTCAATGGAGCGTAGGTGTACCTTGGCTTCCTCACACCATCATGCCATCTACTAGGAGCCTAGTGGCTCAAAGGAACTCGTAGGAAATAGTTCCCATTACTGTGAGTCTAGAAATGTTGTCACAGCCAGGCTTGCTTCAGCCCTGAGTGACTCTGGCAGGACAATATGGGCCTGAGGCTTCAGGTGGCAATCCCTATTAGAAAAGAAAGTTAGAGCGTAAAGGTGAGGAACAAACTGAGCATTGCTTACAGGCTGACTGAACGGCTTTGGCTCTGAAGGTCTCATATGGAGGTGGGCCATCATCGCCTGGAGACGCTCACTCTCCTTAGCTAGCTGCAAAGAAAACCAAACAAGAAGTCAATTGTTTTGAGGAAGCTTTTTCCCATTAGTGGTCAATTCACTTGGCCAACATATTTAGAAAGGTGGTCCAGTTAAGTGTTCCATCAATAATCATGCCCTTGAATGGTTCCCTCTACATCAGCAGGGATCACACACACCTCGTTTTGCTTGCTCCATTCAACATCAGTGTGAACATGCCATTCTCTTCTTTTGACTAATATTTCCTACATGCAGTAATGTGACAGCACTGGGCTGTTCCCTTTAGCTCTTGCTGTGCTGTGCTGCCTTCATAGAGCACTCCTGGAAGAGAAAAGCTGCCAGCTTCCCTAATTCCCTAGTAACACTGAATACTCCTGAGAGCCATGAATCTGGTTGGAGTATCACATTTCCAAGCCTCTAAAGAGCTGCCTTTTCCTATTGGATATCAAGATCAGGATGTGTGGTGGTTTTTTGATACTCTGGTACATCCACTGTGCAGTAAACATAGGAGTGCCAGTGACCTTGATGTAAAGGAATCAGATGTGGGTGAACAGAGGCAGAAGAAGCTGCTGAAAATGGAACCTCACATTATGAAACCTCCCTCCATTTCATTCACTGCGTTTTCACCCAGTTCTTGTCCTTTTCATCCACCATGGTATTAAATGGGCTGGCCTCTCTCCCTATCCCAGGCATTAGGATCCTCCTGCCCCATGTGAAGCTGCTAGATCACTTCTACCATCTTTCCTTTTGGCACTCTATCATATTAGTCACCTCCTCTCAACATCCTTTGCTTCTATGGTTTTCCCTCACCTCATCACTTGCTCATGTTTCTAATCTCTTCCCTCTCTACACTACTTCCTCTCATCCATCTATCACTCCCACCATGCCTTTTTCAACCCACCCACTCACCTGCCCATCCATCTCTCCAGATGTGCAACATTGCTTTAATTGCATGCTCCTGGGGTGTGTGTTTATTTCTCAGTGTGCGGAGAAGGGTGAAATATTCGCTGTGGCACAGGGAGAGAGTTTGAGTGCTGCAGAAGCAATGGGATCTGACACCATCTCCCTTTGTGTCACCTTCCCTTTCTGAGTGCTCCCCTCAAACTTTGCCTCAGTTCCTCCTGACCTGATGGGCCCCTATGCAGAATCTAGGACACACCCAGAGAGGGCATTTCTCTCCTCCCCCACCAGGTTTTAAAACCATCCCCAAAACAAAAAAAAAAGAAAAGAAAAAAAAAGAGAGGGCCAGTGAGGCAGGAGTTAAAGGAAGCAGCCAGAGTGGAGTTTGCTGGAAGTTTGAGAGACTCTGATGCAAGGACGCTCTGGCACTGTCGTGGCTCTCATTAGAGCTGACAGATCCACTCTCGTGATGTAGATACTCTTGCTGCCGACACAGCAGGAGCTCTGTAGTGAAAACTTTATAATTGGGAACTCTGGTGGCAGCTTCTTCTTTTCACGCATGGAGCTTTCTGCTCTCTTCAAGGATTCTCTCCCCCACATTCCCTTCTTTAAGAGCTAGTAATTGCTTTCAACCTTTTGCTTTAGAGAGTGCTTGGGAACAGGGTAGAATCACACGGTTTGACTCAGGCTGTGTAACAATCTTAACTCTGCTCTTTGAGTGTTGCACTCCTTCCTTTTCTCTCCTCTTTTTGCATGTCTGCTGCATTCTCTTCAAGGCACCCCATCTGCAACTACTGACTTAGTTTAGCTTCCAACAGAGACTACTTGCGCTTTGTGTTATAGCTGCCTCGCTCCTTGGCACACTCCTTCCTCTGCCACTAATCCTGCTGCTGTGGAGATTCATGTTCCAGAGAATGCTGCTCCTTTCATCCCTGCACTGCTTCGCATATATACAATCTAGCAACATGGATAAAAAGAACCCCCTGCCCATTCCCTTCAGAGTCCATCAAGCAAGCATCAGTGCTGGCTGTTTCCGAAAACGAGCTGGAAATAAGGAATGGGAAACCAAATGCCATTCCCAATTTATATTCCATCCTATGCAATAATCATTTATCACAGATTACATGCTGCTTTACCTGTTCCTGCACCCTATGCAAACATTTACAGGTATCGCCTATATGCAAAATCCATACTCTTCTAATTTACCAATGTTGCCTCCTCCTTGTGTTTACAATTTCTCTCAGCTCCAAACTAAATGTTACAGGAGGAATTTGGCTTCCACTCAGATCAGCAGCAGTGCATCACTTCCTCTCACCCCTGGTTGAATCCATTAATATAAAGCATGTGGTGTGATGCCACCATGCCTCAAGTTTCCCAGCTCCTCCTCTTCATCAATTGTAATGGGGGAGGGGGTGAAAAAACTCAAAGCACAGTGACATCACATCAGATGTTTTGTATTACTGAATGTTCCCAGCAGCAGCAGGTGATGCACGGCTTCTGCTTTTAGAAGCAGCCACATATCTCCTCTAAGTCCAGTCCTGGTCTCATAAAGTCAATAACTCCTTTGGTGACATTCCTGCAAGTTGTTCAGCTCTGTAATCACAGAATAAAGTCCTAGGTTATGGAAGAAAGGCTGTTTACACCCTTGTGCATCCAATTTTTACAATTCTTGCAAATTTCAGCAGGAACTGCTGCATCCGTTTATGATTGACTCATATGTCTGAGGCCCTCTCCACCACTCTGATGGGTGGAAATAGATGCCTATCAGCATAACAGAAGACAGGAGTAATGAATACTATGGACATTCATGACCTGCCTCTGATCCTAAGGTTGCAATGACTAAGGCAACATGAAGCTAGGGAGTGGAGCGGAAACTGCATTCTTTCCTGGGCTTTTCATAGCAGCAGGGGATACTTGGGAGCCCCACAGGGGATTTTGCCAGGTAGATCTGTATGTCAATCATGCGATGGTCATAATGACATCATGTGCTTAACAGATGGGCAACCCTGCTTACCTGTCAAATTTGGCCCATGAGGCCGATCCTGATAAAGGACCTGGATCCTTAGAGCCAAAAAGATGAAGGAAGCCTTAAACCAATGTAAAAAAGAAACTCCAAATCCATCCCTTAGGCACACAAGATCCCAAATTAAACAGCTTACTGACTTTGCTGTGTTCAAGGATTTTGGCTTGAATACAGATGGGACTGAATAAGGTTCACTGCATACATTTACACTCACCTGTATTTCCAGCTGCTGTACCACTTGCATTTGAACTCGACACTGAGCTGTGCTCCGGTCATCAAGTGCATGTTCTGTATTGAGGTGTCTAAAAACAGAAAACATATTTTTAAGAGGAGAAGAAGAAGAAGAAGAAGAAGAAGAAGAGGAGGAGGAGAAGGAGGAGGAGGAGGGGGATGAAAAAATTAACATAGCTCTGGACAACCAGAACTCCCTTGACAATGTTTAGCCCTTTATTAAGATTCTTTAATACACTGGCTGTGCTATGCAACATGTCTACTATCTTATCTATCTCATTTTTATCCTGTTCATCAACAGGTTATTCAATTTTATCATCACAATAATGCTGTGAGGGAGGCTAGCCTGAGAAAGAGTGATTTGCCCATAGACCATGACCTAGGGTGAAATGTACCTAACCAGGCCCATCAGTTCAAGGACTTCCTCCTCTCCCCCCTGAAAATGGCTCAGGGCAGGAGGAGATCCCCCAGATCAGCACATGGGGCGAGGAGATGGGGAATCGTTCCAACTGGCAAGCTGAAATGTTTTCAAAGATGGAACAACTGGAAAAGTGCAAGGCTGTATTCCCCCCTAGTCAGCATGACTGCTGAGTGGGGATTTGAGCCAAAGGTTTTCTGATTTAAGTCTACCACCTTGTCTGCTGTACCACACTGGTGATACATATACAGGGTGAGTCCTTTAAAAGAGGCCCCATGGATACAGAGTACACATGTTCCACGGGGCCTCTTTTAAAAGACTCACCCTGTACATATATACACAGCAAGTTACACGACCTACAGCAGTCATCTCCAACTTGATTCCCTACAGATGTTTTGGACTACTAGTCCCATCCGCCCCAACCAGCATGGATAATGGTCAGAGATAAGTCACGGTCCAAAAGATCTAGAAGACATAGAGGACATCTAATTAAGGAAGGCTGCCCTAGAGCCTGAAGAGACAAGTCAACCAAAGAGTCAGGTGGAGATCCTGAACGACAGAAAGGCAAAGTGACACGCTTACAAATCAGTTGGAAAAAGAGCTCAACACTCGTAAGTCTACCAATTTTCCAGAGATTTTTCTTCATTCAGGAGAGATGGATTATAAGGACAGAAAATGCATTTTCCTTTATGAATTCCAAGAGCCTCTTCACTGTAGGTTCACAACTTTGCCTCAACAAGCCACCCTCCATCTGCTGCCAAGTTCCGGTCCCTAACTGAAGCAGCATAGCCTTTTGCCATACAAAATTTAACAAAACCGAAACAGGCCTGGACTTTATATTCCATTTCAAAGCTTGTACCGTTAACAGGCGAATGAATGTAAGCTTTCTTAATGTCAGCCAATGAACTAAAGGTAGTGCAGGGAATTAAATTCATTTTACTCTAAGAGCCTTAGTTTCACTACTGAACAACATTCCATGCAATGTTTCCTTACTATTTTAAGCTGTGTCAAGACTTCCCAGTTAGGGGAAGCAGGATATGGCTGTCTAATGTTAGGAGGCTCCTTTCGGACCAGTCAGTTACATATGGTAGCACAGGTGGAATCAATTCTCCCTTTTGGCCTCCTCCTGGCCACATGAAAAAGGCTAAGTTAGGCTTTGAAGGAGTATGCGAGTTCCCTGCCCATCTGCCTTAAGTCTGTTGCAGTTGGCACCTGTTGGCTCGTTAACAGTGATCCTTCGGTAGCTGAAGGCCAGGGTGAGGGTGGGGTGGCAAGTTTTTCTAAAATGTTCATTTCACAGAACACATACACACACAGATCAGACACACAGGCTGTGCTTCTGACCGTCTCCAGTCCTCCCAAACGTCATTTTCAACCTTCACAACATTCTGTTTGGAGGCAGTGGGGTGGGAGGTGGAGGGGGGCCGAGAATGAGGAGCGGCATGTGCGTATGTGGACGGGGTGGGAAGCATGTGTAGCAAGAAAGGCATTGGGGGGAGGGGGGAACCCGAACAAGCAAGAAAAGAAAACCCGTCAGTTTCATCTGATGTCTTTGCTAAAAATCTTGGCTACAAAGAGATCTAATTGCAAATGAACTAATTAAGTAAACCTCTGACGAAGCGTGAAAACAATTTGTTTGACCCTGACGCTAGCAGAGGGCTCTTAGACAGCGGAGTTAATCAGTCAGTGACAGAGCCCACAAGCGGTGTCAGCAGGCTGCCGCGCTGCCATCTGTTTCTCTCTAGTTCTCCCCACCCGCCCCCCTTTTCTTCTTCCTAACATGGGCGAGCTATAAACTTTAGTGGTCTGTCTCCTCTCTCCTCTAAAGCCTTGTCATTATGGTAGGTCCCAGTCAGCCTCTTTCTCTCTAGCAGAGTCTCTCCCACACTTCCTATATACCCCACAGTGCCTGGCAGCCTTTAAAAACTTCCCGGTTCTTACCGAAGGTCTATGACAGTGATATACCTCTGTTTCGGAGAAGAAGCCTAGAGGGGTCTAGCTCCATTTCACAGAAGGAAAAACTGGTGTGGAAGTACTGTACTCAATTTTTCTAAAAGTAGTGATGCTAGAATGGCTCTAGGGGGCTGGCATGGTGGTGCTTCTAGACTATCAAAAGCTACCAGGTACCTGTTCTACAGACATAAATTATATTTTCTGAAGTATCAAAGCTCACTAATAACTGATTTAGAGGGAAAATATCTCTAGAATCTGAGGAAACCATCCCCAGGGCCAAAAAGCAACAGACTGGTCTTTCGGCTTCACTGCACATCAAAAACAGTTAAAGTGCTTGCAGCAGGACTTTTCCTTTTTGAGGTCTATGGCAGGCTTCCTCAACCTTGGCCCTCCAGATGTTTTTGGCCTACATCTCCCATGATCCCTAGCTAGCAGGACCAGTGGTCAGGGATGATGGGAATTGTAGTCTCAAAACATGTGGAGGGCCGAGGCTGAGGAAGCTTGGTCTATGGTGTGAGAAAATACAGGAAGAATATTAAGTACAGGTTGGGCCAAAGAACACAGCAGCATGAGTATACCTTGCACATAAGGAAGTCACCTACTTGACAAACTGTCCCAAGTCCTCACAGAGGGTTTCACAACCAGGCCACTTGCACTCTCCATGTCCATACAGAGGGTGAGAGCCAGGAGTCTCCTCATGAGAAGAGCTGCAAAGGAGGGGGTAAAGGAAAACAAAAAAAGCATTATTATGGAAAAGCAGCTCTAGCTTTGTATAGTTCATTTGCTTTGTCGACTGAAGGAACAACCACACAGGGCATTTTAAAGGGATCGGACATGCTCATGTATACTCCCTTCATTGATCAGATGTTGTCTCCACCCAGTTAACTGCGAATCTAGCCTGGGCTGCCAGAACCATAGTTGCAGATGCAGACCAGCAGAATTCATCCTCAGTTCATATTTTAGGTTGTCAGGTGTGGCACAAAATACTTTTTAACTATCTTCTTGGTATGCTAGATGCAACTCTTCTTAAAAAAAATGTGCACTGGCTACAGTTATCCATACCCTGGTTTCATCAAGGTTAGATTACTATAAAGTGCTATGTGTAGGACTGCCTATGAAGAATGCACAGAAACTGCAGTTGGTTTCAAACACAGATGCAGAGGAAGATGTATCACCAGTACCAAAAGAGCTTCATGGTCTCCAAATTTATTTCCAAACATAATTCAAGTGCTGGTTCTGAGCTATAAGGCTTTAAAAGGTCTGGGACCACAATATATGAAAGGGCTGCCTACTCCCCTGTGAACCTGCCACATTAGTAAAAGCTTCATAGGATGTCAGGTTATAGGTTCCTTCATCTTCCAAGTCAACTTGGGTAGTTACCAGAGCTGTCTTGGTGTTGGCGCCTCATTTGTGGAACTCTCTCCCTGTAACCTTTCTTCTGATACCTACTCGGCTAGCTTTAGACACTCAAGTAAATAATCCTGTTTCCTTTGACTTTTAGTGGATTTTAATGAGATTGTTTGTTTTAATCCATTGATGGGTTTGCTTTATTAGATTTTAATATAGATTGCTAGTCTGCTTCTGCTTGATGCAGAACTTCCTTATCTCTGCAGTGCATCTATGCTATGTTTCTTGCTTATTCTTGAAAGCCCACAAGGCTGGCAGACCTATGGACTGTGTACTTAGCACAGCTGCCTTCATCTGATTAGCATGGGACTGTCCCAAGGGTAAGAGTCTCTGCCTATATGAAGGATCTTGTTAGATCCTGAGCTGTCTGCTAGGGTGTCAAAGCATCAGAGTGGAAAGCTCTTTACTGGATACTCCCAAACAGTACAGCATCTAAGCCATTTCCCTGACATGAATGACTATTATGAACTCTTATTTGGCCCTTGGGGTAAACTGAAAAACTAAAGGCTGTGACTACACAGCCTTTTTTAAAGGCTGTGCCATTAAAAAAAAGCAACTGAGTCAGCATAGTCTCCACAACAGCAATGGGGCCATTATACACAAATGTTTGGGAAGATAGCCATGTAGCCATTCTCCAATGGCTAGCAAGATTCACATATAATTAGTTCATTGTGCCTAAATTGTAATTCATTGGGTCTGAATTGAAGTGGCCAATTTCCACATGGCCAATCCCTCCTATTGTGACTTAATAAGTTCCATTTGTCACTGAAGGCAGGTACAATCACAAATTTGACTCCATATCTGGTAAGCCAACACTGTGCCAAACAGTAGAAGTTCAAGGTCTGAACACGATAGAAAATACTAGTCTCTCCCAATCATGTGTAGAATTTTACCCTGTCCTTTGAGATAAATTCTATATCCTTAACAAATTATCCATTCCATATTTCAAAGGACCACATAAAGTTTCTACCTGTCCCTCCTTTGTGTGAGCATGGCGTTCTGTCCATTGGGAAGAGGGTGGTGGGAAATTGGAGGAGAGACCTTGGCGGCCGAAAACGAGGTAGAATTGGAGGTGTTGGTGCTGAGGTCAAGTCCCTCTTGCTTGATACTGTCTTCTACAGGCTGAGTAGCAGTAACCTCTTTCCATAGCTGCTGAAGGTCTGAGGGACACACAGCTTCACACATGTTGGAGAGAGCAGGAAGGAGCAGCAGAAAGAGGAAAAGATTTTTTAAAGAAGGATTTAAGAATCACAAATCTGCAGAACCCACGCTAAGATGAGCCAAAAAAATCCATGAGAGGTGTGGCTTCTGTGTTTAGTTTGTTGACAAAAGAGCTAACTGAGTCTCCCGGCTACTGAGAGCTCTCCTCAATGACTATTTATGCAACACTATTAATTGTGGCATCTGGAAATCAAACAGAACTTAGTGTCTTTTAGAGCAGGCATGGAATTACTTCAGTCTTACATGGTCTAGAATCTCCATGGCCATTACAAGTTTTAAATTAATTATTTAAAATTACAATTTTATTGAAGCGTTTCTTAACAATTAAAGACATAACTAATCTGTATTAGAACAAACCCTTGCTTAATACTATAAAAATGACTTTTGCTCGAAACAGTCAGGCACACTAGTCCACCATCTCAGCAGTATGTGGCCCACTAGAAATTGGATAGCAGTCCTCCAACACACTGCCAACTGACTGCTTTTACCCATCCCTGATGCAGAGGCTGGATATTTATACCACTTATACAGAGAAGAAAAACTAAGCCAGAGGGTGGTTTTGTTTTGGCATGCCTGGTATGCACCACAAGTGGTTCTGGCAATATATGGATTTCATGCCATAGAATGCATTCATTCTTATCTTGATTTGGCTAGCTAGATGATCACACTGTCTTTTAGATAGGTAAAAATACTGACGTTTAGGCACAGCAGCAGCTACAATGCTTTTCGGGATGTAACTCTTAAAAATTAGCTGCCCAATTACATATTTGCATTCAGTTACTCACAGAAACCTAGGAAATTGCCTTTTATCAGCCTGGTTCACACATAACACCAAATCAAGGCTAAGTGTGAACAAGCAAGTGTATGGGTAGAGAGAGCAAAAATCACAGCCATTTTCCTCCTCTCCCAGTCCTGCTATTGCACTACCCAGAGCTATGCCATAGTTTGGCTAAGTGTTAAGTGTGAACCCAGGCCCACGATTTGTCTCATTCCAAACAAGCTGTATCAAGGGCTTGTTCTTAGCTTAATGTTTGTAGTTTGTTTGGAGTGAGACAAACCACAGTCTTGAGTTTGTACTTAAAATTAAGCCAAACCATGGCTTAGCTCAGGGTAGAATGGCAGTAGCAGAACCTGGTAAAGAGTGAAGCAGTTGTGATTTTCTATTTGTGTACCTGCATGCTTGCTTGTTTACTAACCAACAGTAGCTCGTCAGGATTTCAGACAAGATCCCTCCCAGCTCTACCCGGAGATACCAAAGATTGAACCTGGAACCTTCTTCATGCAAAAGCATGTGCCTTACTAGTGAGTCAATATCCTTCCCCAAAGGATGGGCATAGACTCAGTTCTGACCAGCAAAGTCAAATGAATCCAGGATGCCAGACTGAAATTTCAAGTGAGTGTGTGTCCAAACGTCTTCTGGTTTCCATTCCAAACAAATAAAGAGACCCTTGGGTCCAATCTGAAGCTATCATTGCTAGGCCGAATTGCTGCTATAAAAATGAATGTATTGCCTAGGATGCTGTTTTTGTTTCAAACATTGCAAATTTTGGATAAAATGGATTGTTTCAAGAAGTGGCAGAGAGATATTTCTAGATTTGTCTGGCAGGGCAAGAAACCACGAATAAAATTTAAGATACTGACTGATGTTAAAGAAAGAGGTGGATTTGCCCTGCCAGACCTTAAACTTTATTATGAATCAGCCGCTTTTTGCTGGCTGAGAGAATGGTTGCTTCTTGAAAGCACTGACGTATTGGATCTAGAAGGTTTTAACAACGTATTTGGCTGGCATGCATATTTGTGGTATGATAAGGTCAAAGCACATAAAGCGTTTAAAAATCATATTGTCAGAAAAGCACTGTTTAATGTCTGGATAAGATATAAGGACTTGCTTAAAAATAAAACCCCAAGGTGGTTGTCACCAATGGAAGCAAAGGCTCAGAAAAAGCTCAATATGGAAGCCAAATGGCCGAAATATTGGGAAATTCTGGAACAAGAGGGAGACAGATTAAAACTACAGAGTTTTGAAAAATTAAAAAATAGAGTGCGGGATTGGCTCCATTATTATCAAATAATGGAGGCATATAATCTGGACAAAAAAAAATGGCTTCCAGGTGGAAAAATCAAAATTGGAAATAGAGCTGTTAGATCCTAAAAGTAAGAACTTGTCAAGAATGTATAACTTGCTGTTGAAATGGAACACTCAGGATGAAACGGTAAAATCAGCTATGATTAAATGGGCACAAGATGTTGGACTTAATATTATGATGGCTGACTGGGAACAGTTATGGACCACAGGTAAGAAATTTACGGCATGTAATGCCTTAAGAGAGGATATAATGAAAATGATTTACAGGTGGTACATGACACCAGTCAAGCTTGCAAAAATTTACCATTTGCCCGATAATAAATGTTGGAAATGTAAAGAGACCGAAGGCACATTCTTTCACCTTTGGTGGACATGCCCAAGGATTAAGACTTTCTGGGAAATGATTTATAATGAAATGAAAAATGTATTTAAATATACTTTTTTGAAGAAACCAGAGGCCTTTCTCCTGGGCATGGTCGGCTACTTGGTGCCAAAGAAGGATAGAACTTTCTTTATGTATGCTACAACAGCAGCAAAAATACTTATTGCAAAGTATTGGAAGACACAAGATCTACCCACCCGGGAAGAATGGCAGATGAAGGTGATGGACTACATGGAACTGGCGGAAATGACTGGTAGAATCCGAAACCAGGGAGAAGAGTCGGTGGAAGTAGATTGGAAGAAATTTAAAGATTATTTACAGAAATATTGTAAAATTAAGGAATGTTAGAAAGATGTTGGAATGAAGTTACATGGCTTTAGCAGAAATGTTATAAAGAATTAAGTATAATAGATTGTAATTGGATTAAAGGAAAAAATAATGTTAGAATTTGTTAAGTTAAATGATAGGACAGAAGTTTGAGGAAGATGGAAAGGATTTGCTGAAACAATTAATCGAAGTGGAATACAAAAAAAGGGAGGTGTGAGGAGGTCGCTGAAACAAGTAAAAGAAAGCTAATAACATTGAAAGTATAGGTTGTGTTTCTTTTTTCTTTTTTTAATTGCTTTTGTTTTATTTTTGTTATGTATATGTAATATTTTTGTTTTTGTATTGTATTGTATGGTTTTGTTATGTTTAATTCTTTTTCTTTTTCCTTTCTGTAACTTTCAAAACTTTAATAAATATTTAAAAAAAAGAGAGACCCTTGGACATTTGAATATGAAACTGAATAGGCTTGAACGGGGTGGGGTGGGGAGTGAAGGGAGGGGGATGAAAGCAGTACTCGGCTAACTCCTGCTGCCATGGCCAAGGTAAGCGGGGGTGGGGGCACTTACTGGCAAAACCTGAGCATTGCTTTCAGCTTGCCCACCACCACATGCCTTGCCACTGCCTGTCCCTACCAATTCACGATGTTCAAAGACCCCATTTAGCATGAACTAGGCTGAGTATATCAGTCTAGACTCTGCCGCTTTCCTCAAGGACTCCCTCTCTGGAAGAGAGGGGCATAAGGTGTCTGCATAAAGTGAAGCTACTTTGCTTATGCATCCCCCCTCTTGCAGACAGAAAGTAGCAACATCAGTGAAGCTTCCACCGGCAGGCAATCCCTGTGTTATGCACGAAAGGTAAAAATGAAATATTAGGCCCCAGCTTTCTCCCGTTAACAGCAACACAGCTCCTGGAACAGGAGTCAGATCAGGCACATTACATTTTGGTTCAATAATGCGTTATTGATGTCTGTTCTATAACAAAACCCAAAGCTTGCCAAATGTTAGGCCCCATGTGCATTCAAACAGTCAGCTCTTAAAATTAACAGAAAACCAACAGGCTGTGCTAATTGCTGCTCTGGGTGCATGGGTTACCTCCTCTGGCACTAAAAAAGCAAGGAAGCTTATGTGAATTACCTTGTGGAAGGGTCTGCAGAGGAACGGTGCCTTGTCCTGGCTGTAAACTGACCAGCCCTTGTCGCTGGAGGTTTAACAGGTGCTGCTGCTGCAGCTGCTGCATCTGCAGTAGCTGTTGTTGGAATGCCAGCTGCTTATTCCCTAATGGCTGCTGGAAGACAAAAGGAAAAAATCAAAACACATTATTTTCAACCCTGTAGCACAGGCCTTCCGGGATTCTCTGGGGTCTTGCATAAGCAGCCCAATCCCAGCATCAGTCTTGCTTTCAGCCAGCACAGCTCACAGTCCTGATCTCTTGTCCTCAGTGGCCACACAGCATATAACCAAGACAGAAAGCCTTTGATCTATCATAGCAGCAGAACGAAGGGGGTGGGTGGCGGAAGAGAAGAGAGCGAGCCTGCTTGGCAGAGCAGTGAAAATGCTGAGTCTCTCTGCCAGATGAGCATTTCCACAAAGTTTATGCATTTGAATTGTGCATAAAGAAGCAGAATCTCTGTTTCTCAGTTGTATCTGCCTACCCGAAGCATACATCAGCATCAATGGATTGAGCTCCTATGAGCAACACAAAAGGCTTGCAGGCTAGAGCATCATAACCTGGGAAACTCTTAAAGACAATGGTTTGACTTTATGGAGTAACACACAACCATCTGGGCCATATCTACTCCTGAAACTTTAATGCCCAGGATCTGGGGCTCCTGCTGGTCTCAAGGAATACAGGTGTGTGTGTTTTTAAAGATATAATAATTAAATTGGCAGAGGGAAATATACTCTAAGATAAACTTTTTTTCCACCTCTCATACAGAATGACACATAGAAATCTGGTTGTTTATGCATGGCTTTTCAGAGAAAATGGAATGCGACACAAATATGGGCCATAATTTAGAAAAAGTTTTGCAAAATGTGTCACAAATGCTCATCATTATCTTCCTATTAGAGGCAGGAAATGGGTTAATCCAATGTAAAAAAAATTAATGTTAAGATGGAGAATCAATCTCAGTGTCAGAAATTAACAGCACTAAATGATCTTAAAATTCAAGAACTCTAGCTGACTGTGGGCCTTAACCACAACCCATTGACATCCATGTACACTGACTCCAACAAGACGAGGCCCATTAATTTCAGTGAGATGAAAAGAATAATGGCCTGCCCATGATTTCATGGGGAGTTTGTGACAAAGCCAAGAATAAGATTCTTCTCAAATATTTTTAATTGAGGTGATTTAAAAAGAAAGCCCAAGAGGCAAAATGAAAGGATTAAATTCAAATGCAAATAGTTTGAATATTATTATTAAAATAATTTATGTAATGATTTTCCTAAAACATTTATTAAAGATTTGTTTGGAAGTTGTTGTTGTTAATTAAATTTGTATACCGCCCTATACCCAGAGGTCTCAAGGCGGATCACAACATAAAATCACAATCTAAAAACACACAGGTAAAATGAGGTGGCAGAAATAGGAGCACAACTACAGCCATTGATTTATTTTATAAACAGAACTGTAACAAATGACAATATGTAAGAGAGAATAATGTGTGGCCCCTTTCTCACCATAACCCTATGCTGGACAGCTTAGTTGGTAGAGAATAATACACTTAATCTCAGGGTCATGGTTTTGAGTCTCATGCTGGGTAAAAAAAATTCCTGCATTGTAGAGGGTTGGACTAGATGACCCTTGTGGTTCCCTCCAACTCTTCAGTTTTACAATGCTATGATTCTTCATACTACCTCTACTAAAGTATGTGTACTTCAGCTGGCAGATAAGATCACATTATGCTTGTATGTTGTACACTGCCTTCTTCTATTCTTATGCAAGTATTGCTTATAAATATTTAAATGGATAAATTTAAGAGGTAGAGAGAGATCCACAGTAGCATAAACCAAGGCGGCCTCAGAGAAGCAGAAACTGGCAAAATATGGGAAAGATTCAGAGCCTAAAATATCCATTTTGTTCTCCATCTAATCTTTGAAGCATTTATTTGGTAGCTATCTGAAGAGCAGAATAGAATACATCATTGAAGAGTACATCAAGGCAAGTCCATTCATTTTCAATTTGGATAAAATTCCTAACTGATGAATCACCAGGCGGTCTGTCTCAGCCAAGGGGCATCAAAACTGGGAAGAGGCATCCCCTACAGACTGTACTGCAGGCAGACAAGCAAGGAAGGGTGAGTCATTCATGTTAAAAAAATTTATGTGTGTGAGATGCACTCTGAGTGGCCTAAGGGTGTGGGAGGAGATCCTAGAACTCTCCCATGTAAAAAATCTGTAGCAGTATCACACAGACTAGAGTTTGCTTTTCCCCCTCCCTTGCTTCCTCACTCCCTGGCAGGCCTTTCTGTGAGCACAGGTTTCTGCCTGTTACATCAGAGCAGTTGAACACTGCCCCATTCACTCAACTTCCAGGCTGTAAAACAGAAGGAAATTGGGAACGGATTAAGTCATTAGGATCCCCAGGGCATGTTGCTTTCACTTCATAACTCAACAGTCCTCTGTATCTTTCCTCATGGACTTGTCATTGAGCCCAAGCATCCTTATAGTAGGTTCCGGGAGTCTGGGGGATAGCAGATGGGGACAAGGGAGCAGTGAGTAACCAGCAGGTGAAATGGCTTCAGCTGCATAGCTTTTCTGCAGGCCCACACTGAAATGGGATCTCATAGGCACTGAGAATGGAGTGACTCGTGGCTGTGGGACAAGTGGGGATAAATAGAGGGTACAATGAAGTCTAGGGCCATATGAATGAGCACTGGAGGCTGCAACAGAATCCAGGAGTGTAAGCACCTCTCCTTAGAAAATGGATTGTCAGGACATGTTTTGCATGCAACAGAGTAACTAATGCATTAGAGCAGGGGTCAGCAAACTTTCAGCAGAGGGCTGATCCACTGTCCCTCAGCCCTTGTGGGGGGCCGGACTATATTTTGAGGGGGGAAATGAACAAATAAATAAAAGGACACATTCTACTCATGTAAAAACATGCTGATTCCCGGACCATCTGCAGGCCGGATTGAGAAGGCAATTGCGCTGGATCCGGCCCCCGGGCCTTAGTTTGCTGACCCCTGCATCAGAGCATAGCTTTTTGGAACTCCTAAAACAATTTGGGGATGGAACACGTCATCATATATGGAGTTCCTGCCACTGGGAGAAGAGCTGGGTTAAAATGGTTGTTTGAACCCTTTAGCTAGTTTCATTTAAGCTTCTAACAGAAGCTTGGATATCAAATCCCCTGGTTGCAAGCCTCCAATTCAAGCTAACAAAAATTTATCCTCCTCCCTAGAGCCCTTACTCACAAATAAGTTCTAAAGCTGCTTTCCACACCATCAAAAATGTCAGCGCAGGAAACTATGAAAATACACTTGCTTTCCAGGAGGCACCTGCAGACGTAATCCTCTGGGAAGTTCTCCTGCATAAGCTCTTTTGAAATGAAAGCAAGCTGAACAAGAATACTGCTGTGCTCTTCTGCAGCTTCCATTTATTTCATTGAGGCTAGCACATACAAAATTTCCTGTTGGATTGTGCCCTTTGTCTACAATGACTGAGTCGGTAATGTGGTATCATCATACTCAGTAGTACTGTTTTCATTACTAGTATGGAAAGGACCAATATAATAACCACATTAGATATAATGGTACCTTGGTTATGGAACTTAATCCATTCCGGAAGTCCGTTCGACTCCCAAAATGTTCGAAAACCAAGGCACAGCTTCCAACTGGCTGCTGAAGCTTCCTGAACTCAAGCAGAAGCCGCGTTGGATGTTTGGCTTCTGAAAAAAGTTCGAAAACCGAAACACTGACTTTTGGGTTTTCGGCGTTCAGGAGCCGATCTGTTCGTCAACTAAGCCGTTTGAGAACCAAGGTTCCACTGTATCTAGTTTTGGGGAATACAGCAAGCACACCTTAAAATGGCCTTTTGACGCATTTCCAAATATAATCTCAGACATCCACCAAAGGTGCCCTCTTTTTGACAACATCTACCCATCAGGTTCAGACAGCAAAGATGGTGTGAAGAGAAGCATTCTTGGTGGTTCCCTGCTCACATCAATTACAAACTTTACTCCAATTATAGAGTCAACAAAATCCAAAACTGACTGCTTTATGGTAGCTTTGCGATGACTTACTGTTTAGGGCTGGACTTTGAGGCTTAAATTAGGAAAGGGTGGGGAAATGTCAGTGAATTTTTTAATGTTATGCTAGTCTGTTGGTGGGTTATTTTTTGTTTTAATTCCCCCCCCCCTTTTTACTCACCCCAAACCTTTGGGAGGAGAGTTATCAGTTTTAATATTCAGATAAAATACTGAATATGAGGCACAGTAATGCATGTAATGGAATTCTTGTTTTTCAGATATTATCACAGGAAATTGAGTTCAAGTTATGCTTAAAAGATATGAAAGCTTTGCTAGTTTGCCAGGCCTAACTATGGGTACCGCATTTGTAAAATGGCATAGCCCATTAAATGCACTTCAGTCTTTCTTCCCGCCTTTCTTCTAATAAGCCACCTTCCTCAAACATCTTTCCCTGATCACCAGGTACTAAAAAAATAAAGTTTCCTTCTGCTGTTGCCTACCCGCTCCCTCTCAGCCTCCCCTGACGTGCTGCTGCCAGAGTCTGTGGGTTTCTCTGGACACTTTCACTTTTGGAGGTCATCCACTGCGTACTTTTGATAGAACCAATGAAGTATGAAGCTTATCGGCCCACAGATAAAAATCTTAAACACAAAGAAAGTAATTACTGAACCTTACTCTGCCAGTCACTAGCACCCACTGGGCCTTTCCAATCTTTCCTTCTCTCAGAGACGGAGGCACATAGGGAAGGTTTCCTGTTAGGGTGCAATCCCCAAATCCAACCCTCCCTCTTCCTGCTCCAACCCTATACACCCTTGATCCCTGATCTTTTCCCTAGCGACGGGGTTTGAGTTCCTTAATGCATTTTGTCTGCACTCTGTTTACATTAGACGCAGCTGAGCGGGTGCAGCTACTGGGGTAACAGGCACCGTCACTTTGATTTATGAGCACATCAAGAGGAGTTTCAGCGTGACACTCTGGACTGACAGGAGCACTTCATTAATCTGACGCCTAGGTTACTCGCTGGCCAATCTTCATGTGCTGCCCCCTCATGCAATATCATCTGGTACACTGGGGCAACTGCCAGAGACGAGGCTCTGTCTGAAAGCTTTTCTCCCTCTCAAGTTTTCTGGAAGCATAAAAGGAACTGGGTTTGTAAGAACAGGGACAGCTGGTTTCGCATTCCAAATACACTACTAGAAACAACAATATAACATTACTGGCCTGAGTACACTGTATACTGCTGTCCACATTGGTTGTGACAGGATTAACTCATACCTGCCAAAATAAAAATGTTGCTCAACTAAAGGAAGCAGCACTTTGCAAATCAAAACAAAACAGGTGCCACAAAATTCAGATGATCGTCTCAGATTCAGAGTTTCTTCTTATTCCGCTGTCGGCTTGCGGTATGTGTTTGGACGAGTAACTGTGATTTCTCAGTTCCTCAATTACTGCACTTCTTATAGACATTTGGGCATGAGGGAATAAAGGTGCTGATTTCAAAAGTGCTGAGTTAATATTATTAGAAACAACTATAGACAGGTATAGAACAGATATAGAATAAATTCAATAAATTAGGAAGAAAAGGCCAACAGAGCAATGGGCTCTGAATAGGCAACATATTCCAGGCAAGTGCAGAATTTATACCTTGAGAGTCTTAGCTTTGTGTGTGTGTTTTTTCCTAGCCCAAACAGATGCAAAACTAGACTTGAAAGCATGCATATTATGCTACATAAAATATCAGAACCTGGGAAATGCAGAAAAATGTGTAAGAACATACATAAAATTTATGGTTATGATCTAGCTCTAGGCAAAACTCTTTCAAGTCCCACTGACTTCAACAGAAGAGCTTTAAGCCTGAGTTTGAGTTCTCCCACTGAAATCAATAGAATTTAAGAGGAGTTATTAACTTCTACTGGATAGTGCTCATAAATAAGCTTGTTTTCTGGTGGCATTATGGCCAAGCTGCACATGACACCAAGTTGTGTGTAGTTCTTGCCCCCTCCCCTAAAAACAAAATGCAGCAATGGTGGCAACAATCTGCCTTCACAGACCTTCACCTTTTAAACTATTTCCTCTCCAGGTTTTTTTGGCTGTTGAAAATTGTTCCCTCCCCCCAATATCCTTTTTTCCCCTACAAGGGAAAAGATTTGAGGTACATTTATTTCTTCCCACTCTGAGAGGAAAAAGGAGTTGGAAGGGGGAATTTTCAACAGAAGGGGGGAAGGTTAAAAGGCTATTCCTGCATTTCTTCTTTCTGAATAGGCAGATTTTGAAAAAGAAACCCAGCTGGGGGCGAGGAGGAGAATGACATATAATTCAATATGATTTGTAACCTGGCTCTGAATCCCCACTCTAAACCTTGAGGAAGGGGTATAAATTTAAATCAACCAATAAATAAGCAAACAGACTATTGCCCACATATTTAAAGTTAGAGAAAAAGTAAGTAACATCAGCCATACTTTGATCAATAGCATTTTACTGTTTCAGAGATTATCTTAAGCATGATATGACCAAAAAAGTCACCCCTCCAGATATCAAAACTAGGTTAAGCACTGGCTATCCAACCATTATATATGTGTGTGTGTGTGTGTGTGTGTGTGTGTGTGTGTGTGTATGTATATATATATATATATATATTTACAGAGGCCAGTCTAAGGGCCTGTTTATACATTACAGCCAACACATGGAAACAGTCTTAAATCAGAGGTGTGACAGAAAGACTGGTATAACCTTTAGGGGAGAGGAGCAGAAGAGCACCTTGCTTTCATAAGAGCGCTCTAGAACCTTTAGAGTCTGACCTGAGCATGCATAGTTCCTATTGGGTTCACAGAGAGGTCACAGGTTAATCCTGATATCTGGCCATATGCATAATGTGGCTAAATCATAAGGTGACCATACAGTCCTTAATAATAGTGATTCTGAGCTGCTGATAATTTTGGTTATGCCAGATGGCTTTGTGGTGGAAGCTACTGCAACAGAGAATGGAAGAAACTAACAATAAATAGAAGCAGCACACATCACCAGTGACACAGCAGGAAGAATCAAAATCTGTTTGGGGGAGTATACAGAACAGTACTGCTCAGCTAGTGCCTCTATCAATCCAACACTAACTGAAGAACTTGATAAACTTCCATCTTTAATGTAAAGAATGTTGAAGAGTGGTGACATGGGAGAGGCCCTTTTTAGCTGTGGCCCCTCAGCTACAGAATATTCTCCAATCAGGCTTCCCTGACACAGATGATACAGGTTAAGGTTGATTGAGAAAGGTTGTTGTGGCCCATATACTGCTGCTATTTTGCTGTTGCTGTGATGCTTGAGGTTATTGTTTTGTTAGCGTACTGATGGTTGCTACATTTTTAACTCCATATTTTTATTCTGTTTGTAAATCGCCTAGAAACTATTTTTGAAATAGGCAACTAAATAACGATGATAGTGATTATAATAGTAATAACGATGATGGTGGTGTTAATCACAATAATTCACAACAAGCTGAAATTCATGGTGCTTCAGTAAATATTGGGGGAAATAAACTCAAATATCACAAAAAATAATAATCCTGGAATTTAGAAACATCAATATAGCTGAATCATTCTCCACTTGTCCTCGCACAAACCTTTGTGGAAAATGCTAAAATAATTTGTTGCATCACAACACAATTAACTATGCAAATATAAAGCTGAAGAAATTCATTGGAGAAGGGTTTGAGATATGGACATTTGAATCCTGGAAGCTCTATTATTCCCTAGAACTAACAGGTAGCCCAGAAATAAGTTCTGCGGGTTGTGCTATTGTGACAAGCATATCAGATTTTCCAGGTTATCATACACTGCAACGTGTGCTTTCAAGGCAGCAGCACAACTGCCAAATAATGCTTTCACAGCACTCAGTATTATGATGTTGATTCTGGCAGGAGTGCTAATAGCAGGGATGCGGCAAATATCTATGATTTTTGATTCCTGAAGTGAAAATCATATGTTTGCAGTTGCAGATAAGTGTCTTGAACAAGCAACAGGTTCCCAGACAATTACTGGGGATCCAGGAGAATTTATTTCTAAAAAAAAAAAGTAAGTTCTTTTTAAAAGCATAGGAAAATTTAGCTTGTTTCATAGAATAAGGAAGGACAGTCTGCCCCCCCCTCAAATAGGAAGTTACACAATTGGCCAGTCTGTTCTTCTAAAGGAGGAATAATGCACCACTCATCTACCATTCCCAGAAGACATTTCTGAAGTTGCCCCCCCCCCCTTTATAAACAAGTTGAACTCACTTTTCTGCAGAAGTGTTCATGCAAACAGCAGTGCATTTCTGTACACAGAGGCCAAACTCACCTCTTTGGCTTGCTGCTTTCCAGCTTGCTGCTGAGTCAGTAGCTGCAGATGAAGTTGCTCCTGCTGCTTCTTGTAGTATTCCTGCAGCTGAGGGAGAGGCATGAGGGAAGAATATAGAGAGGAAATGAGACCATTAGTTGTTTGCTTGCACATCACTTTAAACCAGGGGTGGAGAACCTGTGGTCTTCCAAATGTTGCTAAATTACTACGACACCTACTGGGCCACCGGGCATGCTTGCTGGGGCTTATTGTAGTTCAGCAATATCTGGAGCACCAAAGGTTACTCACTGCTGCTCATGCACACTGCTGAAATTGAAGGTGCTTCACTCCTTCCCTGCTCCTGTTCTCCCAAATAAATCACAAGTAGGAAGCTAAGAACAAACCTTGCTTACAGCTCCTGGCTTGTTTGGAAAGAAAGAAATCGTGAGCCTGGATTCAGATTCTAACACTAGGCCAAACCATGGCTTAGCTTCTGGAGCACGGTGGCAGAAGGAGTGGGGTAGGAGTGAAACACCCACCATTTCAGTAGCATACACAGCACACTGAACTGTCACCTTAAAACTCTAGTTTTGCTTAACTATGGTTTAAAGTGATATGTGAATGAGGTCAGTGTTTGATTTAAAAAGGGGCAGAGTGATTGAGAATTATATATCTGGGCCTCACCATTTCCTAAAATGTTAGCACAGGCATAGGCAACCTTCGGCCCTCCAGATGTTTTGGACTACAGTTCCCATCATCCCTGACCACTGGGCCTGTTAGCTAGGGATCATGGGAGTTGTACATCCGGAGGGCCGAAGGTACCTATGCCTGTGTTAGCACATTGACAAGGTGTTACATATATGTTTGGCATTATTTACAATAGCCCCCAAGAAGCAGGTGATTTGAACAGGATCACATAAGGAGTCTGTGGAAGAAAGCTATTTATTTCTGTTGTACTTTTAGTATAACAATTTTCTTTACAGCTCATCCATCCTCACGAAGATCATATGAAGCTCACTGGCACTCCCATTTTATGAATTCAAATAGAGGTTGAGAAATTAACTTGTTTAAGAAACCCAGTATTCCACTAATATCTCTCTCTTGTTCTGTGAACTGGATTACACTGGCACTTGTAAAACTGCTTTGGTTTCCCCAGCACTTCACACTAGATTGATATCATGTGGCTAAGAATTGTGACATTATTTGCAAGTATTGCATTGGAATGCTGGGAGATTCCAAAACTCCTGAGAATTGTGGGTTTTAAAATGTGAGCCATTTAAACTAGGCTCTTTCTTCCATGCCAGCAACACCCAGAGTAAGGCATGCTTAACTCCACAAGGTTTGATGTTAAATCATCATTTGTAAAGCAGCAGAATCGTCACCTTCCTGCTTATGCAGAGACAGAGAAGACTATAGCAATTGCAAATCTTTTGTTTACAGGGGAAAGAAAAAACCAAGAAAACAAGACAGGGAAATTATTTCCTCCATTATTTCTTGCAATGGAAACAGATAGCCAAATGTAATATTTTTCTAAAAGGTGTGGCAAATACATGTAAAAATTTAAAGGAGAATTCCCAGAACTGAAAGAATATGATTCAACAGACTGTTTTACATGAGCTCCAGGCTGTAAGCTCTTCCTGTCCATCACTACGCCATCTGGGGCGAGATAAATGGGAAAGAGGGAGAGATAGGAAACTGCGTATTTTTGTGTCCAGTACAACCAGAGACTAACTGGTTTAGAGTTGAAGGAGCTTACTTCATTTGAAACAGACATATATTTATCTTACTATATCAAGCAATTTGTCTGTTATTTGGTTATGCATTGTATTGCTTCATCATCACTGTCATCATCACTTGCATCATCATCATCATCATTATTAAATTTGTTAGCCATTTTATTGTGTCCAGGGTAACCCAAAGCAACTTAGAACCAAAGACACAGACAGACACTACCACCCCCGCACATAGATAATTAAAACAAAAAGGGGGGAAAGAAATACAATAAAAACAACTTGCACACTTCTAAAAGACCACAGATAGTTAAAAGCAAAAGGCCTGGTTATAGAGGAAAGTTTTTGCCTAATGCCTAAAGATATGTTATGATGGTGCCAGGTGAGTCTCCCCTGGGTATTCCACAAATTGGGAGGTCTGCTCTTGGGTTGTCTCCTCTAGGCCTCTCATGGAAGAGGCACATGAAGAAGGACCTCAGATGATGATCACAGGGTCTAGGTCAATTCACATGCAGAGGGGCAGTCCTTGTCCTGAGCTGTTTAGCACCCCAACTTCATGCTCACCCTGTTCAGTTGGTTTAATCATTGTATGTTAAGTACTTTCTAAGTGCAGTTTCACACATGCAGTTTCTCCAAGCTCCCCTTGCACAATTTGCATGCAAATATTATGAGTGAATAATAACGTTACAGAAGAAAGTCAAAATAGCCAAAGTATGTTTTACAGTCACATCAGAAGCAAAAAGGTGAAACTGTTACCTGTTTTGCTTTTTAAAACATTAGCATTGTGTCTTTAAGCCTAAAGACAAGCTGTAACAAATTTTAAAATCCATAATACGAAAAGTAAACAAAACGGCAGAACAAACTCAGAAATCAATACATTAAATTAATAAAGCAAGCCAAATTTTGTGTGTGCCAAACTCAGAGTTTCAAAGGCTCTCTAAAAAAAACACCAGATCTTTGTCTCCTGTTTGAAGATCAGCAGGGAGTGAAAAGAGCAATTTATAGCATGCCAAAGGCACTTGGCACTCGTATGTCTCTGCCTCCAAGATGCTTACAATCTAGCAAGGGATGAATGCAAGCTAATGCAATGGCATGTAGTAAGGCTTGGTTACATTTGTATACTATGTATGGTGTAGTCTTTGCAAGTTGCTCAGTTCTTAAATTGTAAATACTCACAAACATACATTTTATTTTAATCTTAGGAAAATAAATTGCCCTGCCCTAAAAATACTTGCCCTTGTTTCTGGGTGTCCTGGACATGGATTATAAGAAGCAAAAGTTTGGGTTTATTACATAAAAATGCAAATAATAAAATAAAATCCTAAAAGTACAATTTATTTTTTTCTAAAAATTTACACCTCAAAAACTTGAAAATGAGAGTGCGGCTTTTAAATGGTACATATGATTGGGGCTCTGGGGTATCATAACTCACTTCTACTTAGCGTCTCTGTTCTGCTATCTATGAAACAGGCATGCCAGTATATACTGCACATAAACACTTAATACTCTACAATGTGACCTAAGATTCCTGGATAAAGGGTAATGCTCATTGTGTGCTAAGTGGTATTATACAGGGATTTTCAAAGGGATGCCAATTCTAATTTAATACACTGTGCCCTTCTAAATCTACAAATTTGGTTTGTTTTCCACAGGAGGGGGCCAGAACCACAGGAGAGGTCGACACAGGTTCTTCAACACTAGGAAAAAAAGCTGGCTCCTGAGGAATGCCCCTGGGGATTCTGGGAAAGTCCTTATCAGCTTGTAGTTGACAGTGCTGACAGCAGAAACTTTTCTCTTTATGTCTGCTGAACAGGTTTGGAAAGCCTCCCTGTTTACCCAAAAGCCAATCAAAACCTGGTCTCTGTATGGGGTTCTGAGAACATTGGGTCAAGAGGTGAGAGGTGTGATGTTTGGTTTTCTTCTTGTGGAGAATGCCAGCTATTCCGGCCTAGGCTGTTTAATTTGCAGTCAAACATGTTTCTCTATCTGGCTCCAAAGAGGCTCAGAGAAGGAAGGACCCCACCCAAGTTAGTGTTTACCCTTTGTTCTTTCCCTGGGGCCAACCTTGACTTCTTATCAGCTTGTATGAAGTAAACAGGTACTGAAGGCAGGAAGAAGGGTGTGGAGGATGCTGTGTTTTCTTGTTCATTCCCCCTCCCTAGAGAAAGTGTTTATCAAAAAAGTTGTGTTTTGTTGGGGGATTTTATTATCTCCTCCCTTCTTCTAACTATTTCGTAACTAAGAGAGAAAGCATCTTCCTTTTGCCAAGGAAAGTCTGTCTGTCTGTAAAAGTACCAGATCAAGCTGCTAAGGCTGACTTTTTATTCAAACACTCAATTCCAAATTAGGGGGCAAGCAAATGTGGTTCAGAGCAGCAAAGAGGAACAGCTAGACAAAGCGTTAGGTCAAAATACATATCTTAATTGGAATAAGGCTCTCCAGTTATGTGCAGCTACAAAGTAATTCCTAGTGGTGAGAGCACCTTAATTTATTTAGTTGGATAAGAGCACCCTTAATTCATCTTATCTTCTTAAATTTCTCATTGACCTGGTCAGCACATCACAAAAAGCCAAACTAGGTCTTTGCTATAGCTCATGGTTAGCAAGGAGAGAGCTGAACTACAAGCCCACGTTCAGACAACAAAACCAACCAAACACTCTTGATACATCCTTGATTTGGGTGCCAAGTCTTTTAACACAAGGAATATTTGAATTAAGCGCTGGTTGAATATCCCGCATTCAGAACTGTCCATTCTCCATGAAAGTGTTTATGGAGATATTTGGCAACTTTCCAGGATGCAGATTAAACTCAAGAATTTTCATCTTACCTTAAATACAATGTGGTGAGTGGCACCCCCAACCCACCCCCCAAGAAAGATGTTACAGTGGTGCCTCGCAAGACGAAAAGAATCCGTTCCGCGAGTCTCTTCGTCTAGCGGTTTTTTTGTCTTGCGAAGCAAGCCCATTGACGGCTTAGCAGATTAGCGCTATTAGCGGTTTAGCAGCTTTTAGCGGCTTAGCGGCTTAGAAAAAGGGGGGGAAAGGGAAAAAACCCCGCAGGAACTTGCAAGACATTTTTGTCTTGTGAAGCAAGCCCATAGGAAATTCGTTTTGCGAAGCACCTCCAAAACGGAAAACTCTTTCGTCTAGCGAGTGTTCCGTCTTGCGAGGCATTCGTCTTGCGGGGCACCACTGTACATCAAGATACAGTATTATTTCCATGGGGCATTCCATCCCAGTAATACAAGCAGAACAGCTGGCAAAGCTTTGTGTTGTTAGAAAAAGAAAACATTGACATCTTGTTTTTAAGGCAATTTGACGAATTTTGAAATTCACCTGCACCTGAACATCAATCCAATCTTCAATGATCACTTTTGCCCCAACCCCCAAAATTTACAAAAACCAAAGGCCAAATACTTTGACTCAGTACCAATTAGAATGGCATACACATCCAACTTACTATTTCAAACTTGCTGCAATTATTCATAGTTAATGCTCTTAATATTTCACAAGAACAGCTACAGCAGGGAGAAAGAGGCCTTTCTAGACTCTAATCTCATTGCATAGCAATGTACAATTATGATTATTCAGTTGTCATAAGGTATCCAGACATTTCCCAAGGCAGAGCAGAAGAAGACTAACAATGTTGCATTAGCAATGAATCTGTACGATTTTGTTGCCGGGGAAAAGAAATTCCCTCCCCACACAAGCACACACCCACACCTCACCACCTTGCGACAAGACCTGACTCCCAAATCCATTTGATGGGGACAGACTCTTCACTATACTAGCACTGGTCTAATAAAGCATGAAGAAGAAGAAAAACCTAGAAAGTTTTGTTAATGTTTTTTGGAGAGAGACCCCTATGCTACAGCAATCTTTAAAGAGAAGAAGAAGAAGAGTTTGGATTTGATATCCCGCCTTTCACTCCCCTTCAGGAGTCTCAAAGTGGCTAACATTCTCCTTTCCCTTCCTCCCCCACAACAAACACTCTGTGAGGTGAGTGGGGCTGAGAGACTTCAAAGAAGTGTGACTGGCCCAAGGTCACCCAGCAGCTGCATGTGGAGCAGAGACGCGAACCCGGTTCCCCAGATTAGAGACTACTGCTCTTAACCACTACACCACACTGGCTCTCAAAACTGTTCATTGGGAGGGCAATTCAAGCCCCTCTCAAAAAAGAGCTGCCATTTACAAAGGGGAAACTAAAACAATTTCAGCTAGCCTAGATATTTGTGGCTAAACCATATTCAGAGGCAAAGGACATGGGCGAGGATAAGTTCTTACAGTAGAAAGTGTAGAACATGGCTGTCCAGGACTTACATTGCACCTAAGCAAGGACACATTAAACAACCCTGGGTAAGTATCTCTCTGCCTCAGGACATCAGTGTAGAATATCAGTGCCTCATCTCGGAATTTACAAACAGAAAACACATTATATTTGCATGTGAGAAATGTAGAGACACAAAGGTCGGTCCTCTGAAATCACATGAAATGTCTGTCACAAGAAGGCCACTCAAACACAGGCTGTCTTACCTGTTGCAGCATAATTGCTTGCTGCTGCTGCAGCAGAGCTTGGAGCTGAGGAGGAGACAGGATTTGTTGCATCTGCTGTGGGGTGATCATCTGAGGAGACATCATGGCCACAGACACTGGAACCTGCAGAAACAAAGGACGGTGGATGATGGCATATGCTATACCCAAATGAAAGGGTGTAGGTAGGAGAACAGGGAAAGAAGGTACAGCTACATTGATTCTTCCTGGCATGTGGGCAAGAGCAAGATGCTTGTTACACTTACAAGTACTGCCAGGCCGACTGGCTCCCGGCACATCCCCTCTCAAAATTTCACAAGGACATGACCTTAGAGTTGAGATAAACTGGTCTGTCCAATCCTACAACTTTTACCCGTCACAGACCAAACACAGTGAGGCAAGTCCAGGGCAAAAGCTGATCTTAAGACCACAAAGATAAATAAATCATTTGTCAGACACCCTAATTCTGTTGCTTCACTTTCTACAGGTAATTTAACACAGTACAAAATATTGTAGAACTTGAACTAGTTTTGAACTTGAGGTTAGACTGAAACAAACACAGACACCTTGAGCACTGATGGCTCCATAATACCACTTCTTTGCCTTTGGAAAAAGCTATTGCTTGTAGATGATGATGGTGATATGATTTACTTCACTTCTATGCCTCTTAATGGGACGCGGGTGGCTGTGTTGGTTAAACCACAGAGCCTAGGGCTTGCCGATCAAAAGGTCAGCGGTTCGAATCCCCGTGACAGGGTGAGCTCCCATTGCTCGGTCCCTGCTCCTGCCAACTTAGCAGTTCGAAAGCACATCAAAGTGCAAGTAGCTAAATAGGTACCGCTCTGGCGGGAAGGTAAACGGCGTTTCCGTGCACTGCTCTGGTTTGCCAGAAGCAGCTTAGTCATGCTGGCCACATGACCCGGAAGCTGTATGCCGGCTCCCTCGGCCAATAAAGCGAGATGAGCACCGCAACCCCAGAGTCGGCCACACTGGACCTAATGGTCAGGGGTCCTTTACCTTTTTTTATGCCCCTTAATATATTTAAAGTATCTCTAAGAAGTGTACAGAAAATGAAAGCAACAGCAGACAACTTAAACAAAAGTATTACAAAAATACACAGTTACATATAAAAATGTTACATTGATACAAAGGTCTCACCCAGGGTCCAAACGAACTCTCAGCTCACCCACAAAAGTCTCACAACGAGAAGAGCTTGTGAAAGGTTATTATTGCTGCGGTATGCACTGCTATGAAAGAACCTTTTCCCTGTCACTACTTTTTTGAACCCCTCTTGGAAGGGAAACTTGAAGAAGGAACTCAAAGGTTGATCATAAGGAAGGGAATGTAGGTGCTTGGGGAAATTAGGAGGGTGCTTTGGGGATTAGGGAGATTAGGGTTGCGTGGCAAGTTCCCGCCCCCACCAGGATAAATAAAGACACAAGACAACGTATGTAAGGTTAATTGGGCGAATTAGGCCACAACTTTATTGAATTCAGGAATGAGAGGCATTGGCATAGGCATTGGTCCTAACGGCTATCCGGCTCCAGCCCATTTGCTGGAGACACAGGGAAGGGTTAACCTTATATCGGGGGAGACTCCCGCGAGGCACGTCTGCTAGGAGCTCCCCCGGGTCACCGCTCTGGGGCGTGCCTTTGGCCCACACCTCCATAGGCTTCGGACAGGGCCACGCCCCCCGGGGTCCTTTAACGGACCACCCTTCGCTCGCTGGGGGGAGGTGATGGCGTTCCTCCCCACACACACATCGTCTTAACCCCTTCTTACCAATGCCTACCGCCACACGAGCAACGCTCGCTGCCAATACTCTCATGCCTGAAACCAATCCCTTATCCCCATAGCTATGTCCTTCAGCCATATATCATTTCCAGCATCCGACAGATGCACGCCATCAAGCCGGGATTAGGGAGATTAGGGTTATCAATTTATTTCTGGAAAAAGTCAGGCCAAGGTGAGCAGAGGAGAAGTTTGCCCAACACACACACCACTTTACTGGCATGGCCTTCCCAGCATCACCTTAAATCACTAGTTTTGAAGAACAGAAGTTCTGTGAGGATGTTGAGGGTCATAATGATTCTCAGCAGTCTTTACACAACAAAGGCTCTAATCCAGGGGTAGGCAACCTAAGGCCCATGGGCCAGGTGTGGTCCAATCACCTGAATGTGTCCTTTTATTTAAAAAGTTATTTAAAATGCATCTCTGGGTTATTTGTGGAGCATAGGAATTCGTTCATTTCTTTTTCTTCAAAATGTAGTCCGGCCCCCCACATGGTCTGAGGGATGGTGGACTGGTCCACGGCTGAAAAAGGTTGCTAACCCCTGCTCTAATCTCAGGAGTTCTTCTGGGTTCAAAAATTTACATTTGTATGGCCTTAATGCAGCTGCTTACACAATTCAATGTAACTCCTGGAGATATTCCAAAGCAGGCATTGTCCAAAGTCTATTTGGGGGGCCTAATGTGGCCCGCCAGTCGGTTTAATCTGGCCCATGTGGCAGTTTATTTCCTGGGGTAAAAACCCTCAACAACTTAAATCCTTAAAAAAGGATTTAAAGGTACACGTTTTAACTCAGGGCTGAAAATGGAAACCAAAAGTCAGAAGCACTCTGGTGAAAGTGGCCTGCTCTCTGCAAACCACGATTAAGAGATCCAAAAACCACTATTCTAAGTATTTTCTCCTAGCTCAGAAAAAAATTGGTGTAGAATCAGGTTGATAAATATGAGTGGTGTCAAACTGTTATTGAAAGCATTTGTATTTGGCCTTTTCACATTTGCTCAAGGCATCTCACAACGTATTTAATACAGAAGTCCATCTGGAAACAAGTACAGCCAGTCCTACAGCACAACAGGAAAACCTGCCACTCCAATTCCCATCAGCATCACTTTTAGTCTTACCCCGATTAAGCCTCAGTTCATTAATTAAGCCTCATCCATCTAACCACAACCTTCACACACTAGCTATGGAAAGAGGCAGCAATTTCTAGCTTCATAAGTAACAAAATATAAAAGCTGGGTGCCATCCATATACTGCTTATTCCCAATCCCTAAAACTCATGGTACTTCTTTGCTGCAGGTTCCTCTATTTTCAGTTCAATGCTTTAGTGTTGGACAAGAATGGAAAGAAAATAATATGGACATAGGAGTTTTGCATGGCATTCCCTCATAGAATGAACTGATGGAACCTATCCTATAATTTCTTTCGTCTACCATGTGACTAGGTTTCAATTCGGTGGGGGCAGAGATAAGGAGACAAATTAGTGTGCTCTTGTTGGGAAGAGAGAATAAATGTAGTGAGCAAGTTATTCCACCTTCCTTCTAAGACTACTTTGCTTATCATACCTCCATACATACAAGGAAAGTAGTAGTGGAAATAAGTCCATCTAGGCAGGAATTGATTGACTGGTTTAATAATCGCATGGTCATGGGGTCACAATTGGATCACTCCACACACCTCTGGCTTGAAGTGAGAGTGGAAGAAGACCAGGAAAGATGCAAGAGCCTACAGAGAAATCAATGGGGGTGAAGTGTGTTTAAGGTGCAGATTGTGCAGGTGTGGAAAGTATGGAAAGAGAGGCTCACGAAGGGTGTATTAAAGAGATGAGCTCTACTTTAATAACTGTCAGTACATATTTTAAATTGATGTTCCTGGAGAAGGGTTAACAAGTGCACAGAAACACCAGTCTCCAAGCTACCTATCCCTTAGGGATTCAGTGCACCTTTTTGAATAATGTGGCATATTAAATATTATTGCTATAATAGCAATAGTGGCAGCAGCAGTAATAAGAACAATAACCACACCTTATTCTCAGAGTGAAGGTTGCTTCAACTGTCATACAATTCCTGCATGGAAAACCTTTGGTGTAAGGTAAAACACAAAAAATCCGAACACAGACGCACACACACACTGTGATCAACTGTATGTTCATGCAGTGACATTTGCATCAGAAGCAGGAAATCAACTGGACAAGCACTGGGAAGATGGCAAAGGTGTTAGAAGAACACTGAAGTAGTAAGGGACTTTTAAAAAAGCTATTCCATTCATCAGGCTTCACTGCAAAGAGCATTTGAAGAATACCCACATTTTCTCAGCACCACAGATGAAGAACTGTCATGTAAAAAGTGACAATAGAGTGACTTTCAGAACCAACAGACAAAATTTACAGGCTTGACTATTATAATACACAATTTTCCTAGGAATGAAATTCCTGCATGGAGGGCTCTCTGGAGCAGACATTCCACTCTCACTAGCATAAAAGTTTTTCGAGCTAAGTAAAGTTTCCTGGGTCTTTTCTATCAGCAAAAGGCCTGCAGATTCTCTATTACTGGGAATATTCTTCATAGAGTAGTGGTTCCCTGACCACCAGCACCCCACATGGCACAATTGAAAATTGCTGAAGGTCTTGGAGGACCACTTAATGATTTTTCTGCTGTTGTTCCAATTGTTGCACTAGATGCTGTATTGTATTTTTATTGCTTGTTTTATTTCTTATATATTGCATTCTATTGTATTCCATGGAATTCATATGGTTATACAATAAAAGAAGTAAAAGAAGCAATTAAAAATAAATGTTTTTAATTTGATGGAAATGCTGTCTGCTGTCTTCAACCATAAATTCACAAACATGCTGCAGACCATCTGAATGAAGCTCACAGACCACTGGTGGTCTATGGACCATAGTTTTGGAACCCCTGTCTTGGAGAATAAAGGCACCATTTGGAGTTAATGCTCAAAGTATTGAATTGTATAGAAAGGGAAGAGATGGTTCCTAGAAGGTGGAAGATGACGAAGGACTCACCAGACCTAAGCTATGTGGGGAGTAATTGAAATGATATGACACTCACACATAGAGACACACACCTTGTCAGATCATGTCCTGCTCCACGAGCCTTCACTTTGTGAAGAATGACTATTGGTTTCCAAGACCAGGACCTTTATCCCAGTTGCCACTGAAACTAAGGAACGACCTCCCAGCTGAAGTTAGAGGATGTTCCTCCTTTTGTCTTCAGTAAGAGAGGAAAGATACATCCGCTTTGTAAACCACTCTGAGCAAAGGAAAAGGGGCATCTAAATCACTTTAATCAAATTAATCAGGGAATGCAAATGATTGCTCCATTTCATCCATGCCTTTCTCTTAAGTAGAGAAAATAAACTTTCCAGTTAGGATTAGCACTCTATTGCACTGTTGTGAAAGAACAAAGAATGTCCAGAAATAGCTCAAATTTGGGGTGCATTCAAAACATCTGTCCCAGCCCCTCCAGAATATACACGAGATACAGCTAATGCAATCTGAAACTCTCATCCCTCTTGTGTCCCTTGTCAGGGATGCACTCTCCCCTCCATCCCAGTTTGAAATCGAACAACTCAATGAAGATACTGCAGTGAATAGTCTTCACCCTTACACTGGACCACTCAGGATGGAAAAGGCTGCAGTTTGTCACATGAAGCAGATCAAACTCACCATCAACCTGGCAAGTGTGACAACCTGGAGGGCAATCTTACCTTTAGTTTTACAAGGAGTTTAATACCTCACTCAGAAGGAGGAACCTGAGCAGAGGGAATTCTACCAGGGCATTTTTCCCCCCTTCTGTCCTGCTGGTTCAAGCATTCAGGAGCTTGCTGACCTTTGGGGCAGGTTGCAAGTCTTATCTGTTTACTCAGGTTGCTGGCTTGAGGGAGGTGCCCAAATTTTCATTTGTTATTCCAGAAGTCACTTTGAGTCAACTTACAAAGTTAATTATTAACTGCTGTGGGCTTGCTCCAAAACTGCTAAAGAGGCACCATTAACCAGAATCAGTCCATGAAGCAAAGCTGCAAGACCCTTGGTCCTCCCTAACAAAATCCAGACTGTCTAACCTTCTTCACGCTGGACAGAGATTCTAGTCCATCAATATAGCACAGTTAGTTGCAAAGTTCTTCCAACATTCACCTGAAAGAATCTTGTGCAAAACCTAATATAATACTGGCAGCACAACATGGAAAAGCCATTGGTGAGGTATTCCACTAAATTATAGTGGAGTAGTTAATATAAAGCCTTGTTATCATAGCAAAACCATGGCCTCTGCAACTTGTATTTCACTGATGTACATTGCTACTAGTATTTTGTGCTTTGTCTAACCAACGGAATGGGTGTTCCAACATGCAAGTAGCAATGAAAATCAACATAGAAACTCAGGCAGCAGTACCAGGAGAATGAGAAAGAATGGAGTTGATGCCCACTCACTAGGAGACAAGCATCACGCTAATTTCCCTTTGCTGTTCATCAGCCTGCAATGTGCTCTGAATGAGAGCCTGTAATTAATTGCTCATCTGCATCCCCCATCTGAACTCCCTTCCCCACCAACCCCCACCACTACACCGTGCATCCAGCTTGATACACGTTGGCTGGCATTTTCAAAATCGGAGGCATTCTAATTACCGGAGAGTTATAACACCTTCCATTTCGCGCCCGTCGGACTGACACCCTGTCAAGAGCAAAGAGACTTGCCAGAGGTTTTGACAACACTAATTGCCCCTATAATCTAAAAACACAAAGGAGAGGCGATTAGTCGTGAGGGCCGCAGCTCTCGATCCGACATGAGGTTTTCACAACGTTACAAGAAAACAAAAGCAGTGCCTTTTAGAGTGTGATGGCTGCTAACAAAGCAGAATTATATTTTCATACAAACCTTTGTCTACATCAAATCGCTTTCCCCTTTCTCTTAAAATGCTAAGCTGACACAGAGAATGGTGGGGGCTCCTTAGGAAGAGGGGCAGGAAAGAAGATAAAAGATACATGAGCAATGGTTCTTACAAGATGGGAGTATTCTTAGGACTCAAGAGGCCTCCAGATTTCTTGTTTCCTGGTTTAAGATGAGATGGTGAAAAAAGTAGCCCCATCATTTCCAGGGCTGGGTTCTACCATCTTATCATCTACCTCCCTCAAGATCTTCTACCCAATATTATAAGAATTGTCAACACAGTAGCTGCATCTCATTACAGAAAACATTTGCCCTAATCAAATGCTGAAAAGTGGTTTAATATATCAGCGCTGCAAAGTTATAAGCTAAACACATGTACTCTGCTTATTGACACAAGCAATGATGCAAAACTCCGTCCAGTGCTAACAGGAAATTACCATTGTTAAAAATGAGGTTTCAAATCATAATGCTTCCTCGTTGTGTCTCCTCTCTTAGTGTACACCTATTGTCTGGAGATTTAAACAAGACAGACTGACTGTTCAACAAGTTTATAGCTCATCTTGTGCAACAGCAGCACTATTCCTGACAACACAGTTTATGTGTTTGTATTCAAGTTGTTTATTAAACCTGGGGGGGGGGGCAAAAAACAAGAAAGCATGCTAAGATCCTGATAATGGAAACAATCCAGAATTTAAAATCTGTTGAAGCAACCCCCCAATACTAACACAGACCAATAGGCTCCATAACTTTAGATAGCCATAACTGCCCTATCCAGCTATTTTGCTTTTCCCTTCTAGCTCGAGCAGTGTGAACAAAGATAAATACGGTAAGTTACCTATAGGCTAAGAGCAGGGGCTTCAGTTAAGGGGCAAAAGGCTTCAGTCCATTTCTTGGTGACTCCAAAATCAACTTTTCCATCAAAATGGAAGCTAAGCCTGCTCACCCTAAATATCTTTAGTAGCAACACCTTAAGCTACAGCATGCAGGATGGCATATCTGAAGATAATGGAAGCGTGAGAGGCCTGTTTTAATGGCTCACACAGCCACAGTAACATGACAGCAATTTTGACATGATCTGAACATACAACATGAAAGCTTGAATTTGTTTCTACTGTTAAACACATGGATTCTTTCAATATACCATATCAGACTCTGGGAGGATGACAAAGCTCCCAAAGCATTAGGCCATCTGGGCAGAAGATACTTTAATTTGGGGCATAAGCTTTCAAATATTTAATAGGAATCATACAATCAACAAACATTATAGGAAACTCATGTTAAAAGGAAAGATCAACCACTTTAGCATCAACCAGTTAGTTCAGGACTTTGCACACGGGAAGCTCAACAAGAAAGAAATATTAAAATAATGTTCTGGTGCAAATGAAAGTTGAACTAGTACAGAAACTTCAACTAACTCCTTGTCCCAAGCCTGCTTTTTTACTTTCATAAGAACTGTAGACTCTTCTCCGTTCTCTGAATATTAGCACTCCCAACAACAGAAGCATTGTGTCTGTAGACAGAGAGGCTGAATTTCTCTCTCCAAGAATGGTTTGTGGGTGTGCGTGTGTCATAGCTGGCATCTGGCAGACAGTGAGCTAAGGCAGGCAGTGACTCACTTGTTGGCCAGTTGCCATTCCACAAAACTGCTTACTAACAGCACTGGCTTCCTAACAAAGCTTTGACAATGCATCTGAAGAGATGCTTTTCCAGGATGCCTTACTTAAATGGAATCCCACCATACCGGAGTTAGGAATGAAATGCAAAAGGATCGCCAGTGTGTGGTGGAAAGTGTGTTTCCTGATGAAAGCTCACCACATTCAGTGACGTTAGTTGTGATTTCAAAACAGGTAAGTAAAAAGCAGAACTTGGCAGAACAGATTCTTAAGATAAGACTGCAGTACCAAAGAAGCAATATGGCAAGAAGGAACCAACCCTGGAGGGAATGTGCCATCTAAATCAGGGTAAGAGTCATTAATGAAGCATAACACAAGACTTCAGCTGAAGGCTGTGTTAGATGAAATCTCCTATTGCTTGAAGCTGGATAAAGTATCCCAAGAGTCAAAGAGGTTACAGCATTCTTCAAGGTAGAAGGCAATTCCTTACCTAGTATATCAATTTGTGTTTGAGGAACAGAGGGAGAAAGGATCACATGACTGAATGAGCATGACTGGAATACTGAACGCTACTGCTCATATTTTGGTTTGATGCAATGTTTGAAATCTTGTTTTGCTGTGTAAAACAACAGATAAATATTCTGTGCCATTGTAAAACAACAGCTATTATGTGAAGATATCTGGATAGAGCAAGCGAGCTGCAACAGATGCAAAGAAACCAGATGTAGTCAGAAGAGCAAGTTCAGGGATGGAACAGCTCACGCACAGCTAAAACTTACTCCATACACCTACCTGGAGTTGCCAAGTGGTGCCCATTGCTACAATGACACTGCTGAAGTCTTCCCCAGTGCCTGCAAAGCCTCTGACATGGCAAAATAATGTGAGTTCAAAGCACGGTTCTTCCTAATTTTACTAGGGTTTCCCTAGTAATGCTTTGGATTGATGCTTTGGATCAATGTTTATGTAGTGCTTGCAAGTACCAGATCTGTGATACTGTGCAGCTTACCAATGTAAGATTTAATTATACAGTGATATATTATTTTTGAGGGGGGGGGGACCCCCAAGGAAAATGATACAAATTCAAGAGGATCACTTAATTTTACTGGATCTGATTTTTATCCGGACCTCATGGAAAAGCAAATAATGGGCAGTAGTCAATATTTGCACAATGGGAAATCTAAAGGTTGGAAGAACCCTTAGATTTTGGGGGGAGGGGAGGGGAGAATGGCCCATTACACAAAGAATAACTTTGCACTGACAAAACATTCTCTTTAATACAACCCAAAGCATGTTTGTGTTTGTTTGCACATGCACTCTACTGGGGGGCGGGGAAAGGTGACCTGGAGGAGAGAAGCAGCCAGACAAATTGGTGCCCATGCAATTCTCTCAAGAACCTAAATATGCCCTCTGTCCCCAAAAGGCTGGTGACCCCCTCTAATAAAATGTGGTAATGGGTACATACCAATCCACACTCCACACATGAACAGATTTTGGACTGATTTTCTAAATCTGCGTAAGGTTAACAAGCAATCTAGTACCAGTCCTATTCATAATTTATTCCATTGGCCTACCCTGGTATCTGCCTACAGCTTTAGTTCCAACATTACGCCTACACAGTTGTACAGAACCTGATTATAAACTTCTGTAATTTGAAGCAAGATGCATAAAACATTATTAACAATTCTTGGGAAAGAACTTTCCTCAAGGAAATGGGTTCAGATGAAACCACATGTTATCACTCCAAATAGAGTATGATATACAGTGGGACCTCAGGTTAAGTACTTAATTCGTTCCAGAGGTCCGTTCTTAACCTGAAACTGTTCTTAACCTGAAGCACCACTTTAGCTAATGGGGCCTCCTCCTGCTGCCGCACCGCCAGAGCACGATTTCTGTTCTTATCCTGAAGCAAACCTGAAGCACTATTTCTGGGTTAGCAGAGTCTGTAACCTGAAGCGCATGTAACCCGAGGTACCACTGTACACATGTATGTTATGTCTCTTGCAACCCATAGAGCTCTAAGATTCAATGAAAAGGGATGAAGAGAACACTTAAGAATGTACATTAACATTCCTTGATGGTAAACAAACTAGGAACAAGGTCATGTCTGATGCTTTATTTACCCTATCGGCCTTCTAAGGTTGCATCTGCCTTTGCTGATCTCCAACCTAAGGCTAGTGTAGGTCAGGCTGTGCATCAGACCTGTACCAAGTTTTCCTATCATCCTGGTATAAGCGACTCCTATCTTACGTGCAGGGGCACTTTAGACTGAGGACAGTGCTGCCACACAGTATCTGTTCAAAACGAGCTCAAATTTTCTTGAAACCAATCACATAAAGCAAGAGCAAGTAGTGGTGAAATGCTCAAGCGGGACAGAGGCTTGGTTCACATGTCACATTAATGTGCAATGGCGTGTGCTGCTCAAAAGACAACACTTCACTCCTCCCAGCTACTTTCTTCAATGTGCCGCGGAAGCAACAAACCAGAGGCTGGCTAGCTTTCATGTGTGAACCAGGGCTCATGGTTTGTTTCTCTCTTGACAAACCATGATGGTAAGCCAATGAGACTTTTTCATCCGCATGTTGCTTGTTCATTTTAAACCAGTGTAATTTAAACTATGGCTTAAAGTGATGTGCAAACCAGTTCAGAGTGTAGCACATAGGAAAAAAATTCTGTCAGGAAGAGTGCAAGAGAACTAACTGCAGTAAGACCAAGTGGGGGGAAATCAGCTACACAGCAGACACACAGGCAGCTCTTTTTCCTCGAGTGAGGCAATGCAGAGGGGCCAGTATTGATCTGTCTTCATTACCCATTTCACTCAAGTTCAAATCAGCAAAATACACTTTTCCACACCAGTGCCCTCTCTGCCACAGCAGACAAAAGAAAAGCAATTTCCTGCAGTTTGCTCCAAACTTGCTACTCCTTCCATGTACTATTGCCCCCCCCCCCCCTTCTGCTACAAACATGTCTTCAGATTTCCTCCACAATATTCCTTCAGAAATGGACGGTCTTCAGGAGAACGGCAAAAGAGAATCCAATGTTGCTTTCTAATCACCAGATTTTTTTCAATAGGCATGATCTTGTTGCAAAATTAGTTTCTGATACAGAATCAAGAAGATCTCTGAAATCCAAAACCATTCCAACTATAGACCTTCTGAAAAGTATTTAGTCCATATGGTTGGAAGTAAAACGTGGCCCAGCATAGAGCAAATGCAGCATAGTGGTTAGAGTGCCAGACTAACACTGCATTGATCCAAGTTCAAATTCCCAGTCATGTGACTTACTTGGTGACATTTAGGCCAATCACGTTCTCTTAGTTTAATCTATTTAACAGCACTGTTGTGAAGATAATATGGGGCAGGGAGAGTGGGGAGAAGAGAGAGGAAAATCCTTGCAAGACACCCCAATCTCTTTGGAGGAAAGGCAGGATTGAAATGTAATACAGTGGTACCTCGGGTTACATACGCTTCAGGTTACAGACTCTGCTAACCCAGAAATAGTACCTTGGGTTAAGAACTTTGCTTCAGGGTGAGAACAGAAATCGTGCTCCAGCGGCGCGGTGGCAGCGGAAGGCCCCATTAGCTAAAGTGGTGCTTCAGGTTAAGAACAGTTTCAGGTTAAGAACGGACCTCCCGAACGAATTAAGTACGTAACCAGAGGTACCACTGTACAGTGGAACCTCATGTTATGGATGGGATCCGTTCCGGAGGCCTGTCCGTAACATGGAACTGATGCAAACCGAAGCACCACGTCTGCGCACGGGCAATTTAGCGCTTCTGTGTGAGTGGCAAAACCCGGAAGTAACCCGTTCTGGTACTTCCGGGTTGCCACGGGACGCAACAAGGAAACACGTAACCTGAAGCAGACGCAACAAGAGGTATGACTGTAAGTAAAAAAAATATATAAACAAATAAAAAGTGGCAGCATAGTTACAGGGCTACAGCACTCAAAATGAAATCCTAACACAGAAGAAACTTGGGGGGGGGGGAAGCAGCTGAGGAAACCACCACTTAAATAATCAATACTGGCAATTTCACACCTATGTATTATGCTGCAGGAAGCTTACTAGGAACCTGGGGCCAATTTAGCATTTCACTGCAAACATACAGCACAATATTATTACCGTACTATTATTCAAACAATTAATTACCTGCCCTTCACCCTAAGGTCCCTGGGCAGGTACAAGGATTATAACCCAATGTTATTATTAAAACACAATTATTACACAATATTAAATAGAGTTTAAAAAAACATAAAATTATAGAAAGAAGGTGGGTCCAAAAATACACATCTCAAGTGTCAACAGCCAGGGTAAACAGTATTCAGCCTTTGCTGAAGGTGCCAAAAGCACCTCTGTGGGGAGCCCCACAACTTAGGGGCTGCCACAGAGGATGCCCTCTCTCAGACTGCCACCGTCCAATATCTGAGGGTGCTGAACATTCAAAAGGGCCCCCTCTGGCACCAACTATATATGGTAGGTGATGTAAGAAGGAAGTGGCTGACCTGGTATCACACAGTGAGCTTCACGAATGACTATTTTGTCTCCTAAATAAAGTAGAAATAATAGCTGATAAAGGCACCATTAGATCACCTAGGTTAAATCAGAATACGTATTGTGGTAAGACTCGAGGTAGCTAAAATCTAATTGTTTCATGTCAGCGGGAGTAACACTATCTTCAAAACGCCTCTTCAGATCCACACTAATTTTGAATCTTTGTATATAACCTTTTGAAAGCCCAGCTGAAAAGTGACATTCACTTACAAATACAGAGACTCCTGCTACCAGGGCTGGTCAAGAATGAATGGTCATTCAATAACTTGAATGGCCAAGTTATTAAACCTATCATTACCTCCACACAAAGTTTCTAACGACAAGCAGCAGTTTACCTTCTTGAAATCAAATACCGTAAGTGTTCCTCTCCTGGACAGAATGTGATATTAAAAAAGAATTTAATTACAAAAAAGGAATCAAAGGAATTTTGTTTTAAGTCATCTGATGTCACACATGCTTGGATCTAGAACTAAGAATCGCAGATTACTTCACAATGGAACCAAGAATCAATAAGATGGTGGCAACTTTTAAACTGTTACCCTAAATTGCAGCCAAAGTGATTAGGCTTAGTTCTAGCACTTCATCAGGAAAACTGGAATTTCTCTTTAAACATTTCAAATATTGATACAGTGGTACCTCTGCTTACGTACTTAATTCGTTCGGGAGGTCCGTTCTTAACCTGAAACTGTTCTTAACCTGAAGAACCACTTTAGCTAATGGGGCCTCCCGCTGCTGCTGCGCCGCCGGAGCACGATTTCTGTTCTCATCCTGAAGCAAAGTTCTTAACCAGAGGTATTATTTCTGGGTTAGTGGAGTCTGTAACCTGAAGCTTATGTAACCCGAGGTACCACTGTATCTTTATACTAGGGTGGAATTTTCAGGAGTGACTATTGATCTGAACCTATGACTGTAGTTACCCAATTGGAAATAGCACACACACACGCGCGCACACACACACACACACACACACACACACACAGAGAGAGAGAGAGAGAGAGAGAGAGAGAATATGAATGAGAAAACCATCAAGAAAGCAGTTAGGACACAGCTGAAAGTAATGCCATATAGAAGAAAGGCTCATGACTTCACTTGACTGAGAAGTTGCCATCACTAAAATGATTTGTATTTGGCTTCAGAATTTTAAAATAATCAAGGGAATTGCAATGACAGCTCTTAAATAGTCATACATCCAACATGCAATACATTTCATGGATTATGATTACTTTGATGTCTATTTAGGGTATGTTTGATTACTGTTTTATAATAAATACATGATTTTTATTGTAATGTATTGTTTTTTTCAGATTTTATATTATGCTCTATGTCCTTAACATTTTTTAAGTCACTTGCAGACTTTCTCATGTGGCAAATATTATTTTATTCAGTTTACAGAATAACAACAACAACAATTCAGAAACCTCGCTACCAAAAAGTGTGGTCATAAATCAGCAGGCTTTGCATGGCCGCAAATCACCTGTGAGAAAAATGCCTTAACATCCATGTTTGTTCCAAATGACACAGAAACAACCAAACAACAATAAGGTATATTGTCTGAAATCACATCTCAGCAGCACACCTGAAAATGAATACAAGATGATCTGCCAGGTGAAGTTGAATGGAAGAAATGCTGCTGGTCCAGAGTTTGGACAAGATGATCCTTAGGTTCCTTGAAGCTCTACAGTTCCATGCACACTATTATTTTTGATTGATCTCTTCTAGCAAAACATTTATGCGCAAATTCAGAATGTTGCACGGTCAATGGAACTTTACATTTTTAAAAGAGTTTGCACTTCGCAGATAATTCATGCACATCTGAGAGAATGTTCCTTAAAAATTCTACACCAATGGCATCATACACCATATCTCATATTACTTCTGATATATCTGCCAACTTTTGGAGAGGTTGTGGGGGGAAAGAGATTTTTTTCCCCTTCTCTGGGGGGAATGCCCACAGGTGTTGTTTTTTAAAAAATCGGTGTAGTGATTAGGGTGTCAGACTAGGACCTAGGAGACCAGGGTTCAAATCCCTACTTGGCCATGATGAAGCTCACTGGGTGACCTTGGGCCAGTCAATGCCTCTCAGCCTAATCTACCTCACAGGTTTCTTGGGGGGGATTAAATGAGGAAGAGAAAAGCTCCTTGCAAAAAGAAAAAAGGTGGTATATAAATGATTAATAATAATAATAATAATAATAATAATAATAATAATATACCTGGAATTTAGTTATTGCAGAAAAAAATAACACATTATGGGTCTGTAAGGGGCAGGAAGATCCTGGCCGTTTCTATTTAGTACGGCGGGATTTTATTTCATATAGTTTAGTTTCCGGTTTACAGGTATCTCTCCCCACACTGCCAAGAGAAATAGGATTGTAGTGGTTTTAAATTGGGTGTTTTTATTTAACATGTTTAGGTTTTGTATGCCCTGTTTTTAGTTGGCTATAGGATTGGATGTTTTTGTTATTGTTTACGTCTCCCTGTGGCTTCATAATAATTTGAAAACTAATGATTTTTTTTTAACAGACCATTCAGGCACATTTATCCATACAGCTAGAATTTTGGGGGAGTAATTTCTGCACTTCTGGTCCACGCAGTCCCCAAAACGCAGAGTAGCCTGAGTCTGTACTAGCTTCCCTCTAGTCTTCACAGTTGATAAGAGACCAGTCTGGGCCATGAAGACCGTTAAGCTTAGCGAGTCTTTCTAAAATGCACACACTTTGTAAGACAGAGCCCAGCCACAAGAATAAAAAGCTGTCATCTGGATGTGGCTCCAAAGGCAGACTGATGAGTTAGGGTCCAGTAGGGGACAGAGGCCCCTGAAGTCAGGTGGCAGGCAGCCAGCTTAGTTCTGTTTATTAAAATTGCATTACAATACCAAATTAGGGCACAGAAAAACACCTTTTAAAAGGCGGTAAAAGTAAGTGAATTTGTTTGACTTAGCTTGCAGTCTTGATGTGGGCAAAATGTTGATTATTTGACATAACGCCATTCATTAAGATCAACAGTCAAAACAAAGTTTTGGCATTCCTTAATATTCACAATGTGTATACTATGGTATAAGTGAAGGGCTAAAAAGCAGACTATAGGAGACAACTTAGTCTTTCAACCACTACCTGTCCACAGAAGAGTCATAAGTGAGGGAGGGAAAGGGGGAGAGAGAGAGAGAAAGGGGGAAGGAGGAGAGGGAGGGAGAGATTTGAGAGCATTTTTACAGCCTGTTCTGGAACAATTTCCCTAGTGCTATCCTTCCCTCTCACTCCCAGCTACTGAGGAGGAAATCTATCAGTTCACTGCCAGTCCAGGATATGGTTACACTTTCACTCCAAACTTGGAAATTGCTGCTTTCCTTTCTGTACCTAGCTGTGCAATTTGTTTAGTTTCAGTTCCTTATACCCTCCTTGTAAAGCAAACAAACAGAAAATCCTTTCAGCTCAGTTCAGAGGCTACTAGACTGAGGGAAGCGCTCTGCTTTCTTTCTTTATGTGGGTAGGGAGAAAGGTTGGGAGGCAGCCACTGCAGCCCTGGCAAGTGAGTGGGAAAAAAGTGAAGTATGTGGTTTTTGCATCTCCTAAAGGCAGGGAAGCATTCCTGCTTCACTTAAACTTTGCCATAGCGGGGCTCGTGTGGAAGTACAAATTCAGATTACTTTGACACATATTTAACAATCACCTCGGTGTACCCCATCACCAGGCCCAGACCTTGGCCCAGGAATCTTGCTATATACATTCTTCATTCTCACCCATATTCTCTACATCTGCACCCCACCCCCATCCAGCCTGGAGAAACTCTCCTGGTCAATCTCATCCACACCATTCCACTGTTAGATAAACTTCCTTTCAAAGTGAGTCTGCTTAATCCTATATCTCCCCTCATTCAGATCCTCCTCCAGTTGTAATGCGGGGCATGAGGAGGGGAGAGAGGTTGCTGAGTTATGAGCTATTCCTGACTCATGTCTACAACTTTCACAAGTTCTTTTGCAACACAAAAGGTGGGGAGGGAGACAGGACGTCAGGCTCTGTTAACTCTGAGAAAGCCAGCAGGACAGACAGAGGGGAGGCTGGGAAAGGGTGGACTAGGAAGGGGGAGAGAAAGGAGATTGAAAAACAAAGTGTGAGAGAGAAAACAGACCATGAATGAGTGAGGGTGAAAGGGAAGATAAACAGGCAATGACAGAATGAGACTAGGTTAGAGAGACACAGCTACACAACACATACACACACTTCATAGTTACCAGGAAAAGAAACAGCAGGGGGAGAAAAACAATAAGAGAAAAATTCCAAAAGATGGGCATGTGTGTGTTTGCACACACACACAAATATATATAAACACATAGACTAAAAAAAAAAGAGGAGACACTCACAGATTACAGGAATCTGACTTCACCCTTAACTGCCTTTGTTCTTTCAAGATATTTTCCATTCAGTGACTGCATTTCCTTCCTGAAAAAGCTATTGGAAAAAGCTGGCTGTTGGCTTGAAAGAAGCCCTGATGAATTATTGCTGTTAATATCAGCAGTGATTTTGCCTTCTTCACTTTCAGTTAAACTCATTAATGGAGATGGCGGCCCGTCTGGTACCTTCACAGAAGGGCTACTCCTTTCAGGGCAGGTGTTATAGAGGCCCGAGGGAAAGAGGAGGAGGTGGTGGTTTAGAAGAGAAGGAAAAATGTTTCAGGCCAGGTCTGGATTCCATCATATCCCACAAACTCCCTTAAGAGATGGCATTTTTATAGTGCATTTTCAAGACTGGAAAAGACCCATTAGGGCATAAAGACAGTCTCCCTGCCAATATAGGATTTTCCCCTATAGCCATCTGCCTTTTCTAAATTTACTGCATTTAAAGTAATGGTCTTCCATAGCCACTGTTCCAATATAGGAGGTGCTTGGGCCTAATCCAAAGTTTGTTGAAAAAACAACGAAGTCAGTGGAAAACTCCCAGCAGGGCTCCATTTAAAACTTCTTGGAATAAAATAAAGTCACCTAACATATTGCCAGGAACTTACAGGCACTCCTGATGGAGAGAGATCAGAATATATAAGCAAAGCTATTTTGTGGAATGGATACTGAGAAAGCTTAGATCTGTTGGTTCCAATGTCATTTTTCATTGATCAGGTTTGGAAAATTGGGGTGGGAGGTGGAGAAGAGTCCAAAAGACCCTAAACTTCATTGCCCTGTAATGGTTTGAGATGCCGAAACTGACACATTAAACTGGTAAAATTCCCCAAAATGGCTTTAGTTTTGCTAATCCTAGTCCCATCTGGCTGTTCTGAAGATTAACATCTTCAACAATATTTTAAGACATGAATAGGGGTGCTGGACATCAGATGAAGTCTTATTGCCTTCAGTGCCAACAATGGTACCTTGAAGGTGAGTGAGCCTATACCAATTCGATTTGATAGGTTTAGAAATAGGCAGCCAAGTGAAAAAATAAATGCAACAGACCAGGATGAGGAGAAGACAGCTTATACACTCAAGATCAAACTGCAGGTATGTGGTTCCAAACTAAATAGAATAAGTGAGAGGGGAACACAACAAGCAATATAATCCCCTTGCTTTATTCCAGACATATTTCAACAGAAAGAAAATGAGAACAAACAGTGCTGAGACCACTGCATAGATTTGGCTCCCTGGGGTGTCCGGAAAAGCAGAAGGCAGCCTCCCCCATCTCCATACTCTCATCCACTGGGTTTCCTCCATTTCCAGCAGACTGTGGAGGCAGTTCAGTTTGGTATAGGCGGGACCTTCAGCTCCAGGAGAGCACATACTAATTACTTTCCTTTGTTAATTAAACCCACGTGGCTCTAATAAGGTAACCTGCTGTTCGCCGATAAATTTAATTAGCCTGAAGGGAGAGCCCCTCCACACAGCTATTTAAAATTGTCACTTTCCATTCACTTGGGCTTCCCCCCCTTCTCTTGCTGTTCCTCCTTTAGACCTGAATTTATGCTCATTTTGCAAGCCCTTTCATGTCCCAAACCTGCTGCCCTCAATGGCATGTACATGTTCAATGACCTCCATCTTGGCAACATCTCTAGGGACATTCAAAGCTGAAAGCAGGACACTTTTATAGCTTTGCATCTGAAGAGCAGGCTTTGTGCTTCGGGTGTAACTTATTCAGAGTGTAACTAGGTGTTACAAGAAGCACAGAACTGCTGCCTCTCCACGTCTCTCTCACCCTCTTCCTCATAGTGTCTACATTAACACAATGTGTGATGTGATGTCATCATGCTATGCATTGCCCTTGTGTCATATCATTGGCTGTCATTTATCGGAGAGGGGCAGAGCACAACGTGACAACATAATGTCAAGCATGATAGGAAATGTTTTGAAGAAGAGTGGAAGAGAGACACAGAGCAACAAAAGATCTTTGAGTGCATCCAGCATCTTTCTGAATCACACAGAATGAACAATAATCTGCAGCTCACGTTTTGAGCATTATATTGTGAGGGGGCAGGGCTTGCAAAGATATATATTTGGTGGTCAATGTTCCACTTCTGAGAAGGTTTCATTGATCAAAAGCCATGTATTCTTCTAAGGCCACCCTGCCCACCTTGTAGTTTTCAACATTTCTACAAATGACCAAGGACTACACAGCGTCATTTTCCATTATCCCAGACTAGGTATTCAGGCAAAAGGTCAGATTCCCACACCCCAACCACCATCTGTGTGTCTGGCTCCTACAGCCCCATTACTAGGCTACCACATCAATTTTTTAATCTATTAACTGGAAGCACTTCACGATTAATTATGTTGCCACGGACTCAGCTATGCTGACTCAAGCCCTCACCTGTTTCCTTTCACTGAAAGGCTTAGGCCTTACTTGGTCAAATATTAAAGTCCACATGGCTGCAAAACCAGCTTTTTGCCATCCAGTGGAATGTCTCTTTTTAACATGTCTTATTTTAATGACTCTAACAAGGTTCAGCCAACATGCTTCCCTCTCTTCCTCCTTGTGCTTCACAACCGAATCTCTTTTAAAATTACTTCACTCATGAAGACACCATCTGAACCCTTGGTAACTTGCCAGCTCTCTTGGCTATCCTGCACCATCCTCGTTGTTCTTACACCAACTTGACATCTCAGCAAGGTGGCTGTTATGTGTGGACCCCGTTTAAGAACACAACTTAAAACATAGGGTAGCTTCTGACTTGCATATCTTCCAATGGCTAGTTTCGCCTGTGTATTCTTCTACTCTGTCTGCAGATGGCAGGTAGTTGTAGCATTCCTCAGATCTCTGTCATGCTCTGGCCATCTACACTGGACAGGGTTTGTCTGTCTGTTTGTTTTTCTTTTAGGGGGGAAACATCTAGTTCTCTCTTTGCGTGGTATGGAGGCCCTTCCAAATGGATATCCCATATCGGCTCACTGTCTCTCTCACTGGATTGTCAAGACAATTTCACACTGCCATGAGATGCAGAACGTTAATTGTCCAGATCTGTTTTTTGCACACTCCACTAGCTTCGTGATGACTCTACAGCTGTCAAGAGGCATAGCCATCACTAAGATCCACAGGGCAGCAACCTGGTCCACAGGTTTGACTTTTGCTAAGCAGTACAAACTGGACATGAAGAAGCCTTCATGATTCCTGCCCTAAATGAGATCTCACAGCATTGCTGCCCATTTCCTCTTTACAATGAAAGAACAAAATATTCTCCCCTATGAGGGGTTGCACAGAATCCATGAGTAAGAAACAGATAATTGCTCACATGTTATTTTTTAAAAATAGGTATCATGTGCAGTCACACATCTCACCCTCCATCCAAACACTATGAAAATATCCAGAGGATCATGACTATTTTTACTCGTCTTATAGGACCTCTCTGCAATGGTTAGGGGATGGGACTGAGCAGAAAGTAGTGACTGTGCCTGCTAACTTCATTTATGATCAGTTCTTGAGGATGGGCAAGGGAGCCATTACTCCTGGTCTTCCTGAGCTTTCTATAAAATAATGCCTGTGGTATTGTGCTAGCACACACTCATTTATGGGGCTACACAGAATCCAAGAATGCACTGATTATGGTGAGTGTATGACCTTTCATCTGGGGGACACATGCCCCCAAATTCACTGACCAGTATGAAATCAGCTAATTACAGAGTGAATGGCAGTTGTGTCAGAACTGGATAAGTTATGACATCAGTGGTCTATTTAAAAAATCATTTAGCTTCTCACTCTCCAATTGAAATCATGAAGAAATAGTTAAGATGAAATAGTCTAGGATGGAATTATAACAGATAGGATCATCTAACTCAGAATTGTCAGGTCATTATTAGCTCCAGTCATGGTCTTAAGTAGAACTCTCTCTTGCTATCCAAGATCATTTAGCTTAAGATGGCAGGGACTGAGCGCAGGAACTTATGCATGCAAAGTATATGCTCTGATATGGAGACTTCACTAACATGGTCACAGGGATATGCTTTAGCTAAATAGGAATCAATAGGGGAAGGGACATAAACCTAGAGTGAGATCAAATAAAATGGTGGACAGATATGATGGTCCAAAAGGATGAAGACAGCAAGGAAGTGGGTGGGCAAGCAAAGACAGGGTTGATTAACCCATTTGGCTATGTCTTTATTTTCTATTTAGATTGATAAGATATACATAGTAAAAGATAACTAAACAGATCTTGTTTATAAAACATTAAAAAGTCAAAACATATTTAAATAAAAAGAAGAAAGAAATTAAGAAAAGAGTATGAGAGAAATCAAGCATAAAGTAACAAGTGATCAGTATATATTGCTCAGCAGCCTGGTTAATTATGAGGCAAACCGGTTATTACAATTAAACAAATGAAAATAAAGCATGACTATTTTGTGAATTTAAAATTATAAACTCAATTGTTCTGTGAGTTTACTGGGAGCATAGCCCTCCTTGCTTCTTTTATAAATAAGAAAGTTAGTAGTAAGAGGTTGATTCCCTTTTCATGCCACTACAGAATATATAGGGGTTTAGGAGATTTCCAATTAGCAGCTATCATTTGCCTCACTGTTGTCAAAAGGAAAGCAGTTAATTCCAGGCTTTCTTTAACTATTCCCTTTATAGCAAGTTTATAGTAAGATTTCCATAAACATTGCCACCATTTATGGCATCTCACTGACATGGCAACATCTCAAATGTGAAGTGTCCCAAATAAACAAATCCACAGGAGCAATACGCAGTGGCCAATTTCCTTCTGAGCCTAATCAACTAGTGGTTCAAAGATGAGCCTAGATCATGTCTTGGCATGCTACCATTCTGTTACTAAAGTGGGTTGAACAGTAGGAGAAAAACTGCACTCTGTGCCGGTGACAAGTGCTACAGATTGCCAGTCTGTCATGAAACAGTGCAACCTCACCTGAAAATGGAGTACATGTGGCTGTGTGAATCCAGTCCTTAAAGAAAAAGGCTCAAAGCCCAACCGTGCCATATCACATGCTAATGCAGAATATTGGCAGGCGTTTAGTCCTCAGCAAGCTCTTCTACACCTTATTGTTTAACATTCTTTGTAGAACCTGGGAATCCTGCCATAGGTTCTTGCTACCCCAGAGCACTAAGGCATCCAGCAACTCTGACGCTTTTCTCAGTATGCTCTCCTCCAGCCTGAAAACCTAAAAAAAAGCTTCCAGTAACACATCTGCTTCCACATATCAACATCCAACTCACTGCTCTGAGCCACTTTAAATATTATATCCATAATGGGAATCAAACACACAGGTGTCTTAACCAAGCTCTGCCCAAATGACAGTCAAAAGTATGTATGTATGTATGTATGTATGTATGTATGTATTTACTGTCCTTCATCATAAGATCTCAGGGCGGTTCATAGAAGTAAATCTACAAGAATACAGATGCTACTCTCACTTCAAGTTCATAGAATCATAGAATACAATCCAGATGTTTCTGCCTTCCTCTGATATTAACTCTCAATGAATTAAATAATTTCAGCACAATTCTCCAGGCGTACTCAACAAGTACAAAATTCTATAAATGGTATTTAAGCCATATGACCTTGGATGACATCTTTAAATAGTTGCTTGGCTTGCTTTGGCAATGTAAAATTTAGTATGAGTGCCACAATTAAAAAATATATATACACCAAGAATGTATTCAGGAGTGACAACCTCATCAATCAACTGACATGGAAGGTGGCCTACTAGGTAAATACCAGCTTGGAACATGGAACAAAAATTAAATTATCATCTGTGTAATGGAAACAACCATAGTGCAATACCTCCAAAGACCACAGTAACATTAGGTATATAAGGAATACTAATATATCTTAATACTATAGTATTTAAGAACCAAAAGTTTGTGATTCAGAGGATCAGCAGTGAGTTTTTTAAAATCAGATCAGGAAGCATAGCTTTTCAGAGGCACTTTTTGCCAGAAAGCTCTTATCCTCTCACCTGGACTGCTGGCTGCTTATTTTCATTGCTGCTGGGAGAAGTCAGCCCTGTTGCCTGTTGCAGAAGGAACTGCCGTGCCACCTGAAGAGCCTGGAGGGAAAGATATATAGTACAGGATGAAGATTTAAAAAGTGGAGTCTCTTTTTATATTCTTTCCAATGCAAACTTGCCATCAAATTTGAAAAATAACTACTCACATACTCAAGACAGCAGATCAAATATTACTTGCCAAAGTAGTTTGTATTAAGCATGCAACACTGGCACAGAAAGACCACAAATAGCAGGACCTCCATGAAGCCAGGCATTTCTCTTCCACCATTGTGAAGGTTCACATTACTAGAAAGATCTGAGACCAAAGAATGATCCAGGATGCTGGAAGACTAAGCTAAAACAGAAATAGTCCTCACCAGCTATCAGCATGGGAGACTACTAGAGCTCCAACATAAGAGCCATATTAATAAGGAAATAACAGGTTTTCATTTTTTGACAGAATTACAAGCCTGGTAGATGAAGGGAACGCAGTGGATGTAGCCTACCTTGATTTCAGCAAGGCATTTGACAAGGTGCCCCATGATATTCTTATAAAGTAGCTGGTAAAATGCGGTCTTGACTATGCTACCACTCAGTGGATTTGTAACTGGCTGACTGACCGAACCCAAAGGGTGCTCATCAATGGTTCCTCTTCATCCTGGAGAAGAGTGACTAGTGGGGTGCCACAGGGTTCTGTCTTGGGCCCGGTCTTATTCAACATCTTTATCAATGACTTGGATGATGGACTCAAGGGCATCCTGATCAAATTTGCAGATGACACCAAACTGGGAGGGGTGGCTAACACCCCAGAGGACAGGATCACACTTCAAAACGACCTTGACAGATTAGAGAACTGGGCCAAAACAAACAAGATGAATTTTAATAGGGAGAAATGTAAAGTATTGCACTTGGGCAAAAAAAATGAGAGGCACAAATACAAGATGGGTGACACCTGGCTTGAGAGCAGTACATGTGAAAAGGATCTAGGAGTCCTGGTTGACCACAAACTTGACATGAGCCAACAGTGTGACGCGGCAGCTAAAAAAGCCAATGCAATTCTGGGCTGCATCAATAGGAGTATTGCATCTAGATCAAGGGAAGTAATAGTGCCACTGTATTCTGCTCTGGTCAGACCTCACCTGGAGTACTGTGTCCAGTTCTGGGCACCACAGTTCAAGAAAGACACTGACAAACTGGAACGTGTCCAGAGGAGGGCAACCAAAATGGTGAAAGGCCTGGAAACGATGCCTTATGAAGAACGGCTAAGGGAGCTGGGCATGTTTAGCCTGGAGAAGAGGAGGTTAAGGGGTGATATGATAGCCATGTTCATATATATAAAAGGATGTCACATAGAGGAGGGAGAAAGGTTGTTTTCTGCTGCTCCAGAGAAGCGGACACGGAGCAATGGTTCCAAACTACAAGAAAAAAGATTCCACCTAAACATTAGGAAGAACTTCCTGACAGTAAGAGCTGTTCGACAGTGGAATTTGCTGCCAAGGTGTGTGCTGGAGTCTCCTTCTTTGGAGGTCTTTAAGCAGAGGCTTGACAACCATATTTCAGGAGTGCTCTGATGGTGTTTCCTGCTTGGCAGGGGGTTGGACTCGATGGCCCTTGTGGTCTCTTCCAACTCTATGATTCTATGATTCTATTCTAAGATAGATCCAGGGGGATGAAATTTATTTTCTTGATCTGATTTTCTGTGTGTCCATATCCCACTCCAATCTCATAGCAACACAGAGATAGTGCAGCGTCAAGTAGCTGCATATTGTTTTTAGGATGGAGAGGATGGGATCAATAGTCTTTTGGCAACAGTCAAAAGGAATAGGCTTCCATTGACCTAACTCAATTTAGATTTACCCCACTCCTCCACCTTGGTCTTTCAAGTCTCAAATACAAGCATAGATTATGTCTGTACACAGATTGGCCTAGATGGGCCAATATACCTTCAAGAATGACTTTCTGGATACAGATTGTTAAAAATCCTGCCAGATTCAAATATTCTAGGCAGCTGGGAATAAAATTTGTATAACAAATTAAGTAGTCACTACATATAGAACTATGGGTATTTTTTACTTACTTGTTCTATCAAGATACCACGTTTCAGCCAAGACTCCCAACACATAATCCAAAATTTAAAACTACTAAAAAAAAAACCTCACTACAAAAAGAAACCAGTTGTACATAATATAGAACAGAATTCTCTCAGGCAGACTAATGGTTCATTCAGGAGCTCCTGGAATGGGCTCTCTAGCCTGTGCTTCCTCACTTTTGTCTTCCTTCAAGACACACAGGACTTTAAGTATCCCCAGTGAAGATGGGGAAAGGGCTTCTCACCCTTCTTCAGGCCACTGATATGTCTCTTCAGGAGCTGATGGCATTCCTGTGCGTGATCACAGGCAATGGCTAGCCTGGTAAGCTCAACAGCAAACCATGACTGGCAAGCAGAGGGTGGAGAGTTGGGGAAGTGGAGAATAGAAAGGTGTGCATGAAGGCATGGGACTTTAAAAAAGAACACACAGGCATGGGAGGGAAGTGCACTCTAATATGTCAGATCACAGCAGCCATACCGCAGAGGGAAAAAGTCTATGCTTGCAAAGAGCAGAGGAGAGGGGTTTCATTCAGGAGCCAAGAGCAGACTGCAAGCAGAGAATAACCCCTAACACAAACAATCCTGTGGTACCAAAAGCGGCTGCTCCCAAAGCCCCACTTCCTCATACGTTTCTTATTTTTGCTTTGAGAAGAATTATTTTTTAAAAAAATTGGTACATTTCTGAACAACAAAGTCATTGTAGCCCTGCCTGCAAGACAGGTTTTTATTACAGCATAGAGACAGGAGGGGGGAGCACGGAGGTAGAGGTCGACGGGTCATAGCCCAGCTTGGCGGTGCTGCAAACAGCATGTGGGTTCCACTGAGCTGTCAACACCGCAGCCGTAAATCAAGACTCTGGCTTCCAAAGGGCGGCTGTGCTCTCCCCAGTCAGCAGAGGCACTTGCAGGGTGTGTCCCAGAGAAAGAACCGCTTGTTAATTTTCCACATTTCCAGCTATAAAGAACAAAGTTACTTTCCGTCAGGCATTTAAACCTTACATACTGTACCGTACTCTCTCTGTTTGGAGGAGCAGCTGATTTTCAACACATGGATCAAATTAGTGTGTGCACACTTACCCGTATGCAATATAATTGCATACACCATGGCATGTAAATGCAAGACAGAGACTGTATTGTTGTAGCTACGAATGAGACTGATGGGCACAACCTAGTTTTGCAGTGTAGATAGATATGCATGTGTGCTACGTGCAAAGCATATGGACACACAGTGTAAACAAGAGTATCTACACACATGTTACAAAGTGATCTCATGAATATCTCTCATGCATACACCATATCTGAGAACACAGCAGGGATGTTTGCAAGTAATTTTATTTCTACGACAGTATTCAGCACAATTATAAGGAAGAACATACTCATCACACAGCTATGAAAAACACATGAGCAATTTTTAAAATGCATTTTAATATCTTAAAGTTTCAATATGATCTGTGTTGCATACTGCATGTACATCAGATTTACCATGCGTGTAAACTTTAAAGGTTAGCATCACTATTGGTTTGGAAGCTCACCATATGTGCATCTTTAAGGGAGACATCCAAATTTTTTCCAAGTGACTTTACATTAAGACACCACACAGATGCCCAAATGATACCAGGTGTTTTATTACACTTTCACTAAATGCTAAAAGAAGTGCAAGATTGCAAACACAGTCTTTAGAAGCGGCTTACTGGCTAAAAAGCAACAAAGTTACAGACACTTCCTTAGTCACACAAACAGTGCTAAAAGTCTCTTATAGCAACTTCTCCACCCACCCACCCACCCACCCACCCACCCACAATATCAGCAAACCTAATACAATTGTCAGTCATATAAAACTCAAAAACATGCTCCTAAATACATACTTTACAGGACAAACAAGCACTGAAACCGCATTGTGTTCATTTGAGAAGACATGCAGCAACAATGGAAAATGCCACAGACTAAATAATTTTTAGACTTGGTGTTTTCAATAAAGTTCACTGGTCTACATGTCAACACATGAAAAGTAAGATATCAACAGTCCATTTCTGTATAAATAGTTCTATAAATCTAAGGTGGTGTGTGTTGCCTTCTTCGGAAATGAAAGCGATGTTTCCTTGCATTTGCCTACTATACAGGCATCAACCAAAACGACAAAAGAAAACAGTCGCAATGAAATCCCATTCAAAATTCAACAGGTTTAAAGTTTCAGCTGCACCATCTGGCTTCCAAATACCTGTGGCAACAGCTCAGGCAGCACTTTTATCCTCTTCCAATGTGTACAGAACAGCCTGCGCCTTCCCTTTAAAAGCTTCCATTTTGCAGCAATTTTTGCCCAAGGGCAGTTGCCCCAAGGAAGGGTGGATTTGACTGCAATTTAAGAGGGTTGGGTTTTAGTCATGGCACAGTTGTACTGACCTTCCATGTGACCTGGATTGAATCCATTCTGCTCTGTGTCCTTATTGACTAAAGTGTGGATTTATAATATCACTGACCTCACAAGAAAGAACACCCAACTGAAAAGGTAAGTTCAAGGATCGTTGTAAAATCCTTCCAACAATTTGGCAAACGAAGAAATAGAGGCTCAGAAGAGAAGATAACTGTTCCTTTATAACGCAGAGTAAGAATCGGGAACAAAACTGGAGTCTTATTTCATCTAACTCTCCGACCCTCGGAAAGTCTTTCAGCACTTCACACGTCTGCTTCCTAATCTCTCTTTCAATGCTTCACTATTTTAATTAATTATGCTTCATTAGTTCAATCAATCAATTAATTAGCCAATCAAAGTTCAAGAGGAGTCCTACACAAATTGAGGAGAGAAAAGAGCTCCACTACAACACTAGTGCCATAATGATCGGAAGGCCAGCTTGCCAGAAGAAACTGGGATGCTGTAGCCAGCTGTATGAAGTCTCCAATAGACCCCATTTTAATTGCATTAGCCACACAACAGTAGCTTTGTTCACAAGGGGACAGCAGGGACAGCCCCCTGTTTTATGGGCTTTGGGAACCCTGTAAAGTCTGTGTGAGTTTATTAAGCCTGGTAGTGGCTTGTGCAAGAAGAATACAGCTCGTGACGGGTGCCGGAACATGTCAAGAGGGCACCAAGCCAGGCTGGTACGCAGGAGACCTGCTGCTCGATTAAGGGGATACACAGCATGGTGCATGAGAGCCAAGGGAACGGTGGACAGAATATAAGAGGCCCACCCCATACAAGCTCTCGTGGGGGAATTTAATTCACTCCCTGCTGACTCTCTCACTTTGTTGTGCTCTGAAGCAAGAAATTACAAGATTTACAGGAAAAAATGACATGGCCGTACAGTCTCACACTGGGGTCTCCCTGCAACAACTATGCAGCTCACCCACAGAAGGCCATACAATCAGGAATGGGAGAAAAATGAGTAGGGGGTAAAAACACACAACTAGGACACAGCAGTATACATGGCTCCACTTTTCAAACAGCAAATTCCAACACCGTAGAGACACTTCTCCATAATTATTTTAAAGTCAACATGCTAGTCATATGAACTGGTAGCCAACATTTTTTTTCATAGGCAGCATATAATTTTCCAACCACCTGACAATATGGAAACTAGTAGTTTGCTCTCAATCCATTTAAAAGGAAAGCTCACCCCCACTACTACCACGGAATAGGGAGAAACAGGCATGTGCCTTCAGTTCAAGAACCTAATTGCCTGGTTATTTGGAAAAGTTTGGATTTTCTCATAAATGTATAAATGAATTATAATTTTGTACCTCTCTCCTAAACTGAAAGTAAGAACAAATGAAATTCTTTAAGAGCCATTTGGTCTGGAACAGGTTACCAGATAGGGCTGCCTTCTGATTTGTGTTTGGAACCACTGATTGCATGTGCAATCAGATGGAAGAGGGCGATTTGTGGTTTTGTTCATTATCAAGTATAATTTAAATTAGCTTTATACATGGATGTGTTATTATTATTCATTAGTAGACCTGAAACATCCAAAGCAGAATTAATAAAGAGTAATTAATAGCTTGGGTAGACTATTCAGGATATACAAGTAATTGGGCAAAATCTGAATTAATACCAGTGGGCAATTGCAGACAACTTACTTTGTATACTAACTGGTGATTTTGTTGGTGTCCAGAGGTCTTAACATAGCTAGGTATTTTGGTTCCAGGAGATATTCATCAAACAATTACACTGAATTTGAATCGGTTGATAAAGGTTTTCCAGTGATTTGGAACAATGAGCCTCACTCAAATTTAATATTTGGGGTTAGGTTAATGCACTTTAGATGAATATTTTGTCATGGATAATAAATATACTTTGTGGTGTTTCGTTGCATAATCTCCAAGTATATTTTCAAAGGACTAATGACATATTTCAGAAGTTTATGTAGGATACTTCTGCACTACATTTTTCACTTAAGAGAACGCAGCTGTCAATATTGGAAGGAGGCAGATATTAGTTTACATGACAGGGCTTATTTGTCAGCATGTACAAAAGACTGGCATTTTTTTCCTTCCTTGAATTCCCCAGCTTGGGCAATTTTAGAGATGGCTTATTTGGCACCCTTATTTAGATGGTTAGTGCTGGGGTCTAGGTTTCATAAAAGGAAAGACTCTGTGCCACCTAACAGAAAACTAAACTTGTAAACTGTTGTTTATAAGTGTTACAAGGGGTTTTTTTTGGGGGGGGGTGTCAGACTCCTCTGATCCCTTGATCCAGCAACTGTTTAAAGCTAATTAAGCCTTCTAATTTCAAACTAGCTTCCTGGAGAGGTGGTGGAGGATTAAAGGGCTCAGTGTGAGACAGCAAATGGGCGGGGCCCCCTTCTTCACAGAAAAAGCCAAAGTTGAGAGCAGAGTTTACCAGTGATGGGACCTAAAAGTAAAGCAGCAAGCTAGAGAGAGCCATGTCTGATTTCTGCTGGAATCCAAGACTGTGGGCAATGGGGTGTTAATGCGGTGAACGCTTCCATCATAGGCTCAGGTTGTATATACGTGTAAATAAACCATAAATCATAAAGACACCACAGTGCCCACTGTCCCTCATTCTAAAAGGAAACACACAACCCTGGGTAAGCACCTGGAACCCCTGGAATCTCACAAGGCTTGGGAGGGGAGAGGAGGGAAGTCAATAAATGTATGGTATAATAAAATATGTTTAATTTATAATGCAAAATTTGAAAAATTAATAAAAATTATATTTAAAAAATGGAATCTCACAAAGCTTGGAGATAGGTGTGGAGAGCAACAATAAGCTCAAGAACTCAGGTGTGGAATAGGGAATTAGAGGGCATCATGCAGCCCAAACAATGAAAATTTGCTTTAGTCTGTATGGAAAATTTTCTTAGACTTGAAATTGAGATTGATTTAGCAAAAATTAATATTTGAGTATATTAGACTCCACAACATTTGTATAGGAATGCACTGTCTAATGAAGGAAGATGTTGGAGGTATAATGCCCCATACCTGTTTTAAGAGCTAAATCCTATCCTTTTAGCCCCTCCTTCTACAAGTATTCAATACACAAAGCACCTTGGTCCCAGAGCAATGATTATGTCATTTATTTTCTTTATTAGCCTAACAAACAACAACAAAACTATTATAAAATTGTCACTGATCAGTAAACATGAAACAAACTTGCTGGTAAAGAGTTCTGTAGATAAAAGCACAAACAGACAAAGTGCTAGGCATGGGGATGTAGGTTTTAACAAGGAATGAAAAATTAGGGGAATGCAAATACTCAGTAAAAGAATATGGAAATGATAAGAGCTAGAAAATGAATGTATCTGAAGATAAGAGAACCTTCAATGCAAAGATGGAAAAAGGTAACAAGTGAAGCTAAATATATATTCAGAAACAAGATCATATTTGCATGCAGAAAAAATAAGATGGGCAATAGATCCCCAAATAAAAACTAAGTGATATTCTACATCAGAGTAACCCCATTGACTTCAATTTATCTACTCTGAGTATGGCCAACACTGAATAATACACACAATAGGCTGAAGCGATGATCAACTAAAACAATAAGCAAAGCGGGACAAAATAACAGAACCAAACATGGGCACAATTAAGAAGAAAATGTTATTAAAATTGTTGTTTTCTGACAACTGAAAATTACAAGAATAATGTTGACATCTGAGAGGAAAGAAGGAATTGGAAGAGAACATTTGTTTATTTGTTTGTTTATCATCATTTATAGTCCACTCTTCTTCCCCAAGGATCCCTAAGATCTCTATCTTGAGGAGAAGTAGTAATCACATGATCAGTAGATAAAGAAATGGAAAGAGAAGAGTCCAGAGGAAAAATATGATATTCCCTTTGAAAGATTTGGCTTCAGAGAATGAGAAAGCCACGAGGAAATAAAAAGACGAGATGAAAAATTAACAAAAGAAGAGAAAAAATCAGAGACAGAAAGTAACACAACATTGTCACCACGAACATGATTATTATAACTAAAAAATAAGACATGGACAAGAATAAAAAGCAAGGTGATTAAAATAGAACATTTAAAAACACTGGTAGACAGAGGAAGAGGACAAGGAAACAAAAGAACCATTAATGGAAATGTGGCAAGTATGGTTAGATAGATAAGACAAAAATGAAGAGAATGACCAACAGTATTGAAAGTAGAGGACAGAACAAGAAGAACAAGGACAGATCAAGATGAATAGACTATTAGCCATCTTCACTTGACTGATAATTAAATAAGGTAAAAGTAGCTTCTGTTGAGTGGTAAGATCAAACAAAAAACTAATGAAGATCAAATAGAGTTAGGTAAAAGAAAAACCAACAAATGAAAGAAACCACATTCAACCAGTTTAGAAAGAAAGGAAATAAGATAAATTAGATGATTGTCAACAGGCAAGAATCAGTGCTAAGGCAAAGATTGCAAAAACATTACAAAAATATAGGTAATGGTAAGATCTCCAGAAACCTTTTTAAGGGAAAAAGACAAAACAGGAATAAAAGAACCAGAGGTCGTTTTGGATGAAGACAAACAGAAAGACCATTCAAAGAAACAGGGGATAAAGGAAAAAGAAGGCAGCAGAGAGGTTCCAAAAAGAAAGGGCAAAAGCAGCAAATGCCATAAATATAAGAAATAAACAGCAGTTGATTTATATCACAAAAAAATGACCAAGAATCTGAGGAGCTGAGTGAGAGAAAGAAGAAAAAAGGTGGAACAATAATTTAACAACTGAAGAGAGACAATGAGCATTGTGGAAAAATCAGTTTTTAATATTGCCTAACAGGGGAAAAGGGTGAGCATTAAGTCTAGACTTGCGTGGCAAGTCCCCTCCCCCATGTGAAATGAAGACACTGGACACATTATTTAAGGTTAATGGGCATAAAAAGGCCACAACTTTATTGATTACAGAACTGAAAGGTATTGGCCGTAGGCATTGGCTCCTATCGACTACCCAGCATGGAGACCGAGAAGGGTTATCCACAAGCCGTGGAAGTACACCAACTAGGATCCCACGGGTGTCACCGCTCGGGGGCGTGCCAGAGGCCCTTACCTCCCTAGGTTTTGGACAAGGCAACGCCCCCCGGAGTCCTCTACTGGACTACCCTTTTCATTGGGGGAAGGTGATGGCGCTTCCTTCCCCCCTTCATTTGCATAACAATTAACCCCCTGCCAATGCCTAACCGCCAATACCGCGGAAGTTGTGACGTTTGCTACGAGGTAGGCGAAAAAACCAAAAGGCTAGAAGTGCGCCAAATTGGAAAAATTCCTACCAGGTCCCTTGCGGCGACCAACCAGAGTCCATAGCAAGGTCATAGCTAGCTAAGCTTAAAGGGTGGGTGGGATGGGAAAAACCGCCCAGCTGGAAAGGGGAAAGAGGGCGGTCCCTGGGCGTGCCTGGCCTTAAATAGGCTAGGCCCCGCCTCCCCAGCCCGCCGATTGGCGGGCTGGGCCGAAGGCACACCCGGGGATTCCCTGTTCTCGCGGGGGCAAAAGGCCAGCCCCCGCGTGTGTGGGAGGGGATTGCCCGTAACACCCTCTCCTCCCAAGCTCAGAAATGGCTTTCTAAAAAAACAGTGTGCTCAGGACCTGCGCCATAAACGTGCAAGTTGTCTAATATATGAATGAAGAGACTGGAAGTAAGAAGTAAGCCAAGGCTGAGAAAGAAAGGATTATGAGACTAGGCAGAAGAATAAATTATAGTAGAAAGAACAGAGCTAAATAGTGAAACAGCCTTATTAGGAGAAGATGAAGAGAGAGGAAACAGGAGGTAATTGCAAAGAAATCCTTCAAGAGAAGGGTTTCATCTAGGATCACAGAGTAGAATCAAGGAGGAGAGTAAAAGCAAGCAAGTGGTGATCAGAAAAAAAGAATGAAAGCAAAAGCAGCAAAACAAGAAAGTTTATTGCAATATCCGAAAGATCAACTAGGTTACTCTACTAGGAGAGATGACAGAACATACTGCACTACCCCTTGCCTCTGCCTTTCAGTACCAAAAGTTAGAGATGCAGGATACTTCCTGATAGGGGCTTAAGAATGTTAATGGTTGACAAGAGTTTCATAGGGATGCCATGAAGAGGATGGACAGATCGTGAGAAGGATTTAGAAGAGCTTGGGGAGTTGGTGATGGATGATCCTGGATGATCTTGAATGGGAGGGGGGTCCTAGCAGATTAGGGGAGGTGAAGTCAGGACCACAAGAAGTGTCTGGAGGGATCAAGTGGGTTGGCAGAGGAGTATTCAATCCCCTGACATCAGACATCCCTAGCCAGATATTGCTGTTGTGGAGCTGTCTTTGGACTCTCCTGTCACTTTTTTATATATTTTATTTTCTATTTTTATAACAATAATTTTCACACATATTCAATCCAAATTTACTTGACTGACCTCCCCCCCCCCGTTTCCATTTCCCCCCTTTTATTTCCCTTGCATCTAGTTATTTTTCCACATAATTTGAAATTCTTTTTCATATCCTAATTCTATTTTCAGTTCATAAATGTTACAACAATCCTGCTAATGTTTCCACATTTTTACAGTGTTCTTCAAAGTAATTTATTTAAAAAATTCCATTCTTGATTAATTTTTTCCTCATCTTGGTACCTGACCTTCACAGTTAATTTAGCCATTTTGGCATAGTCTATCATCTTAAGTCATCCATTCTTCTTTCGTTGGGACGTTCTCTGCTTTCCACTTCTGGGCAAGCAGCATCCTGGCAGCTGTGGTCGCATACATAAATAATCTCTTTTGCTTCTTTGGCACTTCATCTCCTAATATTCCTAGTAGAAAGGTCTCTCTTTTTTTGACAAATGTATTTGTAAACATTTTTTTCATTTCATTATATATCATTTCCCAGAAGCCCTTTACCTTTTTGCATGTCCACCACATATGAAAAACCGTACCTTCTTTATCTTTACATTTCAAGCATAAATCAGACGAATTTTTATACATCTTAGCAAGTTTAACCGGCGTTAAATATAATCTATACATAATTTTCCTTTAATTTTCTCTTAGTGAACTGCATGCCATGAATTTAAATTGCAAATGGGTCACTAGCGCTCTCTCTCTCTCTGTGTGTGTGTGTGTGTGTGTGTGTGTGGTAAATCCAGATTAAAAGTTTGGGGGTGGGGTATGGATGCTACAGATGCCATGAAGACCTTGCCGGGGGGGGGGGCATGCATGAGGAACACACATCCCACAAGAAACATCCACTCAGATTAGATTCTATTATCCCATTGCCATCAAAAAATGTAATCCTAGCATAAGCAGTCATTACATCTCAGTACTGTAAAAGTCTGCTAGAGGCTAGGGCTAAGGTTTGCTACATGGTTGTATCCATGAAAAAAGATGGAGCCTTTCACAAGGAAAAGAACAGGTAAAAGGAACAGCCATATTCATATTACTCTACAAATTCTCAGTGGTTAGCCTGAAACAACATCCCCCAAAGACACAGAAAGAGAAGATTGTAACAGGGAATTCAGTTTTGGTGTGCAACTGTGGAGTGGCACTTTCATCTAAAGACAGAATGTTAAGAGACACTGAAGACTCAAAAAGCTACTAAAGAGAGATTTTTCCTTGAAAAAAGAATCTGATAAACTTCTGAGAAAGGTAATCAACCCAAATGCTCTGGGTATTTTAATTATTTTATTTTAAATATTTGTATTTGATGAGGACATTTTGCAATATCATTTTGGGTCTTTGCCCTTTCTTTTGCTTCCCTTGGTTTTGTTTTTCCTAAGAGGAATATTAGCAACAATTCAAAGCCACTTGGCAATTGTGTTAGCCCTTTGGCATCTTCTTAGGATGAAATAAGATGCTCCCCTATGAGAGTATTCTGGCTGACATACAAATACTTTTCTTTAGATTTTTAACCCACATAATTCACAGAGGCTTAAAATCACATTTTTAAAATGAGTTTCAAAAAAAAGTTGTTTAAAACTATAAACTGTGTTAAAGACAAACATGTTATCCGATATAGCCACCAAATCCCTGACAGTTACATGTTTGCCCAAATATGAAGGTCTTGTTTTGATGCTTCTATACTCTGGTTTAATCAACTATCTGAAGGAAGAGAGTTCTAGAGTAGCTATCAGGAAACCCCATTTGAACACCATCATTTGTACACAATGCATTAAAAAAACAAATCTAGTGGTCAAGTCGGCTGACAATAGCCAACATGACAGAACAGATGGGAAGAACAGCTGGGCTGAGAACTAGGAGACTCTGGCTCTGTGAATGGCTGCACCATATGATATAGCACCCAGATTACAAGATGGAGCATCTCCCAGATAGTAAATGGCTTTTGGATACTGGAGTGGTGCCTACCAAGCATGGCCACTGACAGCCCTCATCAAACAAGGCTAAAAAGGCCTGTACAGGCTGGGACTACGCCTGGGCAACTCAAGTATTCCTTTGCTTCTGGCTCTTGACTTGTGCTCTGGTTTAGACATCCCAGGTCTGTTCCTTAGCTCTTGGCCCCCACTCAACAGTTGCCTAATGATCAGCTCAGAAGTGAAGCTATCAACCAGAATTATCCACTGTTCCAGTCATTCCATCTTAGCAAGCATTTCAGCTTCCTAAAAGGAATTATTCCCTCTCTCCTCCCCCTGGTACACTGTTCTGGAGGATCTCCCAACGCCCCCCACAAACCAATTTCAGGGGGTGCACAGGGGGATGAGTGGGAAGGAGGCCCACTGCACAAGTGGAAGTCTTTGCACTGGGCTTCTGCTGATGGGGCTAAATTCAACCCATTCTACTCTTAATATTATATAGTGGCCCAGTTCACATGTCAAATTAAGCCATGGTTAAAATATAGTTAAAAACAATGACCAGGAAATAAGAGAGTCTGGCTCGACATGACATCTGATCTGGGGCTTGCTGCTTGTTTTCCAAAACCAACCATGAGCAGTATGCCAAGAACAAGGTTCAGTGCTCATGATTTATCTGGAAAGAAACAAACCCATAAGTCAAGGTTCTGGTGTCATGACAAGGCAAACTCTTGTCTAGTTTCTTCCACGGTGCAGCACCAGGATTGGAGCAAGAACTTTACAACACTGTATACCAGCTTGCTGCTTGTTCATGTTAAAACCACAGCTTGTTCCAAACTATGGTTAATGTGATGTGTGAGCCAAACCACAAAGGAGAAAGAGAAAGCATGAATACATGCGTGTGTGATGTTCTGCTGAAAATATATTTAATGAAGCGTTCACTTTAATGGTTTATATTATGTACTGTATATTAATATTAAGAATCAAAAATGCACCAAGAACTTAGAGCCTTGGATGAGTTTCAGTTTGGAAAATGAAAAGTGTTTCCATTTCAAAAACATTAACCTGAGTTCTGTATTATTTTCAAAATCTTCCCCACCCTGCCCAATTTTAATCCACACCAACCAGCTGCATTTCTGGGAGAAGAATTTGAGCTTTGGGAGCTTACTGACTTTTTCAAAGTGAATTTTAGTTCCGACTTCTGCTCTGGGTTCTAAGCCAATGTAGTGTGGATCCAAGTATTCGGCTCAATGGTTGTTTCTGTCTCTATTTCTTTCTGTCTGATTTTCAGCTGCTACTTTATGGCTTAGCTGCAAATATCCAGAGCAACAAAGCCTGCAAAAAGGGTTGTGTGTGTGCACATCTAGCAACAAAGAAAGTCTACAATTAATTCCAGGTGCACATGGGCACTAAGAAAATCTTGTCAGTATCAGATCTCAAGAAGAAATAGGAGCTGCTGCTGTGAAGCATTCCACACTTTAGAAGTTTGAAGATCATCACCCTCTTAGGCAATGAATCAGCAGACCTGTTGCTGTCTACTTCAAAATGTTATAGGGAGGTAGTTGAAAAGAGATATATTCCCTCCAACTTTTCAGCTGACCAAAATAGTGGCCAGACTTAAGAGTTGTGGTCATGTTGGGTAATACTTTTCCCCACATGATAGATGAGCAGCTGCTTTTCAAATTGTACAATGAACCTAGACATCTTTCCCTCAAAGAAGCACTTCTAAGGAAATTGCATTTTCCTGCCCTTTAAAATGCAAGGATTTTGTCACTGAAAAAATGCAGTTTTGCTCCAGCTTTTCCTTAATGTGATAGTTATTGCAATTAGAGGTTTGGTTGTGCAAGAATACCTACTGGCCAGTACCACTAACAATGCTACTTACAATTACCTCAAAACCACTCCAATGCAAATACTTTACAACCAATTATATTTATTTTATTTCTTTTGCTTTGGAAAAAAAGTGTCTTTAGAGACAAAGCAACTTTCTGCTATACTATGGAAATGTAAGGGTTTTCCGGGTAAGTAAGGCTAATCTCTCCTCAGATCAATGCACAGGAATAATTTCATGAACATTTTCAACCACCACCCCATTTCTCCCCTTTTGTTCTCTGAAAGCAGAAGCTTTGATGTACCAGAGCGGACTGTCCTGGATGCAGGCAGGATGCCTCTAGGAAGATTGCCCAATGCAAGAGACGAACACCTGGAGGAACGTGACACGAAATCAGCCAAAAGTAAGAGCAAGATGAAGCTTAATTAAGTTTTCTGGCATCTGCTTTTATCTTAAAATATTGTAATAATAGCATCATGTATTGCACAAATATATTTATATCTCTCTCTCCACACATACACACACACCTGCAAAAAAAGGTCTGTTCTTGTGTTGCCACCCTCTGGACCTCGATCAAGTCACATACTCTCCCTTAAATATGAAACTGCTTCATCTTAGAGACTAGTTTTCATTTAACAGTTTAACATTTATGCAATGTATGAATGTCAAGAAATGGTTCCAAAAACTGTCCTGTGGGCTTACCTTGGGTACTTAAAGCAAGAGGATGCCCAACCAGTACCAAGGTGTTTTTGAACACCATGTGACCACCATTTTTGAAAACTTACAGAATTCTCCACTCCCTGTAATCAGCACAAGTCCTAAATTTTGAAAGCAATGATATCTTATACTTCTGTATACACACAGTATTTTGGAGTTTGGATGAAGGAGAACATAGTAAACATTCCCTTGGGAGGTTTTAACATTTATTTTTTAGTCTTCAGACCCCCTTTCAGCAGCATATTCAAGCTTTTTTTCAGTAACAAACATGGTTATGAATTATTCTTTAAAGTGGAGGAACAGATTTTCATGACAACTAAATCCAAAGCTATAAAATATAGTAAAATCTGCAAACAAGTTATCAAAGCTGATAACATCATCTTAGTACTAATACCATTACTACTTTTGTAAGCTACTGAATTACGGTATATAGAAAGTTTGTTTGGAATCACTTTAGAGGAAGATTTATAGGGCTTTATATAGAACTGGGAGGTGGGAAAAGAGCAAGTTCCTCGTTCAAACAGAAGCAGATTTTCATCAAGTGCCATACAAAGGCCAACGTTTAGTTTCATTTGTCCACCAGCCGTTATATTTCTGATAGTCACCTTTCATCAGCCACTCTAGATCCAGCCTGTGTTGTGGGAAACAAAGCACTCCACTCTCATTTCAGCATTGCACTTTAAATGAGATTCTTCGCTTCCAACTAGTATTTCCATTGCTTTCTAATTGCTGTGCGTAAGGTTGCGGCGGGACTGTCAAGGACATTTACTGGATGATGCCCATGAGATCACCGATGAGAAGAGACATATCTGCACCCCCATCACACTCATACAATTTTTAGATGGTATTTTCTTGTCTTCGTTTCTGCTACTGCCTCACTTCATTTTTACTAGCAATTCCTGGAATACATCTCTCTCTTTCCTATGTAGGGTTGGCATGCCAGTACAAAATACTGTCAAATGACTGCCAACTTGACTGCAGTCAAATATTCCATGAAGCCATGATGTTGACGATAAACATATAATTGGTGTGCTATGTGTTGTATACAATTCCTTTTTAAAAAACTGACTTGAATTTTTTATTTTGATCTATTTGTTTTAAAGTGGAATTTTAGGATGACCAAAATAAAAGCCAAAAAGAAGGTTTGTTTCAGTAACAATTAACATCAATAGAGATCTTATCTAACATTGGTTGCTTTCAGATAATATCCCAAGTCATGGTTTGGAGGACAGGGAATGAGGTACATGCTCTCACACTGCCTCTTCCTACCTCCGCTCAAGATCTCAGTTAAATACATTGCTTTCTTGTTTAATCAAACTACAGCATGCCAGAAAGGCCACCGAACCACAGTGGCAAACCAGGATCACTTCACACCATTGCTTGCTCTTTTGGATGTAGTGAAACACTACGGCATGATTAAACCAGGAAGCAATGTACTGTATTAAGTTGCATGCAAGGGGAGATGAGAATGTGCAAGCACATTGTCTAATTTCTTATTCCCCAAACCATGGTTTGGAGTACTATCTGAAACTTAAAAGTTATGGCATGCCATTGATTGTAAAACGTCGCAAATTTTTAAAAACATTAGTATCGTTGCTTCATAATAACAGCTACTCAAATTAGAAAACAAAGTATCAAAACTGTTGAGTATATATTTGCTGTTTGGGAATCAAGTTAATGCTTCGCAGAGCAATCCAACCCCAGTTATGCCAAGCTGTGTGGGTATAGATTGAGCAGAGGCATCCCTCCGCTCAGCTCTCCCAGGTGAGCGGGCCTCCGAACAAACAAGAGATCTGCTGGTGATAGCCCTGCCAGGGGGTAGCCCCAAAATGGAGCATTCCAGGGGGTGCGGTGGAACCAGACCAAAATCTGCTGGATCCCGAATTGGTCTTACAGCCATCACCAGCTGGCATCTAATCACTGTGCCAGTCTAGAGCATGTGCAGGCCTGATTGTGTTACCCATCCCACCCTGCCCACTAAACACACATGTGAACAGGGCTGTGGTTGTGGGAATGAGCTTGGACTGCACCCATAGAAATAAGTGACCGTTAGTTTGCCAACACCTCACCAGTTGATGGATCAAGTCTTTTTTTTAACCACTCAAATGTTCAACTCTACCCCATGCTCTCACTCATTTAATCTAGCCAACTTTGACACTGCCATTATGCAAGAACTGAGGGAAAGGGAAATTTTATGGTTGTTTTTTGAATTTGGATTATAGATTTTGTGGTTTTATATTCTGATTTTATCTGTTAACCACCCTGAGACCTGCGGGTATAGGGTGGTTTATAATTTAAATAAATAATTAAATAATAATTATTTTTTTTTTAAAAAATGGAAAGACAGCACAAATACTAGACTAGATCTGATATACAATTAATGGAGCAGTATGCCATATGCAAAAAACAACTTTGTTTTGGGAGAAGGTTGCAAAGGGTCGAGAAGGCGATAATTGAAGCCCATGGGCTGCCAGTTGGCAACCACTGGTTTAGACTACACTTTTTAATGTAACAACTGTAGGATTTTTTTAGGGCAAAGCGTGTAAAGTGAGTAGTAGAGCACAATCTTTTCATATGCAAGGTTCCCAGATGCAATACTGGGCCTCGTCGACCTTTTTTTTTTAGGGTTTTGGTATCAGGTAATGGGGAAGACCTCTGCCTGAGATCCTGGAGAGCTGCTGCTGTAGCCACCAGACCGTGAATACAATCACGCAAGTGGGAGAAAAGCAATAAGGCCCCCAAAGGGTTAATCTCTTCTCCAGATGTTCTCAGCAGTGGCTCCCCATGAAGTCAAGAGCAGTCAATGTGCAGTATGGCAAAGAGGATTCTTCTTCCCCTCCTCAATCCTGTCTTACCAAGTAGGTTGGAGGGGTTTTGTTTTTTTTATCACACTGCCTTGGTCTCTTGCTTTCCAGTCTCTGTAATGCTCCCTCTTTCCAAGGATTAAAGAGGATCTGAACTTGGAAAGGTGGGGTTCTGGTGGGGAGGACTTAGCCCAAGTTAAAAACTCATTAATGTGCAAAGACTAGAGCTCTTTTGAATCTCGTTACAGGATGTTAACACACTGGAGGTCTCTTGATGTTCCCACAGCAACCACTGTGGGAGTTCCCAGACGCTAGGCAACCCTCCCATGACCCTGGCTGACCTTTCCCCTTCTATGACCCTTGCCACAATGTAAGCGCGCGCTATTGAATCCCAGGACGTTTTTCAGCTGGGCCCCACCATTGAAACCTAAGGATTTCCCCCTAACACCATCAAATTTGCTAGAGAAAGATGGGAAGTGATCCCTCCATTCTTTCCACTCTCTTCAGAAAGAGTCTGCGGAAGCCTCACTGGAAGTTGTTTCTAATAGTCTACTCCTTGGAAGGAGGTGGGAGTTGTTCTCCCCATTCCCCCAGTGCACGTTCAGAGCAGCAAAATTACAATACAGCAACTGCATGTTTACTGTAGGCTAAAGCAGCTTTCAGACTACAGATATACAGACCCTTCTGAGCTAAAGCATGAGTGGGAATATAAATAGACACTCCCAAGACTGCTTTGAAAATGAACACATTTCAGAATGAACAAGGCACCACAGAGCATTTTGCTGGAGCCACATTTCAAGATCCAGGCTACCTAGAATCAAGGGCTCTTGACCCACAGACCTTCAAAATGTGTGGAAATAGCCATAAAATAATTTTACTGATTCTTAAATCGCTGTTTCACTGGATCATACGGAGAGCTCAAATGGAACACAACCCCCACCCCTCCATCTCCCAAAAGAAGACATTGATCAGGTCACAGCCGCAACACATATGCCCATATTGACTGCACTAGGAAAGTTTTACGGATACGTGGATAGATATTTCCTATTCTGGCAACCTGTTCCAAAACACGCCCTATGAAGACTTGTACCCATAATTTGAAAAAAGAAAAAATAGCAATGTTATGGGTAACAACAAGCTTGAAGCTGGGTGGATGAAGCCTGGCATATTTTAAGAGAATTAATTACCATGGCTTTGATCACCTCCATCACAGCTAGTTTTATTATCAGGATTTCAGATCTTCCTACTGCCGTTTCCATCTCCATAAGCAGTTCATTGATGACCAGCTTGCTTTTGTAGGCATCTGAAAAGTCTTATTTATGGCATGACTACACACAGAAGCATTATCATACACAACACTTCTTTATGCCAGTACAGCCAACATGGTACTCTCCCGATGTTTTTGGACTCTCAGCTCCCATTAGCCGAAGCCAACATGGCCAATGGTCAGGGATGGTAAGAGTTGTAGTCCAACATCTGGATAGTAATACATTGACTATCCTTGCCTTATTGTATGTGTACAAATTGCATGTGAGTCACAGAATCACAGAATTGTAGAGTTTGAAGGGATCCCATCGGTCATCTAGTCCAGTGTTTCCCAACCTTTTTTGGGCAAAGGCACACTTGTTTCATGAAAAAAATCTCGAGGCACACCACCATGCCAGATGGGGAAAGGTCACTTTTTACTTATGTAAAAAAAAATAAAAAAATAGTAACAGCATAGAAGGTAATGATTATCTCTTTGATGTCTGATGGGAGGGCATTCCACAGGGCGGGCGCCACTACTGAGAAGGCCCTCTGCCTGGTTCCCTGTAACCTCACTTTTCACAGTGAGGGAATTGCCAGAAGGCCCTTGGCACTGGATCTCAGTGTCTGGGCTGAACGATGGTGGCGGAGACGCTACTTCAGGTATACTGGACCGAAACCGCTTAGGGCTTTAAAGGTCAGCACCAACACTTTGAATTGTGCTCGGAAAGGTACTGGGAGCCAATGTAGGTCTTTCAAGACTGTCGTTACGTGGTCTCGGCGGCAGGTAGCAGCGCTCACAGCTTACGGACTGCACCGTGTAACAGGTGTCTGGCCCAGCAGCCTAAGGCGGACAAGCCACTGAAACAGGCATTCAGAATCCATTCATTTCATAAAACCTGCAGGGCTCAATCTCTGTGTTTGTGTATGTGTGTGTTTCTGTTTTGCCCAAGGGTCTGGGGGTGGGAGAGAGCTCTTTAGCATGATGCTTTTAAAACAATTAAATTATCAACAAACAAACCTGATGATACGAATAGCAACGTCAGGTGCTACCGGGGGGGGGGAGGGGGCCTACTCGGAAGTAAATACTGCGTCCAGGCGCAATTAGCGCTGATTTAAGGTGCACCAAGACTGCCTAAAAACCTCACCAAAGATATGCAACAAAGCGCTTCGTTGCAGAGGGGAGAGTTTGTGCACCGTGGAGGCTGGAGGGCTTCTATTCTACATGCGGGGGTTGGGGGGGCGAGGAAAATGTGCTCCGTGGGGGGGGGGGGCGGGGAAGGCAAGAAAAGGAGCTGAGCTCTAACTATAGGCTCCCACGCTTGAGCACGCCCGACTCGGTGGGGCAGACCACCCTCTCTCCTGGAGGAGGAGGAGGAAGAGGAGGAGGAGATTCCCATCCACGGCGTGGCCTCCCGCGCTCCTGAACGGGAAATCTCTGCAGCCCAAGACTCTCCGCGAGGCAGCTCCTCCCTTCCTGCCTTGAGCCGCCGCCAGCCGCGCCCCCTCCCCAGTTATCTGCTGCCTGCCAAGCCCCGCCCCTCTTCATTGTCCTCCCCTTCTGTTTATTCCCCTTCCTCCATCCCTCGCTTTTTTCCCTCTCTTTCCTTTTTTTAAAAAAATATTTTCTCTTCCCCTTCTTTTTTCCCACCCTTTCTCCCCGCCCTCCTGGGTTAAAGGATTTGAGCAATGGGTCTGGAGGTGGAGCTCGTCGGAGGATTAGCCCGACTCGCCCGCCTCCCTCCCACGGCACACTAGGCAACGTCCGGCGGCACACTAGTGTGCCGCGGAACACCGGTTGGGAAACACTGATCTAGTCCAACCCCTCTGCATAAAGCTGTGCAACAAATGTGATAAGGACTGTTTAAAAAGCATTAGTGCTTCTGCATGAAGAATTATCACAGATATTTTGAGCAGCTGGCAAAGGCAAGTGGCAACATCTATACAATGGTGCCTCGCAAGACGAAAAGAATCCGTTCCGCGAGTCTCTTCATCTAGCGGTTTTTTCGTCTTGCGAAGCAAGCCCATTGACGGCTTAGCGGATTAGCGCTATTAGCGGCTTTTAGCGGCTTATCGGATCAGCTGATAAGCGGCTTAGAAAAAGGGGGGGAGGGGGAAAAACCCGCAGGAACTCGCAAGACATTTTCGTCTTGTGAAGCAAGCCCATAGGAAATTCGTTTTGCGAAGCACCTCCAAAACGGAAAACTCTTTCGTCTAGCGAGTTTTCCGTCTTGCGAGGCATTCGTCTTGCGGGGCACCACTGTACCAAGACATATGCATACAAGATCATTGACTATCATATGTATATTTCAGTGCAACAGTATCAGTGAGCTTACAGAGCCAGAAGCGAAATACAATATTGTTACTCCTGGGTTGTTGTTTTTTTATATAAAACAACAACAAGTAGGTGCTGCAGAATGACTTTTTTTTTTAAAGTCCCTAAGTCCCTGGGTACGGGCTCACAACTGAATTAAAGACCGGACACATTACAGAGAAAAAGGAAGGAAAGTAAATGAAACTATAACGTGGCTGTTCTGTTTTCCTGACAGCAGCACACAGTGTTTAGTGTTTTCTCAGAGTCTGCCTTGTATCAAATTGGAAAGGGCAAGCTCCACAGGAGAAAGGTTACTTGGAGGTGGGGGGAAAGACAGGAACCCAAAAGAGCTGCAATACCCACAAACACTGGGAACATAGGGCTGGGAGGTTTGATTAATTGACCAACTTTCAAAGGATATAGAAGCATGACTGGGCGTTTAGGTTACTGTAGCACTTTATGTGTGATTTTTTTTCTTTGCATGGAAAAAGGTTCCCACAGGGGCAATATGATCTATTAGGTAACAGGTCAAAGTTTGGGAGTTAGCCATGTATAACAAAACAAATCAAATCTACAAGGTCAAATCTTTGTTTCATAAGTTATTACTTCAGACATCTAGCAATAACCAAGTTTGCCTGTCAGAGCTCAGACTTGATACCCAGCTGCCAAATCATGTGCTGGAGCTTCTGCTTTGCCCTCTGATAAATGGAGACCTTTCTGCAATACATAAAAGAAATAGCTCCAGGAACCACTGAACTTTCCAACACATCTGCATGCAGCACTCAAGGGATCTGCTTGCCCATCCCGGATTTCTTTCTTCAACCATCCTGAATTCAAGTTCAGCAATTCCTCTCTTCCTAACATCCTCCTCCCTTTTTCTAGCCTCAGGACCATACGCTGGCTGCAGGTCACACAACCTCCTTGTTCCTTTCATCTCTATTTAAACAAGCTCTTCAGCTCTGCCCGTTGCATGGAAACAGACACTCCGTCTTGTTCAAAAGTGACAAGCGCTCTCTTGCCAGTGCTGTTTGTTTCAGTCTAAACTCCTGTCAGATGCCTGACTTCTGACTCTCTCTGTTTATCTCCCTCTCCTTCTGTCACCTCATTACTCCACAGCCCAGCTCACGTTTCCAGGCCTTGTTTACCAAAAGCTCAGGAGTTGGGCACTTTGTCTGATGGGAAGAGGTGGAGAGAACACGTTATACCTGCACAGCAGCTGGAATAACCACAACAAAATCCTCTACTGTGATCTTCAAAATGTGTTCTTACCGTATGTGTACCACGAACAGATCTCTTCAGTGAAGCAACATTAGCAGGGTCCTGGGTTGCAGCTACTTTATAAAATATACCAACCTTAAGAGAACAAAAAATCCTCGAGTTGACCAAGCAGAGGCCTCAAAACCAGGAATCGGATAGTTCTAATCCCTACTCTGAGCCTTATTGTTGTTTGGGCAAATCACTTTGTCTCTCTGTAGGAAAATGGCCAATGTGCTACTGCCTTCCTTGTGGAGTACAATCAGCAAAGGCTTATGTTGTTCTAGGTGTTTGGTCGTTTTGCAGTAACCCAATGACACCTGCGTAGGAATCAGCATTCAAACTCATTACCTCCTTTGCCAAAGGGATAGAATGCAGCATTGAGAGGCACCTAGCTCATAGTGCGAGCCAGAGACTACACAACTTGGGGGGAAGGGTTGAGAGATTTTTTTCAAATAGGCCGGGGGGGGGGGCACACAGCCAGAAGTATTCTGGAAAAGGGCTATTATATTTTTGCCCCAGACATCTCCAGAAAAACAAAAGCAGCTCAGTTAATCCCACAATGAACTCCATAAAAAATATGTGGATGGAGCTGGAGAATATCTATACAGACAGCACTGAATCATATAAAATCCTAGAAGCAAGCACTGTCTAGACATACTTATTAAAGTCCACCTACTAGTCTGCGTTCATCAAACATGATCAGATCCAGGATGTCCATACGCAAACTTTGGGAGATGATTCATGTACGCAGGTGAATTAGAGAATGCTATCACCCAGAGCAAACTAAATGCATCTAGCATGTCAAAAGCAACTGTTCGGAAATGCGTAGTGCTGAATACCACATATACAAACACACTGTTTTATATACCAGTAAGTAGTTTCAACAAATACCCATAACACAGGATAAAGCAGGAGGGGTGTGTGTGTGTGTGTGTGTGTGTGTGTGTGTGTGGAGCTTCATATATACAAATGGCTTTTGACACAGAAAATACATGTCTAAAATCGCCCTAACAAAGACTAGCTATTATTCTGAAGAAGCAAGTTTTAATCTGTCTTTCCATATTTGATGGCATTAGCCATTTGCCCTCTAGAAGTAGTTCTTCATGACCAGTTTTATTACATTCTAGGCCTTAACTCTTCTTGTGGCAGGAATTTTACCAACTGGTTGTGTAATATGTTCACCAATATCTCCCCCCCCCCCATAGCCTTTTATTTACAGTCCACTTATTATTTTTCTAGTCCTCCTCCTGAGAATTAGTCTTGGGGGTTTTTCTGTTTCGTTTTTAAAGAGGAAGTGAGAGATAGTGCATTTGGGATCTGAAGCACAAGGAAGAGACAGAAGTTGTCAGACAGGAACAGACCAATGGCTCAGAAGCCTCTTTAAACAGGGGCAGATATAGGATGCTACTGGAGAAGATGTAAATCCTTCATGAAGCACCTAATTGTGCAAAACTCTATATATGGGGACATTTATTACTGACCCCAGCTGCTGCTCAGCTTGTTCCCTGAAGCATGAAGATTGATGGCACCAATGGTTCTCCTCTGAGCTACTGTCACTGCAGATGCCATCTGCGTTCAGAAGTCTCCTTTGCCTTTAAATACCGTCTCACACTGGTGAATTCTACAGGTTAATTATATGCAGTGCTGAGGGGGCAGGGGCAGGGAAGAAAGGCAAACGTTACTTGGGATAATGATTCTTCCCTCCCCCCCCCCAAAAAAATAACCTTCTTTCAGTTACTTCACACCTAAGCTCTTTCATTCCTGGTGAAGAAAAGAGCACAAGAAATACAGTTGCTCCCCTTTACTACTATATTCATTGGTACATCCCACTATAAAGTGACTTGCCTCCAGTAGAAGGTGCCCAGGAAGGAGCTGGGGCAATGAAGTTCATTTAAATTGCAGCAGGTGGGGATTTGTCATTTTTGGTCAGACCTTTGGGGTACTTGAAAAAGCTTAAATGCTGTGTATGTGTGCAAATTATAAAAATATAAGCAAATATATATTGCCCTAAGGCAGGTATATGGGAGCACTCAGAAAACTGACCAAAATGACACATCTCCACAAGGTATTGCAATTTAAAAACAACCTCCTTCTCCTTTACTTCCTAGGCATGTTCTACTGGAAGCAAGGCAGCCTCTCTACATAGTGAGATATGGCTATGGATATCTAAGTCTGTTGCAGCAGATTCTGTACATTGTTTGGCAAGGTAGACAAAATGTCCTTGCAGTTAGAACAAGAGATTCAAGTTAGTACTTTTATGTTCCATTTCTGAGACCTAGAATGGAAGAGGACAGGTTCCCAAATGTCTAGCTTCCCTTGAGTGCTTTTTGAGGGAAATCAAAAAGCTGATCATTCATATTGCCTTATCAGAAAGAACCATAGGTTTGGGGGATACTTGATTCCTGCAAGATCCTCCTCAGGTTCATCTCAGAAAAGTCCACACAGAATCAGAGAACTGTATTGTTGGAAGGGACCCGAAGGATCTTCTAGTCCAACCCTCCAGCAATGCAGGAATCTCAACATGGCTGATGAATTGTAGTACAGTGGTACCTCAGGTTACAAACGCTTCAGGTTACAAACACTTTAGGTTACAGACTCTGCTAACCTGGAAGTAGTACCTTGGGTTAAGAACTTTACCTCAGGATGAGAACAGAAATTGCGAGCCAGCAGCGCGGTGGCAGCGGAAGGTCCCATTATCTAAAGTGGTACCTCAGGTTAAGAACAGTTTCAGGTTAAGAACGGACCTCCAGAACGAATTAAGTGCATAACCAGAGGTACCACTGTACAGCATTTTCCACAGCCATCTCTTCAAGAGAGTTCTGCCACAGAGCAAGACAGGATATCATATCTGACTTTGGACAAGCAAATGCAGTAAAAATGAAGGTATAGTATTAGTTGTCACTCTGTGGCACATGGCAAGTCTCAAACCAGTGGCATAAATAGTACATCAAGCCAAACCACACGGTATTATAACCCCCACATTGTTGATGTCAGATGATTGTCAGGTGGGTTGTCCTGCTCGCCTATCAAGTCCCTTGCACAGAACATCCTAAGTGACTGTCAGCCAGCTGGTTATTAGGCACTTGGGAACTGCAGCACAAGGGGATGTGTCAGTCCTATGCTCAGCACTGAACATAGGGCTTGCAAAGTGCTTTGTGCACCACTGCTCAAATGCCTGATAGTCAGCTGTCTATTGGGAGCTTGTGAAGTGCCGCACATAGCGCTTTGCAAGCCCTTTGCGATCAAGCCATGGGGAACTCAGTCGTGCAACCTATCTAGCCACATCTCTCCTTGCATTACAACTGATGTCACATATGGCATCATATGTAGGGCAGGGGGCATTATTTCAGGAAAACAGGCCCAAAAGGCTTATTTGGTCCAGAGTCCATGTGTCATTCTCTTTTCCAGTAGTAAAACCACTGCAATACAAAAAGTTGTGTGTGGTTTGTTTTGTTTTTTTTAAAAAAGCAGTCTTACACATTGGGGGCAGAGGGGATGAATTACTTGAGAATTTGGCTGTAAATGTCCCGCACACACATTGTACATCCTGACATAGCAATAGCTTTAAATCAGGAGCAATCGCTTTTACACGTTCCCACAGTGGCTTAGGCCAAACAGCACCAGGTTCATGCTACTCAGTGAGTACTGCATAATACTTTACCTGGGCAATGAGTGAGCACACATCTGTTTACTAGAGCCCACAATACTGTTAAACTAATTGCAGTGCCAAGCCCCAAGGCACCACGAAGACAGCCTTGCTACAGCCACACACGCCCCTCTGAAGGAGGGGGAGAACTGTGTCTCTTTCATTCAGCAGGGGTGACTCTGAGAAGCATGACATGCATGATTACCCTTCAGATCAGGGGAACAGTGGCTTAACTGCATGAGAAACGGCTGTTATTCAGGTAATGGATTTACAGTGCTCACTACTAAAGTATCAGACACAGCAATTTTTTACAGCTTTCACGCTGGAATTTACAACTTACACGAGAGGCGATCTCCGTATGAGTCTGGGCTCATTGCCTTATTTAGTATCTGAGGTTACTAAAGTTTTCTCTTAAGTTTGTTTTGAAAGGTAAATTGTAAGCACTTAAATCCATACACAAACACATGCAAATCCTACATAAAAATTATATGCACATATATGCCTAAGAAACAGACACAAAAAAATCCCTGTAGTGCATGTGTTCCTATTTTTCTTTACATGCAGCACATTTAGTAAGACCACCAAAACAGAGCTGCACTGTGTGAACATGGGCAAACACACAGTATGCCAAAGGCGAACTCTGGCATGTACTCTTTGTTACCTCCAAATATCTGGCCAAGCAGGGTAGCTAGTGCTTCTAATTTGGGACTACTTAATCCCTGATTTGAAGGAAAGACAGCAAATATGTGGAGTACCTTCACAATGTGGCACCCATGTGTGTATTTTGAGTCAGCTCCAAAGGGTAACACTGCTGTGAGCATACAAGATCACCTTTAGGACTTTGTGTGAGCAGAAAGAATCCACAGTGACATGGTAACAATTGTTACAGCTGGTCAGTTTTCAAGGCAGGTGACAGTGCAGTGTTTGTAAGATGTGATTCATTGGGCTGCCCCAAAAGCCTGCTAGTACTACACAATGCCAGCGCTACACTGGCTTACTTGCAAAGCTGGAGATAGAAAAAACACACATGAACAGTATCAGTAAAGTATGTACACAACTGAAGGAGGATGGTTCATACTCAGAAGAGCACCTTCCAATAGGGTTGGCCACAAGATTAAGTATACTTGAAGTTACAAGTGGACATACAAACAGCCATGAGCCAATCTGTTCACATGACTCTAAGAATATCCTGCCACTGAATGGGGAGTGTGGGGTACAGAGAAAAAGAAGCAGAGTGTGAACACACAAGGATCCGTCATAAACTAAGTCAAACATTTTGGTAAAAGTAAGCTGGAATGCTAATTTAAGGTATGCACATACCTAGGCATAAATGTTAATCCTAAACAAGTCACATCTATGAAAAAGTCACTTCCATTAAAAAATATTCATTCCAATCAGAATTTTATGGAAGTAGGTTTTATGAAGGCAAGATTACTAAATGTGGCTAAGAACTGACAGCAGCAGACTATCCATAACCCCTCCCACCAATTAACCTACCCTATTCATGGCTATTCATGGCTACCCTATTATCTTTCCATTGCCCTTTTTCTGCATTCTACTATACCACATAGTAGTATAAAGACCAAGGAAAGGGTTTGGGATCCGTTTTAGATCAACCTGTTCCTAACAGGTTGAGAGAAGCACTCAAAAGGTAGGTAAGCAAGAGAGTGTCTGGAAGAATCAAATCCTCAGTACCTGCTGCTGCTGAAAATGCAAGAGTTCCACTGGGCTCATTTCTCCATTGGTTTCTCCACTGGCTCCTCCTTCTCTTCCACATCCACCACCGCCTCCTCCATCAGTTGGATTGTTTAGGCTGCTGACCCCATTCTGACTGGAGGGAGTAGAACGTATTGTCTCCGAGGCAGATTCAACCATCATGACTTGCTAGCAGCACCTGCATAAGCAAAGCAGTACTATTACAAGAGCATAAATTTCAGCTGAAGCTACTCTCTATGCTATACTGGAAGGCATCACTCTGCACAACGTTGTTCACACTGCAACAGGATTCAAAATTCCCATTGTTCTAGCCGCATTTTACGACAAGGAATTTCATTAGCGTGATCAGTTTTTGAGCTCTGGATACAGTACTGCGCCTAGGATTCAGATTGAAACTGCAGAGTAGAAGGAAAGGAGGACCTTTTTCTGTCTCCCCACTTCCAGGTACTGGAGAAGAGATCCTCTTAAGAATATTTGGGGGGGGGGGTGGACAGGGAAAGGACTAGACAATGTGAAAAATAAACATAATATTCTAGCTGCAATTCATTCATTTTCAGCTTTGAATTCTTGTTATAGAAAAAGCACACCTGAGCATTCAGTTGTTTCGCCCATAACCTCGGTTTAAGATGCCATTTAGCGCCTAGCTTTCATATCAGTTTCAAGCACTGCACTGCAATGACCTAAGCACGACAGACTCCTCCCCATCCCAGATGTATAAATGCTCCAAGACATCCAGAAAGCAGGAACCAATGGGACATTTGCCAGAGAACAGCTGTGCCCACAAAGTTGTTTAGTGCAGCTACGTCTTCAGTACACACACTAACATGCCCTTCTTTTTACCAAGTGAAACTCTCATAGAAATTAAAATAGTTTAGCTGCTAGGAGTCATATTCATAACACACTTGCTCTGGGCCTGCTCCAATGCATAGAATTTGGAGAAGCTCCTTATTTAGTAGAAAGCACTAGAAGAAGAAAAAAAGAGTCCCTCATACAGAGTTTAGAAGTCAAAAGCATCACAGGAGGCCTAGGAGAAAGTATGTTTGTCACCTACCTGAAACATTGTGGGAAACAGGCACTCCCATGACTGCTTCCAATGACATGCCTCAATCTGGGGGGTGGGGGTGTGCTGAAGCCCAATTCAACAGGTTCACTCCCACAACATGAGATCTAGTAAATTTTATGAACCACTGACTATATTTTTGTTGTTGTGATCATATTATGGATTATGATGCCTTGCATGGCTTAGTGAATAAAGTCCACTAGAGTAAACCTCTGGAGATAAAATGTGGTTCCTGCACTCTAAATGGGCATAATGATTTCAAAAGAAAATGATGGCGCAACAAAGGACTTCCCACATGAGTTGATGGAGTCGGCAATTTAGTATTTCCAAGACTCCTACCTAGCCATGCAGTCAGCTCAAACACATCTGGATAAACTAAGACTTCATAAGACAAGCAGGAAGTACTTCAGGAAATGTTTGCCTTTGAAAAGAGCCTTGCCCCCCATCTTCCACAAAATGCTGTTAAAAACCAAAGCATTTCTTCACCTTAACATGTAAACTACAATGAATATGAAAGTTTTTGATTTCTATAGTTTGTCTTAGTGGTGATTACATCAACATAAAACCTGTTAAACCAGGGATGGGGAACCTATGATCCTCCAGATGTGTTTGGACTACAACGCCCACCACAGCTAACCACTGACCATGATGCCGTGGGCTGACTGGAGATGGAGTCTAACAACACATGGAGGGTCACAGAATAAGACAATCAGTGCACATTTTAATGGCTACTCAATACATAAATGAATGGTAGGTTGCCAATCCCTGCAAGTTTGGGCTGAAGAGTTAACAAATACCAGGGCAGGATATGCTAATATTTCCATTTTATTGTTAACAAATAGAAGGCAGCTTTCCTTTTTCAAAGGAAAAGGCAGCTTTCCTTTTTCAAAGGAAAGCACTTTACTCCAATCTTAACTTCAACATAACATAACTTTTGTACACTTTAGTGAGAAGCATATTCCTGATGTTTGCTCTGTTTTGTTCCGAGGCTCAAAAAAAGTAGCGGCTATGCTGTGTGTTTTCATTTCAACATGTACCAATACCACACTTTTCCTTTCAGAAGGAAGCCCAAACAAACAGCATACAAAAACAAGTATCAGAAGACAACCAAGCAATATGAAAACAAGCTACAATAAGCCTGGAGAGCGCTGATTCAATGCCTAAAAGAAAGCCAAATAATAAACAATACCCCCCAAAATAAACAAAAAGATGGGTTAATAAAACACATACATTAGTCAAAACTGAAGCAGCCAATATACTAGGAATTGGGACATACCATTAAAAGGGGGCAAATCCACCCTAGAGACAAGAGAAACCAAGAAAACCACCACACACAATAGCAGCAAAGAATACCAAGATCCACAATACCCCCCAAACCTCTCATGTAAAACCTCTCTCACTGCAGGTTACTATTCCCTTGCATTATATGCGTATGGATGACACGCTTTTTAAGCATCCAAAGGAAAACAAACAGCAACGTGAAATTGAATTACTGCTGCTCAAGTGCAAAGTGTACAGTAGCAAGAGCACATACTGCAGTAAACCAGCAGGCATCAGGAAGGCATCCATAGCAAACTAAAGCCAGGTCTATTTTGAAAATCCAGCCCTAACTTCAAAGAAGCCGCCAGATAGGCAAAGCAAGGAACTAGTAGAGAGCAGCTCTGCTTTTAAACCCACCTTATAGTCAAAGGCGACTTTCCACATTTTTACCATAGATGGGAGTGGGTATGCAAGGCTGGACATATTACCATCCTGAAAAATCGTGTGCCCATATGTCTAAATTTGAAATTAGCACCACCGGAATGATAGTGGGAGAAGCAATACAGCAGACCCAGCTGTTTGTTCCACTTTGTTTTTGAAACCTTTAAAGCTTGTCAGTTAAAGTTTCTTTCCTCTTTAAAATGAAAAAGGGGGGTGGGAATACAAAGAAGCTGGCTCTGCTTCTTCAACTTGTCTTCAACTGCTAGGTCAGGACTCATCACAGGTCATGTCCTGATCTAAGGTGGGTTGCAATAGCCACAGTACCACCGTACAAATACATGGTGAAAGAAAGAAAGAAAGAAAGAAAGAAAGGAAGGAAGGAAGGAAGGAAGGAAGGAAGGAAGGAAGAAATGTTTTGGCTAAAAGGTGGGTCCTCAGTCAGAAAAGACTACTGATGTGGAGGGTTTTTTGTTCCAGCCTCAGAAACTGTCTAAGAAAAATAAAACAAAACAAAACAAGTAAGAAGGTAGTGGTCCTAAAGGACTCTTGGGAAGAAGTAGCTTCTATCCCAAGCACATGCATCTATCAAGAAACCTCCATTAAAGAAAATGCCGCTGAGTGGGATAAAAATTATGGGGAATCACATACTCACAATCACACATACAAAAGTAAACAAAACTTACTGAGGTTCAAACTTGGGGAATGGAGCATAGGGGAGGTTAATCCTCCCCTACCCATACTCACTACAGTATTAGGGAGAGTTCAGAGGCAATATTGATTTCTTCCCATTCATGACCCTATAACCTGTTAGGTATTTTGCCACTTGTACAGCTTATATAATCCTGCAGGGGTAATATGGATCAGAGGATTTTCCTCTTCCATCCCAAAGGAAACCTTTAAATAGTGATGGCAGTAGACCTTATAACAACTTTAAGGAGCCCATTGGGAAAACTGGGGTCTGTATTCTACCCTTATACTACCAGGGTTCCACAGCAACATGCTTTCATATGATCTTCTCATTTTCCTTTTAAGCACACTCTTTTTCTGAGTACCTGGGTTGCTCTGCTGATATCCTGGTTGGCATGGGGCCACTCACTTCTCTAAATAGAATTAAGTATGGTAATTTCCGGACTTTAATATTTTGTAAGTCTCTATGAATTGAGTTTGTAAAAAGTGAAAAACTCAGAACTACAAGGAGGAAGACAAAGATTACGCCATCCTACAGAGCTGGGCAAGAATTAGTTGACATCACACACACACACACACACACACACAGAGAGAGAGAGAGAGAGAGAGAGAGAGAGAGAGAGACTTATTGACAAAAGGAAAAAAGAGGAGTTGAAAAAAGTCTGTTTTTTATTCTTCGTACATTCAAAATCATCACTTCTGACTGCATTTATTTAGAGTAACTGTTTCCCCTAGCTGTACGCACAATCAGTAACATGTCCAGTGAGAGATGCTCTAGATTACTTACTTAGTAAATTGCCTAGTACAATGACAGCAGGAATTATTTGCAGTGAGGTTTGGCATTGGATAGGCCCAGCAGCTGGTATCTGCTTGACTTTAATAAAATGCTAGATTTTTTGCAGGGCAGGAGGGGATCCTCAAAGAAAATTCTTTTTGGAAGACAAGAAAAGGTTCATTTTTCTAAATTTCTCATTTGAGATAGTTAAGAACGCACTATTGTCATGTTTTCAAGCTTTTCTCTGCAACCAGAAAAGCTAGGAGTTTGTTTTAAACATAAAGTGAAAGCAGATTCTAATACTGATTCATGTTACTTTAGCAGTATACTACAAATAGTTATATCAGTGTAAAGGAGGAAATACCAATTATTTTAAAGCTTTTCTCTGCAACCAGAAAAGCTAGGAGTTTGTTTTAAACATAAAGTGAAAGCAGATTCTAATATTGATTCATGTTACTTTAGCAGTATACTACAAATAGTTATATCAGCGTAAAGGAGGAAATACCAATTATTTTAAACTGGTAACACCAATTCTGTTAAGACCAATGGGCAGAGTTTTGCTATCCCAATTCTATATGGCAGTGCCATTTCAGCTTAATAAATCTATCTACAATTGACGTAAGACTAAAACAAAATGGCTAAAACGCAACAGACACACTAGGGTGTCTTGTTTTAATTTTGTCTCTTGATAAAGAAAACAAGCTGCCAAGCCAGCAAAGAAGTGAAGAAGAAAAAAAACATTAACTGGGACTGATCAGAGAAGCGGTCAGCAAGTTTGAAAGCGGAAGAGGAGCAGCAAAAAAGGGATATTTCTTTTTTCTACCTTTTCTTTCCTATGCATGGTTCCCCCCTCCCTTTTTTTGGCACGATAGACCGACAAACTGGGAACAACATAATTGCTGAAATGTGGCGTGTAATAATAGCTATTCAGAAGCTGATCATTCATATTAAACAGGGTGAAGCAAGCTTCTCATTTGCATGTTTGAGATTATATGCATTTCAAAAGTCATTTCCGCAGGGTGTATGAATGACATTAATTCCCATGTGGAGTTGTCGACTCTCTCCTGTAGTCCCTCACACTATCAAACACACACACACACACACACACACACAATGACATACTTGTAGCTGCAGGAGAATTCAAGGGCACAGAGATTACTGCATTTTTGGTTTTGTTGAAAATATACATGTTTCAGGCTAGTGATACTAGGACACAGGATAGTAGGGCATTGGAGAAACAGCATTCTGAGACAAAGGCTGTTGAACTTGGACTGTAGGAGTTGCAAAGTTAGCAGCAAAACAGAGATACAATTCAGCTTTTAGTCACATGCTAACTATACAAAGCTGTTGACAGTGCTTTCCAACATGCATCTTCCTACTTCACAGGGACACAAACTCTATTTTCAGCAAATAAGTTGTTCAAAATGTGAAAAAGAACTTGGTTTTCAAAATCTCAACCACACTTAAAAAAAAAAAGTAATCCTAGCTGTACACATTATCAGTATTACCTACATTGTGAGTGCTGCTCAGACCTTCATAGTCCAATAAGATTCCTTTCCCCTTCCCTTTTAAAATTCCTGCTATATTTTCTTTCAATTTATCAACTCCCTCCATCAAATCAGTGCCTCTGAAGCTTTTTTATTCTGTAGAAAAATTATACACTGCTTTTTCACTCCACAAAAGGAGTTGCTTGAAATGGCTTATAAAAATAAAAGTAAGAATAAATTCCTAATTAAACCATAAAAACACAAAGTTATGAAGCTAAAAACAGCATCTAAAGCAAACATAAAGAGCAGCACAACCACAAAAGCAGCTACAGAATCTTGTTTCAAAAAGAACATTTCGATCACTGGTGGGCAAAAAGTATGATTGTATATTGTTTTGTTTCAATTTATATATACGGTGTGAGCACATGTGAAGGCCGTTAATACGAACACCAGAAGCTGCTGTATAGCAAATCATCATGCAAACCTCCCTGCCGCCTCACACCCTCCTCCTCCTGGTAAGCAAGAGAGACCCATCTGCTAGAATGGTTGCATAGAAGCTGCACTCCACTAGGCAAGTCACTTCTGCCATTGGCGCATCTAGCTCAGCATTGTCTCCACTGACTGGCAGTAGCTGTCCAGGGTTTAAGACAAGAGTACTTCCCAGCATCACCTGGTAATTCTGGTAACTGACTTCCTGCAATCAATACATGTGCTCTGCCACTGAGCTATAGCCTCTCCCTCTTTACCCAAGGATAAAAACATTTAGAACTAAAAGCGGGAGAGCCATTTTTAAATCACATGAACATTTTCGCCAGCATAGGCTTTGCTATTACAAGCGTGGGAACACAAAAGTAGATTTTAATCTTATACATGACGCATAGAAACAACATGAATCAATCTCCTTCAACTTGCCATTCCCCTCCATTACATCTTTGTTCAGCAGGCAATCCTAGCCACTTAAAGAAAAAAGACAGAGAAAAACATGCAGCTTGCTCCAAAACATCATGAGTTTGTATAACTGGTCAGGAGGCAGGGTGGAGTAGAATCACAGAATTCTAGAGTTGGAAAGGTTGCTGAGGATCATGTACACCAATACCCCGCAACGCAGGAATATGCAGCAGTCCCAAACGGGGATCAAACCTGCAACCTTGGCGTTATCAGCACTGCGCTCTAACCAGGTCCATTCTGTTTACCTACAGTTCTTTTCTAGCATTTCTCCATAGCTTAGGTACACTTAAATCAAACCAATTATAATAGGTCAACTGTACATATTAGTTTTATAGGTATAGATAAATGTTTGCAGATGAAAAAAACATAACAGAAAACATGCTACATGAATCATGCAGTTATGAATTGTGTTTATCTACACCATGATACTTTGTATACAGAAGGGAGTATCTCTTCCAAGAGAGTGGTACTTGCCATGACAAAAGTATACATTATCTAACTGATTGTATGCTTGAAAGTTTATACTGTATTGTATTGTATGTTGCCTAGCAGTTCGCTGCATGAAGTGACTGATAAATATAAACAACTAAGTAACTTTTTAAAATAAAAACAAAGTAGTCTTTTCTTCCTCAAAAGTATTCATCCATCCATCCATTCATTCATGCAGTTAGCAGATTCAAATGCAAATGCATACCATCAACTAACGTTTTATTGGGCAACACATGAAGTGTTCACACACGATGTGTTACAGGTGCTATGATACAGTATGGTTCCTGCTTTCCCTTGTCTGGATCCTATGCTCCTCTGACAATATTCGAATGAAGAACAAACTTGGGATGGTTTAAAATGGTTTACTTCTCCCTCTACCCACATCAACAGCATTTATATGAGTACATATAGAGAACAAGGCAAGGTACTTTTAGTGCCAAGTATGAAAATGCCTGGGATCTGCATGTGATGGTTTGGGAAGGCAGCATGGTTGGTAGTGGTGTCCAGTTAGAGCACCATCAAGAAAAAAAACCCCGATACAACTGCTGCAAAACAAAATCCCAGGCTTATCTTTATCTCTTCCCATTCATGCCCCAAGCAAATGCACTGGGTTACTCATTTAATTCTAGTCCTGCCTGTCTGAAAACTGCTATTGTGGTAGACGAAAAAAGAAAACAAGCCGAAGGCACTGAGAAATCCCAAACACACCAAGAACTGAACCATGAAGAAATACTATAGATTTGGGAAGGGACCACAGCTCAGCGGTAGAACCCATGCTATGTGTGCAGAAGGTCCTAGGCGGAATCCCTGACATCTCCTGCTTTGGCTTGGTTTTTAAAGGGATCAGGTAGCAGGTGATGTGAAAGACCTCGGCCTGAGACTCTGGAGAGCCACTGCCAGTCAACAGACAATATTGAGCTAGATGGATAAATAGTTGAGCTAGTATAAGTCAACTTCCTATGTTCCCATCTATCACAGAGGGCGATACATGGTTGCATAAGGCTTCAAAGCTCCAACCCACTATGATATGGGAGGAGAGTTTCACGATGAGATAAAGTATTTTAAAGTTAAACAGGTTCATGTTCCAAATACGTTTTCACATATTTTAGTAATAAATATTCAAGAGCCTACAGTTTATAGGGACTTCTAAGCAGTTTAGGAAAGCAGTTGTTCCCGTACTGTCCATAAAAATACGCACAGAAATACTGGAATGTAAGAGCTCTGGAAGTCTTGAAGTAGAAAGTATTTATTCTCCCCCATAGGTCTAGAAGAATATCCTGATGACCACACCACGTACAACCCTTGCACTGAACATGTTCATTGAAGCTCCAATGGGCTAAACACTATATTGAACTTTAAAGTTCAACTGTCACCAGCCATGCCAGAAAGTGGCTAAGCATTTCTGTACTCTGAAGAACAGTAACGTTCCAAAATGAGCCCATGCCACATGACACCCAGACATTCCTGTGATCCACAACTTGTACACCAGGTGTGTAAGATATAGGCAAGTGATACAATTTTATCAAAATCAAACTCCCACCAGTTTGCAAAACTATCAACATTCCCAACATATATGTCTTTCCTTGGTGGGGTGGTGTTTTTTTGTGTGTGTGCCCTTTTTACTGTTTTCCCCACTCTTAATCTTAATTCTTGAACTTTCGCTGCATGGGCGGTGGTGTTTGAGAGAAATAGATAGAATCAATTTTCATCCAAACCAGTGGGGGGGGGGTTCCTAGTTAAGTGAGAGTTTACTCTGCAAAGTGTTAGGGACAAAATGCTGTTTACAGTTTTAGAGGACTGTGTCAGATAGTTAACCCTCTACTGATATAGATTTTTAACACACAATGATTTGGAAAAAGTTTTAAATTATGGCTTTTAAAGACATTGGGTTCCCAGTGCTATTTGGACAACTATAGCCCCCAGAGGCTCAGTAAGGCCTGTGTCTCCTGCCCTAACGTGTCTAAGGGCTGGTTTGCGGGCTATAGTTTAAGAGTATACATCACAGAGCATACAGCTTGACTGACACATTTTAAATAGATGCATGCAGCAGCGCGACAGATGTGATTGCACAAGATGTGTACACTTTGAGCCTACATATTATTACTACACTCATAGCTCACTTTTCTTCCACAGAGCTCAAAATGGCATATCAATAGCACCTCCAAACTGTCAGCATTTTGCACGAAGGAGTCAAGCACATACCAAGAAATTTAGGTTTGTGCAATTAAAGTGGATTAAAGTGCTTTATTATCCCACCACAACAAATCCACTTTAAAAAAGAAACTGACTTTTGTGGTTAGGGAAGTGACAGGGAAATGCATTGAAAAGTGTGACATGAACAAATGGTCACTGCAAAGACGTATGAGTACACCACAAGCAAATCAGGATGAATGCTCATTGTTGTATGACCTCCCCACAAACAAATCAGAACCCCCAGATACAATGTAACTCCTGTGAAAGCAAATCTGGATGAATGATCAATAAATAGGTTGTCTGGAAGACCCCAAAGAATTCCCAGATAGTATCCCTAATCTACATGCTGAGAATACCCAGGCCTGCTTCAAGGCAACAAGTCTGTTGAATCACACGCCTTCAGACCACAACCCTGGCTATAGCCTCATAAGAACATAAAAGCTTGTTGGATCAGGCCCATCTAGTCCAGTATCCTGTACTCTCACAGTGGCCAACCAATGCCTGTGGGAAAACCTCGGTTCTGACAATCCTCTAAACAGCAATTTGGAAGGATTAGAAACATAACACTGGTTTCCTCCTCAATTTCCTGATTTGTTCTAACTATAGCTTGTCATGGCATTCAAATCAAGCAAACCATAGTTGCCAGATTTCAAAACCATGCTTAGAACAACCAGGAAATGGAGGAGAGAACCACTGCATTAGATGGAAGGAGTGAAGCCATGGTCTATTTCCAACCTTCGAATCACATTCTGAACGGGATATCTGAGCTAGACAATGGGAAAATATTTAGGCTGCAATTCTGTACCCATTTACTTGGGACTAAGCCCTAGAACGTGGGTGGCGCTGTGGGTTAAACCACAGAGCATAGGGCTTGCCAATCAGAAGGTCAGCGGTTCGAATCCCCGCGACGGGGTGAGCTCCTGTCGCTTAGTCCCTGCTCCTGCCAACGTAACAGTTCGAAAGCACGAAGTGCAAGTAGATAAATAGGTACCACTCCGGCGGGAAAGTAAATGGTGTTTCCATGTGCTGCTCTGGTTCACCAGAAGCAGCTTAGTCATGCTGGCCACATGACCCGGAAGCTGTACATCGGCTCCCTCGGCCAGTAAAGCGAGATGAGTGCTGCAACCCCAGAGTCGTCCGCGACTGGACCTAATGGTCAGGGGTCACTTTACCTTTAAGCCCTATGAACTCAGTTACTTCTCAGTAGACATGAATAGAATTGCACTCTTAGTCACGTCACACAATTGAGACAAATAATAATCATAGCAGTGAGTAACAAACTGACCCTAACATCAGCTCATGGCTTCAGATACATACTTAGAATAAAGTCAAGTACCTATTTCACTGATGTTAATGGTGAATAATAGAGGAGTATCTTCTACTTCACAACCACAATGCTTTTGCCCATTTGTTAGTACACTTAGATCATTACCAGTATGTAGTACTGGAATAAACCCTGATAGATGATATTTGCTTTTATATAAATGCTGCCTTCTGCCAGCCTTCTCGCTTGAGTTGAAGCACTGGTCCCCGAGTTCCTTATTTATACAATGGGAGCAGTATTCTAGTTTATTTTTGGGAGATGAGCAAGCCGACACTATCAGTAAAGGATTGAAGGAGTGTTAAGCCTGGCAATGATTTTTCCAGCATCAATATCAGGAGAATTTATTGCTAACTTATTAGAAACCTTGACAGGAGACTGAAAAATCACCAAACTATAAATTGTCAAAACCAGAAATGGATCCTTTAGTATAAACACAAACTCACACACAAATTTCTCTCAGCAACTGCTATTGCAAGCTAAACCATTTTACCTGCATTCAGAAGAAGGCATGTGGGTACAATCAAGAAGTACAAGCCCAACAATTTAGTCAGTCTCTCTGGCACGAGCTATCACAAATCACCACCCATGGAAATCTGGACAAGTAAGTGTATATGGCATATCAAAATGGCAGCCAATAAGAACTACCAACTGACTAGATTTTTAGTAGTCTTAAAGGGCCTGTTTGCAGTTAAAGCCTAGTCTCAGTGCCAAGCAAATTTTAAATTTAAATGAATACATAAGCAGTAAAGATACAGATGAGCAGTGGTGGTTTTTCAGTCTTTCTGGGAGAGGAAATACTGGCAACAACACCACATACAAGTTCATGCACAAATATAAAGAGCAGGGAGGTCAGACATTCATCCTTCAGTGATTAGTTAGTGTGACTGGATAACTAATTGCGATTCTTTTTGTCTGGAATCAAAATAATTTCATTCAACAATTGTCCACTGATTTCACTTTCCATATTTGTTTGTTTCAAAGTACACCTTTTATTTGGCAGCGAAAGGAGGTTAGGGAAAGAGGTAGACGAAAGAGACAGGCAACAGGAGTAAAGAGAGACCCAATACCATATGGCACATAGGCATATTAATTACTGCTGCTTTTTAATTAACAATTGCTTAATCTGAGCAGTAACATTTGCCTTGACATCTTTTGACTCTCTCCTAACCTGTGAAGTGCGCATGCCATGCCAAGTCATCAATTAATTTTTATTGACGTTTTCTTCCCTTAAACAGGCACAATACCAGGGTTTTCCAATTAACACCTCCACACTCTCTAATTAGTGCAATTAACAGACTGATGGATGCCCGGAGTTTCCCTGGGAGAGAGAGCACAGAGATCAGCTGGTTTTGCTGTATGGACAGATCTCTGACTGAGAGCAAGCACACGTAACAGCATATACATGCTATCTTCTAGAATTTTAAAATGAAGTATTTGCAGATCTAGGGGCAAGCTACGAGAGTTTTTTCTCTGTATTGGGAGAACTGTAGGTGTAATGCAGTGGTGTACATGTACAAAAACACAGAAATGTTTATCCTTAAAGCAGCACAAAGCTCATCAAAATGTTCAGCAACCCACGTACTGTATGCTCTTGTTACAGAGGTAGCTATATTATGACAGTGCTCTGAAGCAACTGTTTCAAATTGCAGTTTTACCATATACAAAAACTGTAAAGTTAGGTTCTCAAATATATTCTTCTCATAAAGTTTTTGACGCAGCAAGGAGTAAAAGCTTCACTTTCTCCTTTCACTTCTCGATCTCTTAAACTACAGAAGCAAAAAAAAAGAATCAGGCAGAAACCTTAATTTTTTCTTCTCCCAATATTCTGGTCCCACACACCTCAAGACAAGAGAGCTAAGCTAGTGTGATTGTAGCAACAGTCTGTAGATGCTCTTAACTGTCATTTCAACTCTGCACATACCTTACTAAAAGATTCCTTCTGCCAACATAAAATCATCACCTCACATCCGTCCGCTTTGCTCTTCTGAATGTTGGGTAAATAACTTCTCCTGCCAAGAATATACTTGTCACCGATAGCAACCAGAAACTCCATGGCCTCAAGTCTTCCCCCAATGAGCACCTTCAACTGTCATGGAACCTTCTGCCACCAAAGATTCTGCTCTCGCCACCTTTACACATTTGACCCCCGGCGTAAGTCACAGCAGATAAGACACCCACATGCTTCATCTGTGTCTGTGCCTTCCACCTCACTGCCAAGTAGCACTGAGTGGCAGGGAGAAAGCAAGGGCCCACAAGCACAACAGCAACACTCCAGAAGGCAGCAAAAACTCTGTATTTGCTTTCTACTTGGGAAGCAGGTGCACTTTCCAAAATGCTGAGATAGCCGAGGAGAATAGAGTGCACAACACTGTAAGAGACAGCAAGGCCTACTTAGATCTGTGAGTTAGAAACTGCTAGGAGCCAAACGGCTCTTGGGACGTGGGTTGTGGGCGCCAAAATAGAATGTACAGTCGCCATTTGGGGGGGGGAAGGTTCAGCAACACTTTTTATTTATTATTTTGATAAGCATGAACTAGTACACAATTCACATAACTGAGATTGTTAATATCACTTTAACAGAAATTATTAATACTGTACATGTTTAATTTAGTGTTTACAATAAAAATATTGGTACCATACTTTAGTTTTCAAAACACTCTACTATGTATTGCTAAACTCCTTAACATATTGTTTATCTTTAACATATACTTTGAGGCTTCAAGGCACAAACATTTTAGTAATCCTGGAGTGTCAGTCAAGCTCAAAACATGGCACCCAGACTTTTCAAGGTGCTCGCAAATGGAGAATCTTTAGGCGCAAAATGCACCTGGTGCCCTGCTAGTTTCGAACCCTGTCTGTGAGGGTCTATTTTTAAGCTTGGAAAAGAAAAGTCATCAGAAGATGAGAGGATTCACTTTGATTAGAAAAAAAACAAACCCTGGTTCTGTAAATAGTATATGGGCTAAAAAGGAGCAAATATCAATGTTGTCCAAACTTGAATGTCAAAAAGCAATCTGAAGAAGTGTGCATGAACACAAAGGCTTATATCAAGAACAAACTTAGTTGGTCTCGAAGGTGCTACTGGACAATTCTTTTATTTTTTTATATATGTCAAAAAGCAAGACATGCCACTCACTAGCTCCTCAGTGCACTCCACAGTTAAATCCAGGAAGTTCAAAACATGAAATGGTACAAGCAAGAGCTGTGCACTGCAAGTACAGTATAAGCCCTCCAGGGATCTCACTTAAAGCCCAAATTGTGTATAGTCAAAACACAATGGCAGTCCCACTCGCCATTGACCCAAAGTATTTTTTCCTGGATGCTCACCCCCCCCTTTTTTTAAATTGCCAAACACATAAAGCTGAATGAGCACATAAATTGTGAACTTACTATACGGTGGTAGTACAGCAAATTGTTGCATAGAAGTATGAAGGCCAAGCATGCACACAGCAGTAGGCAATATGTGCAAATATACAAACGTGTATGCATACACACATCCTTCCCCACTCCAGAAGCTATGACCAATCTGAGACGCATGAAGATTCCTTCCAGTACCAAAATATGAAGATTACACTGAAAATTCAATATGTAGCACATCACACTCCACATCAACAGCATTCTGTCTAGATTAAACAAACCCTAATCTCCAGGAAGCACAGGGAGAGAATATATTCTAAACCCTATTCACATACGTACCCTGTGTTTTGGACAATTCTCTGGCTTTCTTGCACCTTCTATCACATTCTAGCTGAAAAAGGAGGCCGAACAAAATTTTTAACTTCTGGCACTGAGCTGGCAGGAGCTTATTTTTGGTTGAAAGTCGGAACATACTCTTGTCATATTTTAATAACCACAGTCTTAGAGATCCAAATTCATACAGCTTCAGGGCAATTCCCATTCAGTTCCAAACTCTGAAAGTTCAGCCCCTCCCAACATTCAACCAAACCGGTTTGCCCAATTCATTCTTTCAGGCTTCAGAACTACCAAGAAAATAAGAGACTAAGGCCAGACATAGCACTCAGTTTACCACCCAAAAGGTCTTCTCCCCAAGTTGTGCCTGCCAGGATTCAAATCCACCAGCATGCAGCTACTCTTTGCCAAAGGTTAGCAGAAGTAGCTAAATGAAATACTTAATTCTTTCATTTAAGTTTGTAAATATTTTTTATTTTATTAATTTCATAAAATTTATATGCCATTCACTTTAAAAAAATCAAAACAGTTGACAAAAGGAAAAACAGTACAATAAAAAACCATACATATTGTTTTAAAGAAGTGGAGATGCCAACATGTTCAACAGGTTGGTACAACAGTCAATCCTTTCCTAGCAAAGTCCTGTAAATTTCCCCAAGTCTGTTTGGCCCTCCTTAAGAATAGAATCTGTTGCCTGTAATCTGGCAAAAGATCACAAAAAAGTAATGGAAAGGAAATGCTTTATGAACCCAGGAAGATGAACCCTATGCAAAGAGGGTGGGGTGATGAACAGACTTGCCCCAACTATCCTAACTAGCAACTTAATATTATTAATTTACCTAAACATTTCTACATCATCCTTTACTGTACTTGAATTTTACAAGCAAAAAAATACGTTAAAAACAAACCAAAGTTTACAACAGACTAAGATACTTGGGTAAATAAAAACATTTTTTCCAGGCACCAGGAACACTGAAATGTATGCATCAAGTGTGCCTCTTTGGGGGGGGGGGCATTCCATAGGCATAACGCCACTATTGAGAAGCCTCTGTCTCTTGAGGTCAAATAATGTCTCTCTGATAAAGGAGGTACATGGACAAGGGCCTCAGCAGATCTTAACATGCAGGCAAGTTGGTACTGAAAGAGATGCTCCTTCAGGCATAAGAGATGCCACAAACAACACTATTTCATGCCTAGAGTTTTGTTTTTCTGCTTATTTTATACTCAGCATTCAGCAAATGATCTGGATATATCTGAGGCTAAAGCTAAGTAGCTGGGAAACCGAACAGTCTTTTTTTAAAAAAAAAATATTATCAAGTACTGTTGCACCGAGAACAGTGATTTTCTAGGCCACCTTATAAAGGTTATTTCACAGAATTCTTTCTGTCCTCCAACTGCCAAGGAGAAACGTGTCACACAGGAAGCTGCCCTAAGCCTCATGGCTCATCACCCATGTCAAAACCCCGAAGTCTACATACTGCACCATACTACTTGATACTTTGAATTCCAGGGTCTGTGGAGACTTATACAAGGTGTAGAAAGGAAGGAAGCAATACCTCCTTGCCAACTGGCCAAGCCTCCCTAGGACCACTTCAGAATGCTACAACTTGGCCTTTAGATTGACTAAGCAACACTAGTGCTAGCCAGGAATGAGTTTGCACAGCTATCTGAAGGATAAAGTATTTTCTCTCACAAACCTTTACTCACATTTAGTCTTTGCTTAAACATGTGAAGAGTTGAACGATATTCCTCCCCAAGTGTGGGTAATAGGAAGTCTTTAGAAAACAGCTCTTAATCTTAAAAGGCTTTGGGTTCAGGAGGAGAAGAAGAACCTAGGATTGCTCAGAGTGGCTTTTTACCCTTTAATTAACACACAAACACATGGAAATGTGGAAAGGGATTAGAAAATAAAATCTGCAAGAGCTAAAATGAATTTAAAGCATTACAGTAAATTAGAAGAGATTTAAGGAAGCAAGGATTGGCTTAGTCCAGGTACCCCTTTTAATGGGATCACACCTATGGATGCTTTCATCTACTACTTTCATCTAGCTAAAAAGCAACTTTTTATTTTGGAGTAAGTCACTTTTGAGCCCACCCCATGCACTAATAGTCATTAAAAGAACCTGACAACTTCCCTTCAATGTCCCATGCTCTTGCACTTCATACTTTTCTATAGTCTAGTGTTGCTTCTAGTGTTGACATTCATTAGTGAACTCACAATGCAAAACAATTACAGATAGGTAGCCGTGTTGGTCTGCCATAGTCAAAACAAAATAAAAAAATTCATTCCAGTAGCATCTTAAAGACCAACTAAGTTAGTTCTTGGTATGAGCTTTCGTGTGCATGCACACTTCTTCAGATACCAAGAAGAAGAAGAAGTGTGCATGCACACGAAAGCTCATACCAAGAACTAACTTAGTTGGTCTTTAAGGTGCTACTGGAAGGAGTTTTTTTATAATGCAAAACAATGTGAAACCCTGTCCAGATTCTGTTGTTTCCAAGTTTTTCCTATTTCTCCAAATCCTTGACTCTGAAGAGGAGTTGAAAATAATTCTATGGCAGTTGTCTCACTGAAGCTGGAGCCAGGGAGAAGTTGCATAGACTTACATTTCTTAGAGTCTCCTTTCTCCTACGTCATAAAAAAGTGAGAATTGTAGACATTTGCATTGTACAACTGGGGACTCTATTTTTGACAAAGGAAATAACATTTGAATGTCCAGTCCAGGGGACTAAATGGATTACAAGACCAGCAAGACTATGTGCAGCAGGTACAGTATATACAAGATAATGAAAAATTTCACAGGAGGTGCTCAACTGGTGGGAATGAAGATGAATTGGTAAAGGATCTATGGGCCTCTAATACAGCCTAGAACAGCCTTTGCATATCCATCATTTTAAGCAAAACTTAGCACTTCGATAGGGGACCACATAGTTAACAATGAGCAGGAATTGGCCTCTCCAATACAGTCACTTGCCTTCCCCTAGAAGGGCCATAGGTCAATATTCCATGTAGAAGGTCCCATGTACAATCCATGGTATCTCCAGATACAGCTAAAAAAGATTCTGCCTGAAACCCTGAAGAGCCACTGCCAGTTGATCTATAGAATATAGATCTTAACAAACCAATGATCTGACTTGATACAAGGTCACTTCCTATGTGCCTTTCATCAGAATGGGTGGGGGGGGGGGAATAGCCAACTTTTAAATCCTTCCATAGTAGCAGAGTTTCTTCCGCCATTATTATCCTATATGAGATGCCAAGGCTAGAACTGGAAGCCTTCATCTCTTCTGCGGAGAGGAGTGACTGGGTGAGGCAACCGGCCTGCTTTCGCTGCCTTCAGCGACTGAAAAAGTGCCAGGCGTTGGCATCCTGGTTTCACCCACTGCTTGCTTTCTGCTGAGCTCTTGAAAAGATTAAAAAAAGAGCCCCACTCCATCTCATTAAGAAAGTAAACACAAGAGCCATCTAAGTGTCTAATTAAGCTTCTAATTAGTCCCTGCTTGTTACTAATGCAAATTAGATTACGCCGCTTAACTACAGCATGTCCACAACACCCTTGTTAATTGCGGCCTTTTGAAATTAAATTACTCCCTAATTAGCATATCAAAGCCATTGATTCGAAGCCAGGAAAGATGAGGGCAGAAGGAAGCTGAACGCCAAGTTTTGTTAATCAGGGACGACTAATTAAATAGTGACGTTGCACACACAGGGGCTCCTGCCTTACTGTTTGGGAGACTCAGGAAACCATGTGTGTGTGTGTGTGACTGGGTCTAAGCGAGGGTAACAGAACCTTCCTCACTGTGTCACCCTGAAAGGTTTCAAAAAGGAGGAGGGCATAGAGAAGAGGCTACTGCTTGCCAGCACTAATCTGTTCAGAGATGGCAACTGAATTTTTAAACTTTTGTTCTGTTGCCACCGGGAAGGCTATTTCATGCTATAAGAAAAAATGCATGTTTCCAACATGACTGCTCTTATAAAAGACATCCTCAAAATATAATTGTGCGTATGCAGTGTCTCTGGACTTGCATGCCAATAACTCTAGCCAATACTTTCCTCTGTTTTTAGAATGAATCTGGTCATTCCCAACTTCTGGCACCCCAAAACAACTGTAGTCCTCTATCAAACCAATTAAGGCAACCTAGGTTTACCACCAAGTTCACACCAGATGCATTTTAGGCATACACCTAAGAATGGGATTTAAAAAGCCAAAGAACATTTAAGAGTTCAGATCCGAGTTTTCCAAATTTTCCATCATATCATATAACCCCCCTAGTTTATACCAAACTATACATAAAAAGTGATACAGAACAAAAAGGTCTTGCTTTTAATCAAGTACAAACCACAATGAGGATAGATTACCAGATTTTAGGAAAGTGATTATAACCAGCAGCCCTGCAAAGAACAAAATCCTGTTGCCTCTTACAGACTAACAGATGTATTGCAGTGCAAGTATTTGTGAACTACAGTCCACTTCAATAGATACCTGAAGCATGATCCTCAACTGACGATAAGGCTACGGAGGCTTGAGGGTGGGAGACGGGAGACGAGGCATGTAAATAGCAAGGTCAGAAGTGTATGAAATGCAAAGAGATATATCCTGTGACATTTGTGTGGAAAGCTCAAATGTATGTAAGATATACAGAGTGGCCTCTCTTATTCCCAAGAAAAGAGCAAGAGAACTATTAAGTACTGTTACAGCCTCACCTGTTATTTTAGGGGCTTTTCGCAAGGTAAAAAGGGGGAGCAATCCAGAGACAGGGCAAGAGGTTGCCTAGGATAAGACACCTTTGTGTATCCTTGGTATACATTCTGGAAGTCCAGGATGGTTGACATGCGATCTGGGGTAAAATGTACTACCCCACTGCCTCTGAAGGAGTGGAGTCCCTGAATACTCTTAGTAAAATGGAAGTGGGGAAAAGAAAAAGAGCTATGTTTCTGAAGGACAATCATTCAGACACCATTTTCTTGTTAAATATTTTCTGCATGTGCAAATTAACTTATATTCACATCAATACCAAAATATGCACAATGCAGTTCTTAAGGACTAGATATTTCTCCACTCGCTTGGCAAACCCAAGTGATAATAAGTACCAATTGTCACTGCAGGTACAAGCCAGACTAAGAGTGAAATATTCAAGTGTGGCTTATAGGAAAGGATACTATGAATCTATAAACTAGATTTTTGTATATATAAAAAATAACACCTATTTTTTGCAACCCAGGCTTGTAATCGAAATCATATAAATTGTATGACTTTTCAACAACTAAGGCTCAGAGCTATGTATGCCAACCTTGAGAATATGTACCACTGAACATGCAGGGTTTAAAGCTGTTTTTCCATAACAATATTTTTTAAAAATGAGATTCATCCTATGCATGCATCCCTCTGCTTTCAATGCTTATTTCCAATAAACATATATGGGATTTCAGGCTATCATGCAAAGGCCAAACCTACAGTGGTAAGAATTTAGTCACTGAAAATGGACCTCTTCTGTTATTTCCCATCAACAACTTTCACACATGCACAAAAAAGTGAGAGGGCAAATGAAATTTCTAGTTTCATGTGAACAAACCTTACATTTCATTCAGCATTAGAAAACTAAGGTGACGCGTACTGACATAAGTTATTCAAAATATGCTGGAAAATGTATTACTTGAGCGTGTGGTTTTTTGTGGAATAAAAAAAAGGACTTAAAATATCTAAATGAGAATGTACTTTGAAGTTGTAAGAAGGAGCACACCATCCAATATCAACCTTGCCCGCTCTAGAAAGGTTTCCACTACTACAGCTACTTGACTTAGTGCATGGTAGGGGGAAGTTGGATTGCTCTGGAAGACTGCAATCTTAAACCCTCTTGCCTAGGAGTAAGCTCTATTGAACTCAGTGGGACTTACATCAGAGTAAACAAGTATAGGGCTCTAATGTACATCTTTCAAACTTGATGTATATTAAGTCACAATAGAAGCGAAAAGTGAACCAATCCGGAACAAATATTGTAATATTTTTCTATCTTAAATATAGTTTACCTAATTCCCAATCTGTCAAGAAAATATATTGAATGTTGGGGGAGCCACTGTGGTATTTTAAATAATGTGCTTGGGTTTCCTTATTCAGCCATCAAGTTCACTCAGAGGCCTGATATAGATCACAGTATTTTACAGGGTAGTTGGGAGAATAAAATGGGAAATCCATTGCAGGAAGGGGGGGGGGGATCAGAAGTCATCTCCACAACAGTGTTCAAAATTCGCCAGGCACCAGGTTCATTTGGTTTCAAGTGGCTATTGGCCACTTGAAACCAAGCGAAGATGCCCAGGTGTCAGGATGGTACCTGATGTCTCCAGCCCTCTGGAAGTGCATGCCTGGAGATCCTTGGATGTGGACTGTTTTCACACACTAACAACACATCCCGCAGAATTCTATCTGTTATATTTTATCTGCGCAATCACAATTAATTTCAGGAAGCAAAAAGTCTTATTGGAAAAGATGGCTTTTGAGCTGTCTGGCCCCAAAATAGCAACTAGGCATGCCGTTTTGGTGACTGTTAACACTGGTTTAAGGAGCCATTTGGTGCCTAGCTTATATATCTGAGTTTCTAACGCTGCTCCACAATGAACTGCACTGTGAACTTCCATAACCAATAGAAGTATCAGGGTAAGCATAGGAGGCTGCAACTAAAATAACAAGCTTCTAAGGGTAGCATAAAAGCAGGACTGTTGAAGCATTTTATAGTATAAAGTTCAATTTATGCTCTGCAAGACCAACACCTAACCTGAAGTTCTATCATCATACACACCCCTGAGCTGTTCCACGAAGATCATCTTTGGTACAGGAGATGACCAACTAACCATGCTGTTCTGCTTAGTAGAAAAATACATTTCAATATAGAAACCTTGAAAGCATCACTTTCCCAAAGGGCCCAGAGATTTCCAAGTCAATCAGTGATGATGAAACTAAGAAGAGGGATACATACACCTTCCAACTTTTTTCCTTTGCATAACTATAATACATGAAGCTGCTGTCATAGTGCAGAATCTACTTAACAAAATTAAGAAATCAGTAATTCAAGGGATACACACAATAGTAGCAGCTCAGTTATCACTTTATATCTAACACACCAAGCTAGGTAGTGTTTTTATGTTCAGGTTCACAACTAACTGGAGCATAATATTGACCACGATTTAATTATGACTTGATATTTCTCCTCCTACCCCTTGATGGTTTAGAACAAGCAAGTGACAAAACACAGCCTACAGAGTGTAAATGGGTCTTGAACATTTTTGCGAGCCCTTGAAAAGATAAGCTTGAAATCAAAATAGCAAAGTGCATTGTAGGCTCAGAAATTGGTGAAAAAGTAAAAAGCCCAGCATCATTAGTGGTAGAACACATAGTTAGCATGCAAAATGTGCTTTGTTCAATCCCCAACTGAGCTAAATGGTCTACCCCTTCGACAATACTAGGTTCAACCAAAGGTAACCCTTGGGTAATTATTAATTATGCTCCAAAACATTTCATTTATTTGAGGTCCAAACTATTTTATGGCTTTTGCTGTGCTACCATCAGGTTCTCACATTTGGGGATTTTTTTGTAGTTTCTATTAGTAATAGGCCAACCAGCTAAGGAATGGAGTCAGTGGCACATGCCTGGTTTCCAACTAGTTTTATTTTTAAACCTTATGTCAATTATAGTTGGCAAATCTGTTAGCACTTTTAAGTTGCATATGCTTAAATATATTCATCCTAATAATAATAGTTTCCTACTTTCATTCTGAAAGAGGAATTGCATCGACCGCCATATTCACATAAATAAGAATCATGCCAATTACACATTAACCTGCAAAATTACTTGCTATGCAAAACTGGACTCCAGTGGAGTTTTCTTAAATGTGCATATGGTTTAATTTATAAAATTTCATTCACTTTTGCCGAATCAGTAGCTCTGTCTGTAGGGGAAGCCATTTCTGCATGACAAGTCTATGCTCTCAGCTGCGACTGTCGTTAATCAGAAACACTACCATTTCTCAACAACAGTTGTATAAAAACAGCTATGAAAGGACCAAACTAAGCAGAGAAGCTAGGTGAGATAGCCATTAAACAGATTTGCTGGTAAGTTTACATTGTTGTCTTCCATGATTATCATTTTATATCCAGACAGATGGACAGATAGGGCAAAAAACTTTAATTTCAAAATACTTCTGTATAGTCTAATCACTAGAGGGATCCCAGTCTGAGGAAGAACACTGCAGGATTGAAAAGAGTAGCCATAAGGTGAATGATACATACAAGTTTATACCCTTGCCAGGTCTGTGAGAACACTTAAGTACCATTAACAGGAGTGGCCTTTCTAAAGCAATGGAGATTGAGGAAGTGAAAAATTTGTTCTCTACTGCTCATGCTATTCTGTTGCAATCTAAAATTTGCTCCATCCATCTATTCATGATCATGTTATAGAACTAGGGAGACATAGAGTTTGAATAACTCTGCAGTTTCAGTGTAATGCAGAAAAGAGAAAAACACTTCAAGATATAGTTTATTTAAATAATTTTTAAAGAAATAATAAAAAAAGCTTGTGCGAATAAGTCAGTACCTTTGATTGCCAGCTTTTTGTTTAAGAAAGCAGAAAAGGGGACAAAGAGTTGAGAAGTTAATAAAGTGGGGAAAGAAGTCTATTCATATTGAAGGAGTCTGTCTCGTCTCGTGGGAAGAACCGAAATTTACAACAAAAAAATTACTTCAGCAGAGAAAAGAAGCAGGTTTAAGTGAAGGTGCTCTACGTTTTTAATTGAAAGGGAGAGTCAAATGAAATATCCAATATCCCCATTTGAAAGAGAATGAAAACCCAGCTACATTGGCAAGAAATTGCTAAAGCACTATTTTTTTCCTGAAGTCTTCTTAGGAAGTAGAAGGAAGAGGAGGTTTTCCTTTCTATACAGTATATGAAGACACCCCAAGAAAGGCGGGGGCAGAAAAAAGTTTTATTCATTTATTTTATATAAGAAGAGTAAGATAATAAAAGAAAGTTTTATAATGTCACAGTTTGGAAGAAGCAGTAGTGGGGGGGGGGAGAGACTGTGTTTTAAAAAAGCAGCTAAGAACAGAAGGACTAGCTCTAACCACCCGCTGCACAAGCCTCCTTCCCAACGAGATTCAATTAATTGATAACAAGAGGCATCAAATTAATTTTTCAAGGATGTTAGATTTTGATGAAGGAAAAAATCTCTCTGATTTTAATCGGGGCGGCGTTTAAAAGGCATAAATGAATATCCCTTTCTAATCATCTGAGGCGCCGAGGAAGCGCCAAGCGGTTAACGTGCAAATTCAAACCGTTTAATTAGGGGGGGCAGGGAGGAGGCAGCATGGGGAAGGAAAACAGTTTCTCTTTTAAGAAGCTTTTATGAAGAAATTGTTTTTTTATTTTTAAAAAAACCCTCTCGCCATTATGTACTTGTGCAACACGCAAAATTTCGGCTTGGGACAAAGTCAGGAGTTTTACTCTCGAATAGAGATAATTTCCCATCACAACCTAATTAAACAGAAAAGAAAATACAAAAAATGGAAAAAAATTTCAGCTGTGGATGAAAAAAGAAAATGAATGGAATTGCAACTCTTAGCCACACTATGCCCTCAGTGTTTCCTGCTACTGGAAACCTACCTTACACACTTGCACATGGATAAAAGTGTGCAGGAAATAAAGGAAACATGCACAACACACAAAATTAAAGTAATGAAAGGAAGCCTCAACTCCCACCTTGATTTGCGTGTTTACATTTTTACAGGATTGCGAGGCTCTGAATGACTTTGCTGCTCTGCAAGCAGGGATTTAGCTCATAGAAAGCTCATGCGAATTCACCAGCGGAAGACATCAAATACAGCTCGTTTGCATATACTGTGTCCAGTCTCCTTCATTCATAGCTTATACAAGAGAAGTCATTACCAGTCATGGGACAAATTTACACCTCAACAAGATTTTCAGATAGCGCCCCCCCCCCCAATTTTCACATTTGGTCTTACACTTAGTAAAAGGTTTAATATGTGAATTAAAACATACTGCCCCACCATGTAGCAAGAAAGTCAAATGTGTGGGGGGGGGGTTAGTTGTCATCTCAAGCATTAGCTACCATATTTTTTGCACCATAACACTCACTTTTTTCCTCCTAGAAAGTAAGGGAAAATGTCTGTGCGTGTTATGGAGCAAATGCCTGCGGGTGGTGGTGGGGATCTGCTGCAGTCGTGAGCAGAGGATCCATGGTTCCCCTTCCTTCCCTCCTCCGTGGTTACAAAGCATGGATCCACATGGATCCTCAGGATTTTTGCATTGGGCTACTCCAAACTCACTGTCAGATCACATGTCTTTGGCCACAGCATGAACCACAAAAATCATATATCCACTATTTCGTTTAGAATATTTTTTTTCTTGTTTTCCTCCTCTAAAAACTACGTGCGTGTTATGGTCTGGTGCGTGTTATAGAGCGAAAAATACGGTACATACAGCTAATGGCTTAATCACCAATTCAGAACCAGACAAAAGCATTTCTGGCCCTACTAAGCCTGTGTGTGTGTGTGTGTGTGTGTGTGTGTGTGTGTGTGTGTAAGAGACACAGCTTTCCAGTTGTTGTTTTCTTTGCTCCTAGAGACAATGAGAAGTCTGTCTGCCCAGCTACCTATAAATTGCAAGCACCAGAAATATCCACAGGTACATTGGCAATATTCAGATGAGTGATCAGTTGGGGATGCTTAATAAAGAAACTATGGCTCAGCCCACATATTCTAAGCTTCTAAGCCAGTTGCTTCTGCTGAAACTACAGTGGACGCTCAGGTTGCGAATGGGATCCGTGCGGGATGCATGTTCGCAACCCGCAGCAGCATGTCTGCACACGCGTGGGTTGCGATTCGGTGCTTCTGCACATGCGCAACCACCGAAACCCGGAAGTAACCTGTTCCAGTACTCCGGGGTTTCGGCGGGTCCCTAACTCAAAAAAACGTAACCTGAAGCATCTGTAACCCAAGGTATGACTGTATTGTCGAATAACCCCAAACATCAGATGCAAGAAGAAGCAGGCCAAGGAACAAGCTCTCATATACAAGTGTTCATTTAAACTGCTGGTTTAAATTTAAGCTGCTGGTTTAAATGAGGGAGAAGGCCTTCTCCATGATGGCAGCATGGGTTTGGAACTTTATGCCAGTGCATCTGAGACAGGCTTCAAGTTTTTCAAAAGCTTTAAAGACATCTCTTTTCTGACTAGTCCAGTCTTGAACCGAGAGTTCCTAGTTGAGATTCCTGCATTGCAGCAGAGTTGGACTAGAATGACCCCTGGGGCCCTTCCAACTATACAATTCTATTTTTCTAGTGCTGTAAAAGTGCTTAATTGGCCAGCTGAGCATATTTTTTTTTGTTTTGTTTTTGAACACTGTATATATTTTGCAAACTTTTACAGTTGATATTTTGTAAACATTTCCTACTTCAAGCCACTGTGGATGGGCATCGTCCAGAAAGAAATACCCTAAATGAGTAAAAATACAGTAAAATTTGAAACACACCCCCCCCCACTGCAACCACACTTTCTTCGGAAGGCAAGAATCTGTCTTAAACAAGACTTTAATATATATTTTTTTAATCATGCAGGCATGCACTACAGAATCCAAGAAGTAAAAGGCATCACCGGCAACTTGTTAGGAGTTGTGTGAATCAACTTCCCTGATTCAAGTTCTGCCTTGTTTTATGAGAGTGAAGCATACCTCAGTCATACCACCAAGGTGGCTGCTGAAATACTACCATCATTTTGTACGTACTGTCAAAGAAAGAACAAGAAGATGCAGCATAACAAGTACTCAGATACGGAAAGTCTTACTCTAATTAAGCCCTTTACTCAACAGAAGCAGCAGTTTGCTGTCAATGAAAAAAAAAGCAACTGCTATCCTCAAGAAGATAGTGGAAATGGACCTTGGCCCAGTCCCAAACTGCTCTATGAAAATGTTTGTTCTGTTAAAACTGCTCCTATATCCTACAGATATGGTGCAGCTTATCAATTTTTTTTTTAACAATAAATAACTAATAAATCAGAATCAGTAAGTAGTACCAGCAGCCAGGAGACAAATTCCTAAATCCTCCAGGCAAAAATGTATCCAGTGCATACATGCCTATAGTGCAAGATTATACCATTTAACTGGTGCCGCCCTCAGTGCAAAGCTGTACATCTGGGAACTCTGCCTGCTTCAGTTAATTTTTCCTTACAGTTTACAAGGCTCCAAATTAGCCACTTCCTTCAACAAGAAACAGCTAAGAACTAGTTTACTAGTTTTAGAATAGGCTATTAAACAAGTAACTGAATAGCTCACATCACAAAGAGAATTACATGTAGGCACATGTTAGATATGAGGAAACCTAACTGCACATTTCCCCCCTCTAAATAAATAAATAAATGGTAGCTCTACAAAGTCAGTTGACTTGGCCAACTTCAGTGTGACGCCAGAAATAGCTGTAATAATTTCAATTTAAAACTTTCCCATATTGCTTTACCGCCACATGGACTAATAGGCGAAAGAGACTGAGAGAAAAGACGACAAATATGCAGGTTCTTTTAGACCTAAAAATTCTTGGTCATCTTATGCTGGCTATTATGTGTAGCCCAAGGTCCTCAGCGCCTTCCAGCTCCTGCACTCTCGATTTCACAAAATGCACAATACTAGATTTACAGCTCTGAAGAAATTGTAGCTTGCATGATCACAGGACAAGCACGGAATCGGAAGAAACAGCTGTTTCTCCGACATGTCTTAACTTTTCCTCTACAGCAGAAAGTGAATCTCTCTACCTATTCAATCACTAACCCATAGCAAGAACTCCATATGACAGCAAAATAAATACTAGTTGCATTCAGGGCTTTAATGGCAGCGTTATCACTCCTATTGAGAACTGGAAAGAGATTCACAATCCAGCTCATCCCAGACTAACAAATCAGATTATGGTAGTCCTCTTGTGTTTATGGGTCATGTTGGAACCTCTCCTCCACCATCCCCCACCTTCCCCTTCAGCTATGTCAGGGTGGAATGCTATTTCCAGATGATTAACAGAGTGATTTTGGCTTTGTTACTACTGCAACTGTCCTCACAAAGTGCAGGCAGTCTGAAGCTCTTTAGACAGTCACCTTCATTTGCACACCTTGATGTGTTCTGTTTCACATGGGGACAAAACAGTAGGGTCTGAACATGCCTGAGCTATATCCAACATGCCAAAGTTGGGGAACATAGAAATTATCAAAAGCTGAAATTTTTGCAGCTTGACATATGGGGTTACATATTTTATTTTATTTTTAGTTTTAATGCATACATCTTAAAAGTGGGACACGCAAGATGTCAGCATTCCATTCCCATAGTTGGCTAAATATGAATGCCGCCTAGGAGGGAAAATAATAGTTCTAGAGTAGTGCTAGATAATACACTCCTTGCAATGTTTGAGATGTTTATACCCCCGTATAAAAGTTTATCAGGGTGGTTCACGAAAATTAAGAATAGAGGAAATACAATAGTGCCTTAATGCTATTACTGGGCCAAAAAGGGACCTTTCAGTTCTAACAGGTGGGGGAAGGGGGACAGTGGCTTATTTCAGACATAAATGATTTTTGCACCAAGAGAAAAGTGTTATACCTGCACGGCTCCCTGTTCCCTATTCTTGTGTACTATAATGCAAGACTTTATTAAATCTCAGTTTTCAGCGGAAAACTAGGAAAATCATATCCTAGTTTGTAATCAGAGATTAAACCTGGTTTCAGGTTTCCTGGTTCTAATGTAATAGGAAACTGATTTAAACAAACCCTGGTAGTTTTTCATCAGAGTGCATAAGAGAAGGGAAAGGGAGGAAGGGCATATACAAGCCTAATGTTCATTCTCAGTCCAGTGTACCATGGCTTATTAGCTAGAGATCAGCCTAAACTGGGTCAACATGACTGTCTTTGATTTCATCAAGAAGGAAGCAACTAATCATAGTACAGTGGTACCTCTAGTTAAGTACTAAATTCGTTCCGGAAGTCCGTTCTTAACCTGAAACTGTTCTTAACCTGAAGCACCACTTTAGCTAATGGGGCCTCCTGCTGCCACCGCGCCGCTGGAGCACAATTTCTGTTCTTATCCTGAAGCAAAGTTCTTAACCTGAAGCACTATTTCTGGGTTAGCGGAGTCTGTAACCTGAAGCGTATGTAACCTGAGGTACCACTGTACTTACAGTACCGTGCTACGAACTCCATACATACAAGAACAAATTGATTGATAGACCAAAAAGTGAACTATGCTAATGAAAGATTGCTGAAAGGAATTTTTTATTTTATTTGGGGTATTTCTATACAATCTTCATAGTATTTTATTCTAAGATGGTCTACAGAGTATCCAAGGAGGAAGAGGTTCAACAAAGGCAACCTGGAGACCAAGGATCAGAAATCACCCTGAGTGCCATTCTAGTCTCATCCCAGACCTTAAAATCCAAGGAAACTCTTAAAATTCATTCATCCCTAGATGACAGAACAAGTGCTCCAGCAAATAGCCTCAAATTGGATACAGTGGTGCCTTGCAAGACAAAAAGAATCCATTCCGCGAGTCTCTTCGTCTAGCGGTTTTTTCGTCTTGCGAAGCAACCCTATTAGCGGCTTAGCGGCTTAGCGGCTATTAGCGGCTTAGAAAAAGGGGGGGGAGCGAAAAAAATCGCAAGACTCGCAACACATTTTCGTCTTGCGAAGCAAGCCCATAGGGAAATTCGTCTTGCGAAGCGCCTCAAAAACGGAAAAACCTTTCGTCTAGCGGGTTTTTCGTCTTGCGAGGCATTCGTCTTGCGGGGCACCACTGTACATCACTGAGTGGAGGCATATAAAGATTTAAGAACACTGGAAGGAGAAGGATTTTCCTACTTCAGATTAACTAAAATTACTAGGATGACAAAACCCTTTCAAGGAAGAGATGGGTTTTAAAAAAGCTTCTCTCTCATTTCACCGATTCTTACTCCTGGGTTACCACTTTATCAGGTCCATATGTAGTATAATGCAAACTGAACCTCATTAGAAACTGTCACACTCAAACTTGAACTTGGGTCAGGGGAGAGTACTGTACAAAAGTTTAGGCCCATTTTACATAATAAATGAAGTTACATAGTTGAGGCTTTCTTAGAGTGTACCATTTCAGGGTGCAAATGGGGTGGCATCCGAATGCTTCCCACAGGGGGAGGGCTCGGTACACCAGGGTAAAGAGTTTTAATCTGCTCTAAAGGGTGTTTTTCCTGATTCCATGGAGAAAATTTACCACCTGCAATCTGAAGTGGTACAGCCCAGGAAAGGACTTACCACACAATTCCAGTGATTGTGAATATAAGGTCCAAAAATATTGCTATTTCTCAGGAACTATGAGATTCACACACACACACACACACACACACACACACACACAGGCTAGGTAAAATGTCACAAGCACAGAGACATCATGTTGCCATGCCACCTTTAACAGACCTAGACAGTGCTATACTTACTTTATAATATGTCATAAATAATGTGTTAACATGCCACTCCAAGAAAGAACTAGCACCACAAGGAACCCATCACCAGTTTCTGGGGCAAAGCCTATACCTCCAACTATTTACATGCCGTAACCAAGAACTACAGAATCCGACAGACATTATTCAAACAATTCCTTTCTTCAGTTTATTTTAGTGCACTGTACTTCAAACAATATATTTTCAAAGCACATGAATATGTACAGTACCTTTAAAGAAAATACACAGCCCTACAGCGCATCAGCAAGCAAAAGCAGACATTTGATTTTATGCAATAATGTGTCAAACTTTGGAACAGAACTTTCTCCATCTGGCAGCATGGGCCAAGGGAGGGAAGGCGCACCTGGTTATTCCAAGTCAGGGCAAGACTACTATATCAAGGTTTGAGGCAGCAAAACTTAAAAATTCACATTGGACTTTTACTCTAGACTGTGAAAACACTGTAGAAACTCTAAACATTTTCTGCTGACACCAGAGCATGGAAACCTTTTATTTCAATAAATATTACATTATTAAGAAAAATGATAGTCAAATAGTAAGAATAGTCATGACCGGGTTTTTCTTTTTGCCCTCTTTGCAAAAAGGTCAGATGCGCTCGTACTGGTTTCATAATACAAGGAACTACATCAGTTATCAAAACATTGAGTATGTCTCCCTTTATTCCAGATAGCTATAGAAAGTCAAGAACACACACACACACACACACACAGAGAGAGAGAGAGAGAGAGAGAGAGAGAGACACAGACAGACAGAGACAGAGAGTTTTTAACTCTGGACATTTGCATAACTCAGAATTCAATGTGCATAACAGGGAGTTTTTATCTGAAGTTCCCATCCTAGTGCAACACATGCATGTTCAAAAATGCTTTTCATTAGTTATATTTCATTCTGGCCCTATTGTTCCCTTAGAATCGATAGTCTAATAGCGACCAACCCCTTCTGCCTTCCCTTGAGAAAGTCCTTTCACAACAGACAAGAGATTGCATTACTGTAGGGAAACTAAAGCAGCGGGAGAGTTGATCTAGAACTTCCCTCACCAAGTGCTTTATTTACCACGCTTGGCCCAGTTCTGCTCTGGATTCCAAACCAACACTAGGTGGCTGCATTACCACCAATACATGCCAATCATGGACTCCACAAGAATGGTGTTATTTCTTTTACTGGTAGTTGCCCTTTTCAGTGATCAAGCAAGTTGTTCTACCCTGAGCAAGCTACATGGTAGAAGACACACTATAGGGCATTTCTACTAAAGAACACACCAGATATATACTTTGCACACACACCAGCCTCCTCTCTTACTCCTCTGAAAATATTCATATAGTACGGTTGCCATACATCCGGAATTTCCCGGACATAGCTGGCAATCAGGTGTCAGAAACAGCGTCTGGGCAGAAATTGCTGAAATGTCTGGGAAAATCTTTACATATGGCCACCCGTGTCGGCAGTGTCGTTTTTTTGTCAAGATTTTGCCATTAAAAAAAATAAAAGCTCAACCTTACAGCATAGCCCGGTAAATCCTATTTGAGTATCCTGTGGGAGGCGAGATCCCAATTTCTGCACTATGGTTACTTTTAAGACTTCACACTGAAATACTATGGGAAAATAAAAACAGTAGGTGCAGTCTGAAAGCGTACAAATTGAAACAAGCAGGACTCTCATTTGTAGATCATTTCTCTGAATGTGGTGATGGAGCCAAAAAATAGTTTCTATTTTCTTTTTAACAAAAGGCTGCAAATAGCAAGAATTCTGTTTAGTGTTTGTTTCAACAGAAAAAATGCTGGACAAAGTTAACCAATGGCCCTCCATTATAAATTCCCCATCTCTAAAATGGGGATAATAGCAAACTGTCAAAGAGTATGTTATAAAGATCAAGAATACAGAAATTTTAAAAGCACTACAGAAATTAATAATACACAACCTGATCACAAATGTAGAACATTTCATCCAAATATAGATAGTGCAACAACTTCGTTATGAAAAATGAAAATATTAAATCTCAAAAAAACCCAGAGTATTAAGTTTTAATTTCTAATTGCCTAGGGAGAGAAATGATCGTTTCTGTCCTTTCACTATGCCAAACGTAACTCTCAGAATTACATGACATGAAGTATGGGATACTTGAAACCAAATATTGGCCAGGCATAAAGGTAAATTTTAAGTTAGATGAACAAAAAGAAAATGCTCAGCATGATTGTTATGTTGTATTACTGAAATACCACTTTATCTGATTGAATGAATAGGGTGTAGGAGAGAAAGCGACCTCAGTGCAAAGATTTTTGGCACTCAAAATTAAAACGATGCCTCCTTCCATGAACAACATGAATGTTATGTTTACATCAGAGGCAAAAATAGGACAAGAAAAGGTCAGGGGTGAAGTTGACTGAAGTCCTGCAACTTAAATCTTTAAATCAGAACAATTGGTTTCCTTCACACCTGTAAATGCCACCTCAAGAGTCTACTGCAAAAGTAATATTAACATACTTTCATCACCCAACTGCATAGTTTGGTCTAGTTAAAACACCCATAAAATCTCAAAAAAGTGACTGCTTTTGATATATTTTGTAGAAAACGGTTTCTACTAGAAGGGGGGGGGGGTAATAAGAGACGACTCTTCTTCTTCTTCTTCTTCTTCTTCTTCTTCTTCTTCTTCTTCTTCTTCTTCTTCTTCACAGTTCTCCACTCTGCTATGCCAGCCTCTTCCTTCTACTTATTGGAAAAAAACCAGTCTACAATTTTTCTTTAAGTGCGAGGGGAAAAACTGCTAAATTTTGCTTGCTAAGAAAGTATCTTGGCAGTTTATAATACACGAAGGCAGAGAAATCAAAGAAATAGAAGAAAACCAGGGCACCGTTCATTAATGAACAAATGCAACTTGCCAGAGTCCGTAGCCATAGTCTCTGTTTGGAGAAGGTACCTTGTCAAAACAAATGCCGGGCAGCTGCAAGAAACAAAGGCACAGCATCTTCTAAAATAGAAGCTGGAGCTTTCCTAAAACATTGTGTATGTCCAATAGTTGAACCAAGATGAATCAGAGAAGAGAGGGATGCCAACTCTCTGCATAAACTGCTTGGTATCAGCATACTCTCTGGAATTGGAAAAGGTCAATAATACTGAAAAGTGACCTCCAAGAACCAAGTTGTTCTAGACTGTTAGGCTCACTGGAAGATGAAGATGTAGCTTTGTATTGTATCTTTGGCACCCCTCTCTATGAACCTTTTCTTGCCTTCTTGAAATGCTTCTCAGTCAACTAGCTAGGCACACAAAAAATGTTTGATGGGCATTTAAGTCAGCCGTAAGAACCTAGTTACACCATACAAGAGTGCCCCCCCCACCCAAAAATAGGAAGGCAGAGAGATGTTAACAGTACTGTTTCCACTCCCTTGTCTAGGCAAAGATAATGCTGCTTCAGCCTGAGCTAGGAGGAGATAGTCATCAATTCCAACTGGCTGTTTATTGTGACGTTAAGGGTTGGCTGTAACTTATCAGATTGCAGCAAAACAACTTGCCACAAACAGTCCAGTTATGTCAATTATCTGATATTCAGCATTTCCACCTTTAATCCCACATCTGGCAAATCAGGACCTAAACCAAAAGGCGGCAGCATCCTTTCACACGTAAATCGGAAGAGCTCTGTGACCCAGACCTTCGTCCATCTGGGAAGCCATTTCTGAGAGTCCCAAGAATATCTTCAGGGCAGAAAAATGGGCAGAGCTGGGTCAAATTCAGGTCATGCTATGGAGTGCTTTCTATACAAAACACACTGGGTTCAAGTTTAAAAACTCCCTACTAGGTTACAAATATAAATCATTTGTAAATATTTTGGAGTTAATGAATGTTGAATAACAAGAATGCAAAGAATTATCCTATAGGGTACACCAGGAAAATTAAGGTACGAAGTGTTTGATGATGCTCAAATATCACTTTGCTCCATTATACTGGCATAGTATTGCCCTTCATCTAAAAATCCAGCTGTTCCCTACCTCACTACAATGGATGAAGTCCTGCTATTTGACAGGATCTACTGCCTCTCCCATTATATACTTCTTTTTGAGTCTTTGCTGATGGCAGAAAAACAGGCTTTCTGCATTTCCTCCAATCCTTCACACACACACCACAAGCAAGCTTTTTTTCACCTTGTTCATGTGGTCAAGTACCTTATTTACAGAGGCTTTTCTAAGGTGCCCAACACCAAGAAGTACACCCAACTACTTCATTGTAATTCTATTCCAAAACGGAGGTAACTGTCATTGAAATTAGATGTTACTGAAGCAATGACCCACCCAAAGCAACACAGGATGATCACAGCACAACCAAAAAGTGAACTAGACAGTCTAGGTCTTGAAACACAGGTCAACACCATCTACTTATATCGGCCTTTTGCCTAAGAGAAAACAATCACTATGTTTTATTTGAATATACCTGGGTTGTCATTTGTAAAGCTTAAAATATATGTGAACTAGAAGTGTATATAGGAAATAGACCATAGGAAAACCCTAGAAAAATTGCCTGAAAATATCAACTAATTCATCTACACTCTTCTTTGCCGCTTCCCATGTTTTATTTGTTTGTATGAGGCCATGGGATATGGGAGAACAGTTTTAAGCCGCTGGCCACTCCTAGATTTTTTTAAAGAGGAATGACTGGTTTTTAACTGAGCAAACTGCCTCTTCGGGGATGGGATATATTCCCCAAAACTGCTCTGTTCAGTCCCGCATGTGTGAGTCATTACAGTTTCCTTTTGACAGGATCCAACAGTGCCAGATAAATCCAGAAGCATGTTAGCTCCTATGCTGCCCTCAAGGAACACACTATACACATGCTCCGTTGCCTAATACTGCAGAGGCACACTGGTCATTTCCCACTGTCTTCATGCAGGATGCTTTTTGCTTTACCTGATAGTGCTATTCCACCCTTCTTGTGCTTATACAGGCAAGTAGGGCTCTCTTCTAAACCATACCAGCATAAATTCAGGAAGCTAAATAGATTGAGGAGAAATAGTGCCAGGATAGTGTTCATGTTAAAATATCCAGGTTCATTGGCATACAGCTGCTATATACAAATGGGCCAACACTCCCATTCTTCAAAAAAGATACAAACTTCTCTTCCCTTATGAATTTGCAGTGATTTTCCTTATTCATTATTTCATGAACTAGTGAAGCAAAGTCAAGCTTCTCACAGAGAATCGCTTTTATTTATTTAACAAGATTTATATACCGCTTGATTGTAATAAAACCTCAAAGCGGCTTGCCAAACCTTTCGGGAAAGCCTCTTCCCACTTCGAAGTATGAATTGTTTAGTTTACCCCTGTATTAATACACTTGCCTGGTAGCCATAAACAGTAAGGAATTGCATGCAAGTGAGCTAATGGACTGACAGACGATGGATGGGGCACTCCAGCAAGTAAGTTGCTGCAGGACAGAAGCTGCCTCCTCTTCACCCAGTATAGACATGCAGCAGGCTGCTGGGAGAGAAGCAGAGCTCTCTGTCCCTCCTCTGCCAACCCCTGTCGGCTAATTAAAACATTTGCATGCCAGTGACTTTCATAGGTTTGTTTCCAACTCTGGTTTAGCTGCTGCCTATATGCTAATGCCTGTTCAAAGGCACCACGTGGTAAAGTTTCGCCAATGGGGCAGAATGAGAAGCAGCATATCAAAATGGGGCACAGTGGCTTCTCTCTTCCACCCAAGTATTTTCAATGCTTGTGTTTTTTTTATCGATACTTAGAATTTTTATAGTGTGCTTTTATGAAGTTTGCATGCAGTTAACATAATACGCCATCCAGAATGCCAGGCTACACAACAACCCTTAATGGGTGGCAGAAATCCTTGTCTACTGATCCATTTGTTGTTGAAAGTCCTGAAACGGATGGAAGTGTTTCAGGTAAGCGGGCAGTGAATTGATCAGATTCTGTCTCTTTGCAAGGACATGGAGGTTGGGTAACATGTGCAGGCTAGCAGATAACAAATGCTGATATTGCCATAAAGACCAAGTCAGTAGAGAACAATGTGCAATAGTGAATTTGAAAGAGTCAGATTCACAATGCTAACTAACACCTTGTCCAGGAAACTCTACTGACCTGATGAGATACTTACATTGCAAAGTTTTCAATAACCGTCCTTTATACAGACAACCTCTGTTCACCAGACACAGCAGGGTTTTTATAAAACAAAACGAGACTCCAGGTTTTCCCAATGAATCCCCACACTATGGATCTTGGCTTAAATTACCTTATGTATACAAATGTGCAAGTGCACTTGTACTTTTTAATATATCCTCCTTCCTAGTTCAGCTTTTTAACCCTTTCCTAAAATCAGGATCTCTGTGGAAAATATATTAATGGATAGAAATTCAATAATCAACTGAACCATCAGTTCAAACGTGCGCACACATATATACACTGTTATAAGACAAATTGAAACTGAATTCTGGAAATGTTCTATCTACTGCATTCCCCCCTGTATTGCTTCAAAACCCTTTTCACGTAAGACAAGCAGATTTTTCAAAGAAAACAAAAACTGTTTTAAATTCCATGTGCAAACTGCACACACTAGGACTGAAACTCCAGTGTGGGTAGAAGAACAAAGTCAAATGTGAAAATAGTATTTTTAACTTAAAAACAAAACAAACATTTCAAAAGCCTCCCTCTCGACTACCAAGAAAAAAATGTTTATGCCCAGTGAAGGAGCTTCTGAGACAAAGCAGCACAATGAATTAATAGAGAAATGTATTAATGTGTCTATTTGATACAGAGCCAGAAAAATTAACAGAACAAATCAACAAATGGAAGTGAATGAAATCTAGGTTTGTGGCACGGATGCCAATTTCAAAGTTTATATAACAGAAAAACTGCATTCAAAATTTGAAAATTTATTATTTTGTTAATCATATCTCCTATCACACACCTCCCAGGTACAGATTTCCCTCATATAATTTAAGTCATCACTCTCTTCCTATCAACAACAATTCTGAAGGTGTGTTTTAACCTGCCATGTGGCAATTACTCCCAGTGTAAGGAGGAAATCACTCAGCCCTGGAGGCAAGTGAATTAGCCAAGTTTGAAAGGTGGCATCCTGTTCTATGCAACAGCACAACAATGCCAAATTGAAAATAATTAAATCAAAACGGGCATCAGTGGGACTTGTTTTGAAGTTGTCTTTAAATCATGTTAAAGATCTTTTATTGCCCTCTCTTAAGACAACTGGGATAAAACAATATATTTTTGCAGGCAAAAGCAAGTTCCTCCATAAGGAAGCAATAAGAGAGCCTTTTTCTACCCTGAAGGCCAAACCATACACAAGCAGAGTTTGATTATAACGGCTGATAACGAATTTCTTGCAGGATCTCAGTGCCAAGAACCTGTGTAACAATATGTTGTCTTCCTGAAGCACAGGGCACAGATGAGTAGCTTTATATGATGTTATCCCCTAACCTTTTTTTAGAGTGAATGCCTTTTCTAGAAACAAACACCTGCTACCAGTAAAGAAGGACTTTGGTGAACAAATGACTTCTCTCTCCGCTTCAACTTTCATGGAAAAGCACTGATTGGAAGTGCAAAGCGGAGGTGGAAAGCTCTTTACTAAATGGTGCCAAGCTATAAAATTTACATTCTAAGGGAAGGGGAACACATATATGCTCATCTTTTCTGTGAGATCCGTCTCTTTCCCCTCTAGTTTTAAGGTGGGGGTTCAGAATTCTGACTCTCCCCAGTTCTCACACAGGCACACGCTTTATCACAGCAGTCCTAACCATGGTTACTTGGAAGTAAGTCCCATTGAACTTAGTGAGATTTATTTCTGGGTGAATTGCACTGTATGTCACTTTAAAAAGCAAAACACAACAGTATCTTTTCTTCCTCCAACTTCGATCTCCCCCCACATGCAACAGAAACATTTCAGCCATCACCCCCTCCCTTCCCCATTTCAGCCCCACAGCGAGACACACACAAACATTATCAGATTCAAAAGCATCCCCTCTGCCATGAGAAAAGAAAAGCTCTTAGGCTTCTTTGGGCAAAAACTTCACAACTGACTGCACATAGTTCCCGGCTTGGTTATTAGAAAAGAAAAAGAGAAAGCGCCTGAAGTGGTTATTTTATTTGCTCTTTGTTTTATAGATTTCCCCCTTCTTTTTAAAGAAACCCTCCTTTCTATAAAGAGAATCTGAATTAGAGATCCACCAGATTTTTTGGTATTATTGATTGTACTCTTAATAAGTAAAAGAGCAATCGAAAATGTTAATATAATAAGAAAATATGCAGTGTAAATTGAATGAACTATTCACTCCAAATTATTTTCTCAATTATTACATCCTTTAGTCCTGCATGCAAACAAAAAACTTTTCTTATTATAATCCTAAACTGTGACATTAGAGTATCAGATGAACTTGACGACTTCATGGTCTAGAAAGTTACCAGTCCGGGAAGAAAGAAATTCCATGCCTATTTACCCAGCTTTCCTTACAATATTACACAATGGAGCTGTGAAAAGGCAGCCTACTGTATGTATCTTACTCTGCAAGAAGGTTTTTGCCTAACACCAGTGCTTAGTGCCTGTGGGACTGGAATACTCTCCCCCCCCCCCCATTTAATCTTTGCTAAAAAAAGAATTCAAAAATGGATGGGAGAGAAGGTTTTTGATCATATATTTCCATGCCAAAATACTCAAATTAATCATATAAGATAGCACTTTACTAGAGAAACATTTTTCTTTTTCATTATGTTTGTAGTTTTAAAATATAACTAATCACTTGCATCAATTGTAACTAAATAGATGTTCTCCCCACTCAAAATTTAAATGTTTACAATCTATGCACATACGCATAAGCATTAAGTTTTGAAGATCTGTTTAAACTTCCAAGAACTTTATATAAAATCAATTCAAAATACAGGAAACACAGGAGCTCAGCAATTTACTCCACTTCAATGTGCACCCATTTCTGAGGGGGAGAAAATAAAGGAACAAAGATTTGGAACCAGAACCAACTCACACTCTCTCTCTCTCTCTCTCTCTCTCTCTCTCACACACACACACACACACACCCCACCAGACCTGGTTTGCACAATAAATTATGAATCTGGTCCTGACCATCTTCCTTAGTTTAAATCTGACTGGTTTTTTTAAAACTTGAGAGGGGAAGGGGGTTAAATATTTTAAATCATGTTATACAAGCATCACTCACCTGCAATATATGCTCTCAGTTTAAAGTACAATTAACAGAAATTAAGAAATGTTAAATATGTGTAAAAATGGTTTAGGATCCTGGATGCTATTGCAGGTAGCATACACAACTCACAGGGCCCAGTGCCTAAGAAAGTAACACACTGTGACAATTTGACAGAAAATGGCCTGTGATCAACACAAGCCCCTTCTTGTGTAAATGTTTTAACATGTAGTAATATATCTGTAGAATACTATACTATTTCTGTTGTTGATTATACCCACCTTTTAACACAATGTAATAATTCTTTTTTATTGTACACCCCACAGCTTTTCTGAAAGCATTAAACTGAAGTTATAAGCCATTGCTAAAAACTGGAGTAAATTTTTGTCTCCAAAGAAACACTATTTCGGACTGAGCACTTGATTGAAGTCAGCAATGGACCCTGGAATGGGATCTGTAGTGAAATTCCTTAGGGCTAAATTAAGAAGAGACAAATCTCACTATGAGTTTGTCAAATGCATTCCTTGTAATACTGCGCTTCAAAAGATCTTTTAGAGTCTAAGTGTCTCTAATGAATTAGTATACCTATTCTCATCCATTCGAAGTTTATTTTGAACTTGAGAAGAGATGATTAAATGATTTTTTAAATACCAAATTCAATGGGAGTTTTTGTTTCAGATCATATACAAAAAAAAAAATGGTCTGCCAAAATAAAACCATTTTTAACACTCCCCCCATATTTGAACTCATCTGCGTTACGAAGCATTCAGAACTTTATCACGTATGAAAATTTATAAAAGAACCAAGATCTATAACTTTATTAATTATTCTGCTGTGTGTTAATGGTGATGAAATGATGGTAGAAATGGAGCATTATCTTCATAGACCCATGTCAACTACAAGTTTTAAAATACATTTTACTTGAAACTTCTCAGCTGCCCAAGAAAGGCTGATAATGAATTTGCTCCCTTTCTCTTAATGACCGACTAATGCTCACAAAACTATGATACACCTACTAGAAGACCCAGTCCCAACTCACAATCACAGCAAAATATCTACTGAGCTCCTTTTTTTAAAAAAAAAAATACGTTGATGTTTTAGGTTGTTTAAGATTTGTGCTTTTAAAAAGTTCTCTCAGTTAGGAGAAACCTATACAGATAAACCAAGAACATCACTTCTAAGCTCCTAAGTCTGAATATAAATTTTCCCCTTTCAAGTTTCAATCACCGTGGCATTTAAATTATATATATTTGCACCATTTCCCACTTTTATACAGATTTATATAGGTTATATAAAAATTTATATAGGTCCCCCCCCTCCTTTTAGGGAGCACTGGGATGGCATCATATTGTATTATAGTGAACAATGTATACGATCATTTCTCTGCTAATTTTAGTTCAAGTTTGCTGCTCTAAGGGATATTAGAAACATTTCTAATTCAGAGGTGGCATTTAAAGGTGGGAGTAGAAGACTAACTGACAAGAAGCTGAGGAGACAGACTGAAAGACTGATTGGGCCAAAAACATTACCTGACCGCAATAAATACATTTTGTGCATTTAAGAAATATATAAAACAAGGAAGATCAAGCTCATTTAAGAATGTAGATGATAAAGTGAACTACTGTAACAACAGAGTATATTTATTGCTACCTTCCCAGCAGGAAATAATAATTTAAAGAGCCATTAAAAGTTTTTTTTTTAGTCTTGTTATTTAGAATAAAGCAAATTTAAATTTCAGCCACCGTATAAAAACCGGTAAGAAATAAGGGGAATTCAGGATTTACGAAATATTTTTCTAGCATCTCTACCACCTCAAAGTTTTATTACCCTAAAGAATAGACCTAAGCCAGAGAGCCGATCTTTTCGCTAGACAAAAAACTTTCCTATCTGTTGCCAACTTGTTTGCCAGGAAAAAGTTATTTCAGAGTGGAGAAGACAAGAAATTCTGCTATCCCAATTCAGGATCTCACCCCCACTCTAAATGTGTACTCAAGAAGACCATAAATGTGAGTGCCTTTGAGCCTATCCATCCTGTCAATCACAATAAATTGTAATTCAAAGACACACTTACAGGACTGATTGATCTGCAGAAACCCCAAAGCGGTTTTGCAACATCTACTCCCCACCCCTCTTCACATTCACAAAACAGAGGAACAAAAAAAAAAAAAAAAACCACTCACTGCCTGCTCCTTCTGCCTGCTCCTTCCTTCATTTTTCCCTATAAGCAAGAACCTCTTATCCCTGCCTCCCATCCTCACAGCTCCCCCCATGAACAAAGAGGAAAGCTTTCCAACACCCCAACTAGTCTCACATATCCGATTCCTTTGGTTTCCATGCCACCCTCTGTAAATCCCAGCTGAAAAGTTATTTCCACCAGCACCTCTCTTTGTCTGGAGTGCTCCGTTTTCCGGGTACCCCGAACTTTCACGCGTCCCTTTTATCAAAAGGCACAGATAAATTAAACTGAGAGGAGGCTGCCTTCGCCAAGTAGTTTTTCTATATATATATATTTTCCACATACACACCCTAACATCCTTGAGGCTGCAATCTCAAAGGGAGAGAGTAAGGAAGGATGCGGGAAAGGGGGCCAGGGAGAAGGGAGGGAGGGAATCAACAAAGCATAAATCTCAGCCTCCTCCACACACCTGCTTTTTCCAAAACACCTGGGGGGCAGGCGCAACAGATCGGCCAGTTTATCAACTTTAAGTCGTTCCTGGTCGCAAATATTCAATGCAAGGTATATATATATATCTTTAAAGCAGAAGAGTGCGCGCGGCGGCGGGGGGGGGGTTGTAGAGAGAAAGAGGAAGGAACTACTGTATGGATTAAAAACTAAACTAGAAAGTTTAAGAGGAGGGGGGAGGGGAGGGTTGTTGTTGTTGTTGTTGCTGCTGTTGCTGCTACTGTTAAAAGATCCCACCAACCTGTTTCGATCTACAGCGCCTGGAATCGGGTCTCAACTTTTAACACCCCCCACTTGGAGCATGTGGCTGCCTCTTTGCTGCTGCTGCTGCTGCCGCCGCCGCCGCTGCTACCGCCGTTGCCGCCGCCTCGTCCAGCTTCGTCCCTTGCGGAGCAGAAATGCCTCCAGCTCCCAGCAGCCCGAGGTTCCCCCAAAGTTAAACACCTCGGAGACAAAGAGAGAGAGACAGAGAAAGAGAGAGAGAAAGAAAGAGGGAGAAGCAAGCCGACAGAGAGAGAGAGAAGAGAAAGCACTAACACAGTTCAGGCATGATCATACTTTTCTCCTGCCAAAGGCTTTGCCGCTTTCTTCTCTTATTGTATTCGGGGGGGGGGTCCTGTTTCTTCTTCCTTCACCCCTTTCTCCTGTTCCGTTTTCCTCAATGGAAGTCTCAGAGGCGGGCGGGGGGGGAGGGGGGAGTCAATCTATGTCTCGGGTCCCTCCTCTCTCTGTCCCATTCAGATGTGGAGATCAGCCTCTAATCACAGGGGTTGTGTCTGTACTGGAGATGTGACTTGAGAGCTGGGAAGGGAGGGGAGGGGGGAGAGAGAGAGAGAGAGAGAGAGTTACTTCCAGTTCTACCATAATCCATCTAAAGCAGGTGCAGCTCTTTTCCAAGCCCACAGGTCCTGAATGGAAAAGGAAGCCACGGGCGAGGAGCGCGGAGGAGAGGGGAAGGCAAGGTTTTTTTGAATCGAGGCGAGCAAAAGGAAGCGAGGCCCCTCTCTCAAGTCACTTTTTGGGGCCTTTAATACCTGAAATCGTGATTTCTCCGCACTTTTAATGTGTTAAGTTTCCCCTCCTTTCTTATATATTTGGGGGGGATAATAAGGGATACATATTTTTCTTAGTTTTCTGTGCTTGGGGTTGTTCAGTTTTTGCTAATAGCCCTTGTGTTAGACTACCGATTCTGGTTTTAAAGACCCTGCTGAAAGCGTGGCCTCGCTGCTATGTCATAGCTTAATATATTTTACCAAACAGTTTAATGGGCACATATCGTGAGTCTGTCTGTGTGCCACAAACCTGCAGGGATCGTTGTAGGTATCACACAGGTGCATGCAGCAGGACTGGCCGCTGCTCCTCTCAAGGTGCACAGGAAATATTAAATGTGTCTTTGATCCCAGATAACATGGGAAGCGGGCCATACAATTTTGTTGTGAATATGGGGGAATGATTAGGGTTGTTTTCACTCATGAGACTTAAGTCCGGGTTTTTTGCATTTCTCCTATTTGCAATGCCAATGAAATACTTATATTAGCCTGAATAACTTGGAAATGGCTTCCTACCACTTTCTGACAAGTATTAAAAAAACATTTGCATGAGCACACGCAGAGTGAGGGGGAGACTCAATTTATTTTTAATTAACGTAAGCAAAAATGTCCTCACACTTGCAACCCTAAGCATAGGATTAGGCTTCATAAACGTTATAAAGTACTTTTCACACCTGACCCTTAGTTTATTTACTTGGAAATGGCTTTTAAAAATTATACTGAGATTGGAAAGCTTGACCATTTTTGCTAATCATACTGAGATCCTTTTCATTTCCCTAAATGCTTTGCAGGTCTCTTCAAATTTGCCTTGAATGTTGCTCTCACTGAAACCATACTTTCCAGTATGTATGTGTAGGACTGGCTTGTAAAAGAGCAGCAGAATTCACCCAGGTTTATTATTATTAATAATAATATGCAACACAATTATCAGCAAAGTTATTCAAAAGAGGGTCCCCCTACATTTAGTTGGGCTTATTTTCTAGTAAGCGTCTTTAGGATTGCAGCCTTAGTATACCCCAGCTTTTATCTTCTGGATACATTCAATAGGTCCAAAAATGCCCTTACCTGTATTTACCAATCCCTCAGTAACAATGATCCTGATCTGTTCAGAGAACACTGAATATATATGCTTAAATATGACATTTTATTTGGAATATTTCTATGCCTTCTTTCTACTGAAGGATATTGATGCTGCCTTATTCCATACATTAAAAAATAAAATAAAAATATAAAATACAGATAAATAATAAAATAATTATCACCTACATTTGAGGGTGGGGTGAAGAGATCCAGCAAGGCCTGATTCAGATCAGGATTGCAGTGCTGTGGGATGGTTTTCACCTGTGCCATTTTCCCTGCTGAAGTCAACCCCATGGTATGCTTTACCCTGTGGAGAAATGGCAGCGATGGGGGGCGGGGTAGATTTCGACCAGAAAAATGGATTGGTGGAAAGTTTAAAACACCATCTAGCAATCATGGTCCTGATTTGAATTCCCAGCTTCTTGTGGCTGCTCTGCTCCTTTTTAAAAGGAAACAAAAGGGGGGGGGAATCTGATTCATCGATCTCTCACATCACATCTAGTTTGCCTTAAGTCTAATTAAAATGACCCAACATAAATGGACAGAAATCAGCACTACTAAAAGCTAACCACAGTTAAATGCCTCTGAAAGCTCAAATAAATTATATATATTTTACCTGGTGTTTATATTAAGGGTGCAATCCTACAGCCAGCATTCAGCCAGCTGAGGGGCCACAGGAAAGGCCCTTGAATGGACAGCACAAAGGCCACTGGAAGTTCCCCTAGTATGTTGTTGTTGTTAAAATTTGTATACCACCCTTCATCTGAAGATCCCATGCGTGTAGATGTTGCACAGGTTGTGGGGGCCAAAATGGAGTATGTCAGGAAAGGCAAGGAACCAGAAGATCCTAAGCCCCCTTCTTCCCAACACTTCCCCTCCAGGGGGGGAGTGTCCAAAACTACACCAGCCCCAGTTATTTTTGTCTCATTGGAGTCAATGCTTCAGCTGTAGAACAGAGAAGACCCTGTCCCCTAACTTCCAAAGGCAGGGGAACCAGAGCAGCTCCTCAGCCTAACGTCTGAGCAAAAGAGGGAGTCCATATGAATGCAGACAGTTCTTCAGTTTTTCTCGGTCTTAAGAAATAAGGCATTTTCCTTAAATAAGGGCACATGTGCTACCATTACATTTTCAAGTTCACTACTTCGTGAGGGATAGAAACAGATTTTTAGACAGCCATTTTGCATACAAGAGAAGCATGGATGTTTCTGCTGCTACAACTGTGTGCTGCTCTTGTCCCACTGTGGCTGCAATCCTAAATTTATTTAAGTAGTAAGGCCTATTGAAATCAATGAAGCATATTCCTGAGAAGCCATTATTAAAATTGGACTGTAAAAGCTGCAATCCAATGAATGTTTATTTGGATGCAAATCCCACTGAACACAAAGCAAAATACCTTAAGTATTCCACCATCGAAATTGGTCGGACTTCCTTCCATGTACACATGCATAGCATGGCCTCCACAGATTCAATATTCATGTTTTTCTCCTGAGTAAAGATTAATAGGTTGAATTGTAAAAACGTATCCAAATGCCACAACATTTAACTTACTTACTTTTTGCAAAACCTTATGAAGAGCAGCAGTAGTAAGAAAGAAAAACTCAAAATGTTTTTATCAGACAGAAACCACAACCCAATGCACATTTATGCACTCTTAGAACCCACTGAAATCATGGAGCTTAGTTAGGCACATCTAACCCTATGCAGAATTGTGACCAAGGCTGCAATCCTGCTATCATGTTATGCATAGGTAAGTCCTACTGCTTTGCCTTAAATGAAAGGAAAATCTAATTTAAACATTTCTGCAGGAAAGGCTCTCAATTCCCTATCGTGCTTTCATTTGTGAGACCAGGCCTTATTTGCTGAGTGATTCTTATACCTCTAATAGGACTCATGCAAAAGTAATGCAATAAAGTTTTCTATAACAGAATGACTAAATATTTGTTGAAGATTGTATTTTAGCTGGAAACATATCAGGGTTTGTCAATGAATTTATTTGAACCTATTATTTTCTTTGGATCTTGATTAATTGGGTGTTATAATATGGGGTACTTCTATGGTCCAGGAAAAACTGTTAGTGTTTCTTTCTAGAGTAACATTACTGCCCAAAAATTTTATATTATATTGTCAACAGTGTTGTCTTTCAAAGCAGTCACACTATGAACTGAGCTTTTCAAAAGCCTGCAAACTACAAATAAAATGAAAAGTTTGACCTGTATACAGTGGTACCTCTGGTTACGAATGGTTCAGGTTACAAACTCCGCTACCCCGGAAGTAGCTGCTCCTGGTTGCGAAATTTGCCCCAGGATGTGAACAGAAATTGTGCGCTGGAGGTGTCCGTGCAGCAGGAGACCCCATTAGCAAAAGCGCGCCTCAGGATAAGAACGGTTTCAGTTTAAGAACGGACCTCCGGAACGAATTAAGTTCATAACCACTGTACAGGCACAGATTTTCCTAGAAGCTGATCAACTTCAGGCTGATTGTTTTCCTTCTCTCTTTCAAGAAAATTCTGTATTACCCTGTGTTGTACTGAAATTGCATATAAGGCTAATTTTGGCTACTGTTTTCTAAAAAGACTGATATATAGAGCATGCAGTCTCTCATTTATTTTTTAGAAATTAAGAACATTATTTATATTTGCCCCAGAATTCTCTAAGGAGTTCAGGGCAGTGTGTATGGTCCTCCACCATCACTTTTTTTTCTTATCATGGCAGCCCTGTGTTACGGTGGGTGCCTAGACACATGAAATGTTTTTGAAAACCCAATCAACAAAGCAAAATATTGATAAACTTTTAGGAAAAAATATCCTGACCAAACATATTCCTCATATTTTTTATTTCTTCTAATAACATATGAAGGTCTAGGTTCCAGCAGTTGCCAAGAATGCCTTTTGCCACTCCCATCTTGTGAAAACGCTGTGGCCCTTTCTAGCAGATCAAAACCTATCTGTCAATTCCTTATTGATAATCTGAATAAATACTTGGTCCAAGATTGTAAATAGCTACTCACTGGATCACCTCTGGCTAACAAAAATGTCAAGCAGTCACCGTGGCACATAGGTTTTACATAGCATGATTCATTACCACAAGCAGATTAGTGACAATTGGGGGAGGGTTAATAATTTTTGTGGACCTCCCTGCAGTGCTATAGTGGTCTGATATGTGTGGAACTATCCGTGATTGTGGATGGACTACAACTTCACATCCCTAAACCTATGTTTAATCTCGGCCTACAACACAAAGTCTACTTTTGACGTTCGTTTCGTTTTTACTATACATGCCCACCTTTCTCTCCCACTCTTCTCTTTCTCAGAAAGTAAATATTGGTGGTGTCTCTGTTCTTACCTGCCTTGCATTTGGCTATGCCTGAATTGTGGGCCATAACATACCCGTGAAACATAAATATTTGGGTAGTGAGAGGGGCTCAAACAAAATGGAGGATGGGAAAAGGCTCTTTCTTTCATTACTGCCTCACACACACAAAATACACCCCTCACCCAGTGCACTGGCAGGCCCTTGTCTACCATACAATATTGTGCACACTCGAGCCCACACTTGTGTCCTGACTGTGGAATCTGCGGCCTACCATCAAATTTTGGTTGATGACAGTAACTACAAAATTAGCAGTTTATGCCTACAGTCAGGCTCTTGAACGACAATAAGCCACAAGTCATGTGAATAAGACTTTACTGTAGCCACATTTGCCCTGAGCCACAAAGGGACTTGATTTGCTGTAGCTCTTTGCCTTAGACCTTGTCCCTCTCTCCTGCTGGAAGAGCACAATTGAAGAAATATGGCACTTACAGCATGCATTTTGTAATTTTACAAAACAAGGATGCATGGCAAGGTTTTTAAAAAGTCAGTTTTGCGAACAGAATTGCTGTTAGCTGGAGAGTTTTATCAAAATGTGCACTGTATACATTCAGATCTTTTTCACTTGGATGGAGAATTCTGTTTTGATTAAAGCATTTCGTCATTTCTCAACAACAGAAATGAAAGCTTGTTAAGAAATACAATACAATATAAATACAATTTCCATGCTACATGTGCAGCGTGGTTTTTTAAAAAAAAAAATACTGGCACAAAAATTATCAAAATAATGCTTGTCAATGTTCAGTTTTGCTCTGATGTTTTACAAATGGAAAGTTTTAATGAAATCATATATTTTTTCAACAATATGTAGCATTGGGTAATGGCCCAGTTTTGAAAACAATACTGCTAAAGCCACATTGGGCACATTCCAGCAAAAATTGGTTGTGTGACTAAAGCCATATTCGGGCATTCTTCTCCTCACGCACTAAGGTGGGGGGGGGAGTGATTGTGTGCCAGCTAGCTCCTCCCCCTTGGTAGCCTCATCAACATCAACCCTTTGCCCACCACAAACTGGAGGGCAAATGTCTGCAGCAGGGAGCCTGCTGTTTTTGTGTAGGCTCTCCCTCATGCAATTATAATCAAATGAAAATAAGAATGCCTGCATAGTGCTGAAGTCTCAATGAAATCTATGGAACTTGTCAAAGAGGCCCATTCCATCCAACACAAGTGTTCCTAGGATTACTTTAGAACTGAATGGGAGTTACTTCTCAGTAAAATCTGCTTGCTCCCAGATCCTACCCAAGCTTCTCAGCTTTGTCTTCAAAACTGACCATGGCCCTGTTCACCACCCCCTTACACCCTGTCTTATATCCCAGCACATCCCTTGTCTGAAGGTCTCCTGCTCTCTCAAACAACCCCACCCTATCTCCATTGCCTCATGTATAGGACTGTCTCATAGAATTGAAGAATTGTCAGCTATCAACAGGAACCAAATATCATTATATATACCATAATACAGTGGTACCTTGGGTTACAGACGCTTCAGGTTACAGACGCTTCAGGTTACAGACTCCGCTAACTCAGAAATAGTACCTCGGGCTAAGAACTTTGCTTCAGGATGAGAACAGAAATTGTGGTGCGGCGGCAGCAGGAGGCCGCATTAGCTAGAGTGGTGCTTCAGGCTTAGAACAGTTTCAGGTTAAGAATGGACCTCCAGAACAAATTTTCTTAACCCGACGTACCACTGTATACTATGCTATATTCAATACTGATATCCGAAAGTTAAAGTCAAATGGAAATCAAATATCAACAGATGTAACACGCATATAGTAACTTGTTCAAATTACACAAGGTGAATATTCAATATAAAAATTCATAGAGTTTTAAGAATTTTTGGAAGCAAATTTCATTGATTGCTACAAGATTTCCAATTGATCACACAACCTGCTACTTCCTTTCCTTCTCTTTGGTTCCTTTGAAAGTAGTTGTTTTCTTGTTGAGGTGGATCTAGCCCCAATACCCCTTCTTCCCCCTTCAGCTCTCAACATTTCAACATAACTCCTGCTTGCAAATATCAATGGGGGAAAAGAAGATGCAGGGGTTACTAAGACCCTCCTGCTTATCTTGCTCCACAAAGGCAAAGGAAAATGGCCTGAGTGAAAGCAAGGTGAGGTAGCATTAACTTGCCGCTTCAAACTGGCATCCACAACCTTCTATGCCTTTATCTAGAACAGGGGTCTGCAACCTTTAAGACAAAAAGAGCCACTTGGACCTGTTTCCGAAGGGAAAAAAACTGGGAGCCGCAAAACCATTGCGACATTTAAAACAAATATATCTCCGGACAGTGGGCGGGAAGGTGACATCGGGACAGTGCGTGACTAACGCACGCACCGCCCCCATGTGACGTCACAGCCAGTACAGCGCCTGCCACAGTGGGGAGTGTCGGGGCGCACAGTGCGCCTCCTGCCCTCGCTAGTATCTGCCCCGGAGCCGCGGCAAAGGTGTAAAAGAGCCACATGTGGCTCTGGAGCCGTGGGTTGCTGACCCCTGATCTAGAACCATCCTCCTTCTCAGCCTGCTTTACAAACATCTTTCATATATAATGTTATACCTCAACAGACATATATTAAGAGGCCATGAGATGGCTCAGAGTCCTTTGACTCAAAGCTGGTTTGCTATAGTGGTTAGAGTTTTGGGCTAGAACTTGAGAGACCAGGGTTGAAATCCCTACTTGACCATGAAGCTCACTGGGTGACCTTGGGTCAGTCACTGCCCTTCAGCATAATCTACCATGCAGAGTTTGCTGTGGGGATTAATTGAGGTGGGGAGAGCCATAGGTGAGATATCAATGCAATGAATGAATGAATTTCAGCTTCTGCTTTCTCTACCAGCTCAGCTAAGGCTGAGTGGTTCCTCACCCAATAGACAATTATAAACTACCTCACACAAAAGCTGGATCTGATTAGGAAACAGCCCAAACATAAAAACAACCCATGTCTATTTCTTCCTAACACTTTCTCTGTTGGTTTTGACCAGGCTTCACCAACCTGGTGCCCTCCAGCAGCACTGTCTGGGGCTGATCGAAGTTGTAGTCTATAAAGGATTTGGAAGGCACCAGGTTGGTTGGTGATGGCTTCAATCAAAGATGACTCTCAAGCTTCTGCTTCATTTGAATCTATTTGCATAATGGATCCAGCACAGCATAAGCAGCATACTGGAAAATTCCAAGGGATCCATGAGTATAAAAATAGTTAACAGAGTTTAATATAAATGATGAAGCAAAAGCAGTGCCCAACATTGAATGAGTAAAAGCTGGCCTGTAATTAGCAGGATCCCAGAAAGGGGAGGTGTCTTTCTTATGCCCCCCGAACTAGAGAAAGTGTCTGATACCTTTCCACATGGTTGCTGGCACTGCCTTCCTTGGCTAAATAGTTGTGAAATTCCTACTCCAGCTTTAGAGAAAATGGTTAGGTGGGTGGCCATGGCTTTGTCATTGGGCTATTACATTCCAGTTGTGTAAGGCAATGAAATGACGTGATCCATTTACTGTAAGTGATGAGAAATCCCCTGGCTCTGCATTTAAAAACAACATATTCCTCTCAGCACTGGGTTAAAAGCCAACCCACTAGCCTTAGTCAACAAGTAACTGCATCATGTTTTCCCAAACAAATATCCACAAGGAAATGTAGAACTCCTCAGTGGCTCTAAAGCCAGAGAAGGGGGAATAGGGAGGGCTGCATGTGGAGTATCCATCCTGGAGATGGATGTGCTGGGAGATTTTAAATTAGATGGGGCTGTGTGGCATAAATACAAGTATATAGTGCCTGTAAATTACTCCGAAGATGCCAAACGCTACCAACTTTTAGTCAGGCTAACATCTGTGCTATAGGTTTTCCAATCACCAAAGCAGTAAAATGTTCTAGAAATGATGCTTCTATTTTTAAACAATGGGTTTTGCCGCCCAAATCATTTATATTACTGTGGGTGGTTACATGTTAAATGCTTAGGATCCATGCATAGAATAATAGAATTGTAGAGTTGGAAGGGATCCTCAAGGGCCATCTAGTCTGACCTCTGCAATGCAGGAGTCACAACTAAAGAATCCTCAAACCATCTTCTCTCAATGTAATCCATCTGTTGTGGATTTATCATATTTTCTCAACACTGGATTTTGGACACTTCCAGGTGAGATTTTATTTTGTGATTGATGCGCCTCATGCAACTTTTTTGCAGCATCATTGCTGTGTAGCAAAATGACATCCTGCATCTCCTCTCCACCCCATTTAATCCAGACTAAACTTTACAGACAAAATCTAATAAGTAAAATGACTGCTGCCACAATACATTTGTGGTATCTCTACACCTAGTTTGCAAATTAAGCCCCTGTCTGGAAGCACCCTTTGTTTCTGGGGAATATAATGTCACATGAATACCAGGGGCCATAACAAACTGGCTCCATGCCTCACTCTTTCTGAGAAATATATACAGCTGTGTACACATTACCATTTGCTCTGGCTCCAGCTGTTTGAAGCCATGTAGACAGAACTTTAGCCACAATCTATACCTGTAGTTTCCTGCGAAATTCTGCTGCTTGATGCATTTTCCCTCAAACCAGATTCCATCCAATTTGAAAGTGTGCTTTGTGGTTAAATCTCTACTGTGTACATGCAGCATGTAAATGCAACATGAAATACAGTGGCTGAGGGAACGACCTTTCTAGGTTTTAAGCTGCTAATGTGTACACAGCCCTAAAAAGGCAAAGGTACCCCTGACTATTAGGTCCAGTCGCAGACGACTCTGGGGTTGCGCGCTCATCTCACTCTATAGGCCGAGGGAGCCGGCGTTTGTCCGTAGACAGCTTCCGGGCCATGTGGCCAGCATGACTGAGCTGCTTCTGGCGAACCAGAGCAGCACACGGAAACGCCGTTTACCTTCCTGCCAGAGTGGTACCTATTTATTTACTTGCACTTCCTGCCAGAATGGTACCTATTTATTTACTTGCACTTGACGTGCTTTTGAACTGCAAGGTGGGCAGGAGCTGGGTCCAAACAACGGGAGCTCACCCTGTTGTGGGGATTCGAACCATCGACCTTCTGAATGGCAAGCCCTAGGCTCTGTGGTTTAGACCACAGCACCACCTGCGTCCCTATGTACAGAGCCCTAGTTTTGAACAAAAGTTTCGGGCCGTGCTGCTCCTTCCTCTTAATGCTGCACTGCCAGTCATCTCAGAAAACTTTGACACTTTTTGTCTAAATCTCCCTGCACATTCTGTGTTTTCCAGTTGTGGATAGTCAGTACCATCAAAAATGGTATAGGCAAAGGAGGCGATACGACTATCTTCTAACACCACAGCAAGGCTAACACTGCCACTCCCCTGCCAAAGTATTCTTCCTCCTTCTCTCCAATCATAGTGGTGGATGAGCCAACAGATTGTTGGCTCCAGACAGTGTTAGCATTACTATAGAACTAAAGATAAAATCTGGATTTTAAAAAAAATCAGCTGGAAAAATCTTTAGTTGCCATGTTCTCTGCTGCTGACAATTTTTTCAAAGGACCTCTGGCTAGCCATAGGGTATTCTCACAGGGAAACGTGTTTTTGGTGAGAGGTTGAACTAGGAATGTTGCCTCCCACACATTCCTTGCTCCAGCTCCTGCTCCCCCCCCCCCGCCACTTTTCACCTGGGAATCTTCAGTTCCAGATGGGGCTTACTCAGCAGGGAGCCTGCATCATGTCTCTGAAACCTCAGACCAAAAGGAGAAAAGCTCTGGGCTCGGAGGCTATGTTTGAGCACGAGAGAACAATGTAATTCCAGACCGATGAACAGCTGACCTGTGCGTATTGCTTGCTTCGTGCCAGGTGGAAAAAGACCAAGGCTGTAGTACCACCCGCCCAGAGCCATGAACACTTTACCACTCACTTCTTTAGACACAGCAGGTCTGGGTTTCATTTTTCATTTATCTGCTTTTCAAATAATGTTACTCATACAGATCGGCTGTCTGTACACACCACTCACGGTGCTTGTCTGCATTGTTTCCTTAGATTTAGATTCTTCTCTCCTTACCCTTTCAGAGTCAGCTGTGAGTAATCCTTTTGAAATCGATGGGACAAGTCAGACACTCAATAGCGCTGTGTAAGAATATTCCTTGCTTTGAGGCTTTAAGTTTCAACTGCTGTTTATGTTGTTGTTTCTTCTTATGGCCCAGACTTCATTTACCGTAATATGCTTTGGGACAGATCCTTGTCTACTGAAAAACTGCAACAGCTCATCAATTTCAGTTACATCAGATGACTTTCTGATCCATTCAGTTCCCTGATTTTTGTTTTAATGAGAATTAAGGGAGAATCTGCCCATTTGTTTTCTTTTTGTTTCTCTCACTTTGCTTATTGTTTTACCAGCTTCTTCACAAAGGTCCTTCCTTTCCGTCTTTTCCCATATTCTTGTCTTCATCTCCATACTGCCTTTCATATTTTATTCAACCAGCACTCTCTTTTTGCTGCTTTGACACCAAGGCCCAGATCCTGGACTGGTGAAAACTGACTTTCCCCCCTAAACCACACAACTGCTGCATAGGAGCTGAGCAAGGTCCACCTGTCTGCATCACGTATAATAGCAGCAGAATTGCCATACAAAATGCACCACTTGTATTTTATTTCTCTGTGTGTTTCCTCTCTTCCTTGGGGAGGAACTGACGTTTACTTTTCTCAGAAGAAAACCGCCCTGTGGGATGTAAAACATCAACAATCATTATCCATACTGGTGCAATATAGTGGGAACAGAGCTTTGTGCCACCCTAGGGTCTTGGTTGGACTCTCTGAAGGTCACTTGACAAGGTCTGGTGTGTGAATTACCATGTTTGTAATGCTGGGGCACAATCTTCTGTTTTAAGTGCGTGCTTGGGAGGACTCGACAGAAAAGCATTTGGGACACAGCCCGGTCCTTTCTCAGTGCAAAACTGCAGCAGATCAATGAATATTTTAACAAAGAAATATTTCATTAAAAGGGTTGATTGCTTAATGAACTGTCCCTGCGAGCCATCAGACTGCAATGGTTCTCCCCCCACCTCCCTTTAACAAAGGCAAAGATTCATATCACGAAGAACTGGCTTATCAAATTACCGTAATAGCCTGTGTAGAACATGCACTCTTCAAGAATAGCTTGTGATATAAACAGGGTACGAGGACTGGCTCATGTGGCAGAATGGGCAGATGGGCAGCTACTTTTGCTTATACAGAATGTGTGACATTTGATATGTACAATAATATACATATTTGTTTAGGACCTAGAACTACCAAGACCTGGGCTGGATTGGGTCCTTTAGGTAGTAGTTCTAGAAGAATTCTTGTCCTAGACCTAAGTACAATGGGCATGGATATGTCTATATGTGTGACATAATTTCCCACCATATAACTTACTGAACAAGATGTGCCATCTATTTCAAAATACCATAGCTCATCTGTGATTTTTATTTGACAAGTATTTAATAATAATCTCCCACGATCAGCTTTCAGCTGTGTTAAATCTGATTTACACCCATTTTTCTTTCTCTGTATGATTAGAAATTGCTCTGATTATTAAGGGTGTCGTAGACTAAACACTGCTGCTCTGCAACCTTGATACATCTCAGCAGGACAGTGTGGAAGCTTCACACAAACCCTCATCAATGGAAGCCTTGGTGGTGCTGGTAGCAACAGCAGTATTTGGTGGGGAAAGCGGAAACTGTAGTCTATACCCAATGAAGAGTTTTCTCTTACTGCTTGTTTGCACTTGCTCATTGTGCAAGATGAGCTGCAAGCCCAGAAAGCAGATTTCTTTTCTAGCTACATGAAGCCATATTTCCAGCTGTATTTTAATAAAAATAAAATAAAAAAGATAGTCTCAGGATTTCAAACAGCTACTCTTAGGGCTCACACGGAAGTGATAAAATGTCTTTAGAGGGCAGTATGTAACATACAGTTTAACAGCATGAGAAACTGTACAGGTATTTTATGAGATTTGAAATCTCTGCCCTGATTGGTAGGAAACACAAGTCATTAAGGACCACAAAATGAACAATAACCTGACAAGAAACAACCAATTTTCCATCAATTAGAATGAAGCCTCCTTTTGTTTTGGGGCTTATTTTTTTAATATAAAATTAAGGGTGCTGATTGGTGATTACTTTTGTCTGACGACAGTTCATTACAATGTACAGGAAGAGAATGTTAACCGTTAGAACTAACAAAGAAAGGGGAGAGTACAAAAATAAAGAAGGCTGGTGTTACAGCAGCTCCAAACAGCCTGATAAGGTGGTCTTCCTGAGGGCAAACACAAATCTAGCAGACCAGTTTTTTCCTGAGCTAACAGAGCTCTCTTGGAGCCTTACACAGAGGTTGCACAGATCAACATCCGTTCCCAAAGAATGCAAGCACTCGGATGAAAAGCAAGAATAATCAACGGACAGCTCATTAAATCTGTTCTGCAAAGGGAATTGTTTTATTGGAACCACTGCTTATCTTCTTAAGCAACAAACTATTACATCCTACACTAGCTTTCAAACCCTCCTATACATCTATGGGGTAGTACATATCCACAGATTAGCTTCTTTTGCTCCTGGATTTTGCAGAAGCATGCAAGTGCAGAAAAGCATCCCTGGAAAGGGCCGGCACCTGCAGCTCCTGCTTTGTATATAGGAAGTCCCAGGTTCAATGCCTAGCTCTAGCCAGGAAGCACTGGAAAAGATGCCTGTCTGAAAAGAGACACTCTCATTCCATGTTAGATGGGTTTGGACTAAATATAAGGGGGCTTCCTAAGTTTCTGTTCATTTCCATGCCTCTTGTTCATTCACGGCCATCATTGTTTTGTCGAGGGTTCTTCTGAACATGGGTGTTTATTTTTAATTCCATCTCCCTGATCTCCCAGCATATTAATCATTTACATTGCTTCTTTCTACAATTTTGTTGGCACTACTCTTTTGTTCTTCTCAAAACACTGCAATTGAATCATGATCCTTGGGCAATCATTTTCATGTGCATCATCTTCCTCTCTCATATTAAGCAATCCAAGGAAGCTAAAATGCTGGCAGATTCAAGACAGACCAAAATCAAGTGCTTTTTCACACACAATACATACTGGTACTTAATGGAATGAGCTCCCACAAGATGTAGCGATGTCCACCAACTTGGATGGCTTTAAAGAAGGATTAGACAAATTCCTGAAGGATAAGTCTATCAGTAGCTACTAGTCATGATAGTTATGTTCTACCAGTACTGTTGGAGGCAGCATGCCTGCTGGGAATAGATAGATAGATTCTTTATTGTCATTACACAAGTGCAACATTGCACAGTGCAACGAAATTGGATGCCATCCCTTAAAAAAACAACAAAAGCAAAACAGCAACAACAACCAAACAAACCACATTCCAGCCACACCCACACCCACACCCATCAAACTTCCAGGTCACACTATCGAGTTACAGCATTCAAAAAGGCCACAGCTCTTGGATAGAAACTATTTTTCAGTCTATTTGTCCTTGACTTGATGTTTCTATATCTCCTGCCAGAAGGCAGTAGTGCAAACAGACTGTATCCCGGGTGAGATGAATCCTGCAGGATGTTGTTTGCTTTCCTAAGACAACGGGAACCGTACAGTTCTTCCAAAGATGGGAGAGGATGACCAATAATCCTTTGGGCTGTGGTTATGACCTTCTGGAGCACCTTCTTCTCCCTAGCTGTACAACTGGAGAACCAAGCACAAATACAGTATGTGAGAATGCTCTCTATGGAGCCTCGGTAGAAGGACACCAGCAGTTTCTCACTCAGATTGTTCTTCTTTAAAAGTCTGAGGAAATAAATTCTCTGCTGAGCCTTCTTCACCAGAGCAGTGGTATTTGCGCTCCAAGACATGCCCTGATCGATAGTCACTCCCAAAAACCTGAATTCCGCCACCCTCTCCACCCGTTCCCCGTTGATATACAAGGGCTGAATGACCGCCTTTTTTGTCCTGTAATCCACCACCAATTCCTTGGTCTTAGCTGTATTAAGAGCCAGATTGTTCTCTCCACACCAAACACAGAGCCGCTCCACCTCGTCCCGATAGGCGGACTCATCCCCTCCTGAAATGAGCCCCACCACCGTAGTGTCATCAGCAAACTTGATGATTTTGTTGCTGGAATAGATGGCTGTACAGTCATACGTGTAGAGAGTAAAGAGCAGGGGACTCAACACACAACCCTGTGGTGAGCCGGTGTTAAGGCTAAGGGCTTTGGACATATGTGACCCTATTCTAACCCTCTGAGAACGTTCTGACAAAAAATCCAAAACCCAGAGACAGGTGGAGTTGGAGAGTCCAATCGCCTCTAGCTTGGACACCAGTCTATGGGGGAGGATAGTGTTAAAAGCAGAGCTAAAATCCACAAACAGCAGCCTCACATAACTCCCCGGCTGCTCCAGATGGGACAGAGCAGCATGGAGAGTGGTGGTGATAGCGTCTTCTGTGGATCTATTTGCCCTGTATGCAAACTGGTAGTTGTCAAAAACTGGTGGAAGACAGGAAATAATGTGACGGCGCACCAGTTTCTCAAAACACTTCATGATGATTGGAGTCAGTGCAACTGGTCTGTCTGAATCACAAGTGGGGAGAGTGTTGTTGCGCTCAGGTTCTGCTTGCATGCTTCCCATAGGCATCTGGTTGGCCCATTGTAAGAACAGGATGCTGGACTAGATGGGCCATTTGCCTGATCCAACAGGGCCCTTATGCTCTTACGATCAACTTTTCACCTTTAAAGAAAATGATTGGAATCCATATATGTCTCAAGGGTGTCGTAGAACAGGGATGGTGCTGACTCAATAGCTAGAACAAGATACACTGAACTAACCTGCCATCAGAGTTCTCCTGCCATAAGAGATAAGGTGGAAGAGGAGGGCCTTTTCACCTTTGAACATCCTCCATGAAGAAGCTTAGCTGATTGAGAGGTTTTCATTCTGCCAGGTGATTGATGATTTTGTATTTGCTGGTAGTTTCTGTTTTTCTACTCTTCTGTTTTATTGATTTTTAATATCTTATTGTCAGGGGACTGTCATCGGAATGGGGGAGGGAGGCAGGGGAATATCAAGAGCCTCCGAAGCTTCTGAGAAGCAGCTCCTCATCCGGCAGTGGAGAAAGCCACACCTCCAGTAGAGCGGGGGGGGGAGGGGGATAGCCGAGTGAAGGGAAGGCTCGAAGATGCTTTTGAGAGCCAAAGCGCCTCAGCTAGCCCAGCCGGCCAGGAGGCAAACACGTCACTTCCGTCACCCTGCTTGCACAGAGGGTTGAAACGTAAGGAGGGGAGGCGGAGTTTTGGGGTGTCCAAGTTCTTACTGGGGAGAAACCGGAAAGGGGCACTCCCAGAATCTGCAAGTGACTGAGACAGAAATGAACTATGGGTTTCTGCACTGAACATAGTTTGCACCAATAAAACCTGTAAAAGACAGGTCGGAGTCCTGCCTGGTTACTCACGAGCAACCAGCACCTGACACTTACATATTTTTATTCTTGTTTTGGAATTACAATCATATTGCAAAGTTCCCTGAGATCATTATTATTTTATTGCTATGGGTTTCTGGGTGCCTCAACTCCCCTAAATTCCCGGGCCTATTAGGTCTTGAAATTTAATCAGTGCTTGGAATATTAAGATGGGCTGCCAGGCGGTGAATTTAGCAGTGTCAAAACACAGGCCAGCCTGATAGTGGCCGCTAAGTCATTAACAGGGATATGCCATCAGCTAAACTAAGACTACATGCCAGCCAACAAATGGGTGAAGTCCCATTCTATGCTCTGGGAAGTAAGCATAAGACAATGCCAGTTTTTGGGGGGAGAAAGTTTTAGAATTGCAGTTGGGGATGGTGTGGGCTGGAGGAAAAATAGTTGCAGTCTGTTAAACACAGCAAGCTGAGGGATGGAGTCAGAGCACAATGTTGACTGACCGTTTGAAGCTGCAGGAATGGGAGAAACAGGATCCTCTTAGAGTGTAATGCTTTGAACACCCATGCCATAGGCTCAGGTTGTATATATGTGTAAATTAACCATATACTAAAGGCAACATAGTCTCCATTGTGCCTTGTTTCCAAAGGAAACACAGACTCTGTGTAAGCTACTGGACCTCTGGAAACTGGTGCTGCTCAGAGATAGGAGAGGCGTGTAACATTATATAAAATATTATTATATAAATAGAAATATATGCAGTCTTTATATTGTTCCCATGTCATGGCTTTGCTGTCTCATAATTGGGACCACCTTGCCCACAAGGTGTGGATTTGTTTTAACTTTCTACATGGGCACAGAATGTGAGCTGCATAATAGGTAAAAATCAACAGGTGTCAATTTCCCTGGCATAGAGAGGCAGGCACTGGTGGAAACAGTTCACCTGTTGATTTCCACCAGTAACCTTTTTTTAAGTGTTTCTCCGTGAAAAGGCAGAAAGCTTATAATGTGAGCTCAAGTGTTACTAAGCCAATTGTTTCTTGGAGAGGGTCAGGCAAATACATCTGGCTCGTTTTCCTGTTTCTTTGTACAGTACTATTTGTGGTATTGCACTGGAAGATTTCAATACACACCTGCAAAAAATTGTTTCTCAGATCAAGATATGTTAAACTGTAAATTTTGTTTGCAACTTTCCTACAAAAGGTACTCGTGCTGAATAAATAGCCCACTTTAAATGGCAGTGTTGCTCTTTTTGATTGAAATTGGTTAGTAAGCAATTTTTAAAGGTCATTTTTACATTTTGGTTTGTTTTGAAATGTATTTGTAAACAAATTTAATGTCATTTACATAACTTGCAGTTGGTAATACAGGTGTCGGAAAGAGGTCCACATTTCACTCAAAAGGACTGGCTCCTATTGCTTTATATCTTCCCCAGCCCACAGGTGCAGCCTTGAGTTTTTGCAACAAAATAAAAGCGTGTCTGTGGTATTGTCATATTTTTTAGGGAAACTGTGACCTGCTAAAATGAAAGGTTTACTTCTCCTATATGTATGATAGAAAATCTGGGAAATGGAAATCTACACAGAGAGTTTAGATATACAGTCCATTCAGGAGGATCTCCTAGGGAAGCCCAGTTGAAATCACTGGGAGTGCTGCAAGAGTATGATGGCGTTTTTGTAAATTTTCCATGCCTTTCAACATGGCTTGCTCAGAAGGCCTTTACAATGGATTATGTAAGTGGTTCTCAAATGGTATGTGGCAGACCACACTGGTGTGGCAGGAGAGGGTGGCAATTGAGGGGAAATCCAAGGGCAAGCAAAGAAACAAGGAAACATTTCAGTATAGTATAGTATAGTATAGTATAGTATAGTATAGTATAGTATAGTATAGTATAGTATAGTATAGTATAGTATAGTATAGTATTTATTTGCAGAATATGGATAGATACATTTTCAAAACGAGAGGAAGAGCATCAGGTGATATTGAGGACAATCCTAGTTGTGATGCAGAATTGCTGTTCGAACTGCACTGGATAATAGCATTAGCTATTCTTCTACAGGGATTTTAAACTCTGACAAATATGGAAGATCAGACAAGAGAAAGGCTTATTTGTGTTGTTGAGGAGAGGGGGGTTTGTTTGTCTCAAATTAGACCTAATATAGATGAGATTACCCAGCAAAAGCAAGCTCATGCCTCTCATTGAGTTTGTGTACATCCTTAAGTTACATATGTAAGAGACTCATCGATAATTATATTTTGGGGATGATTCATGTTGCATTGTTTTAAACTTTCTGGATGTCCCATGATCATATTATAACGTAGTTGTGTTCTATGTTATAAATCAAGCACTGCTAGGAGTTGTTTCCCCCCCCCCCCAGTGTATTTCTTACCAATAAGTGTGTGCGAGCAAATTTTTGTTCTGAAAGTGTGGTCCAGAAAAAACGTTTGAGAACCAACGGATTATGTCTTTGGAGTAAGATTGTTGTTGTTGTTTAGTCGCTTAGTCGTGTCCGACTCTTTGTGACCCCATGGACCAGAGCGCGCCAGGCACTCCTGTCTTCCACTGCCTCCCGCAGTTTGGTCAGACTCATGTTTGTAGCTTCGAGAACACTGTCCAACCATCTCGTCCTCTGTCGTCCCCTTCTCCTTGTGCCTCCATCTTTCCCAACATCAGGGTCTTTTCCAGGGAGTCTTCTCTTCTCATGAGGTGGCCAAAGTATTGGAGCCTCAGCTTCATGACCTGTCCTTCCAGTGAGCACTCAGGGCTGATTTCCTTCAGAATGGAGAGGTTTGATCTTCTTGCAGTCCATGGGACTCTCAAGAGTCTCCTCCAGCACCATAATTCAAAAGCATCAACTCTTCGGCGATCAGCCTTCTTTATGGTCCAGCTCTCACTTCCATACATCACTACTGGGAAAACCATAGCTTTTACTATACGGACCTTTGTTGGCAAGGTGATGTTTCTGCTTTTTAAGATGCTGTCTAGGTTTGTCATTGCCTTTCTCCCAAGAAGCAGGCGTCTTTTAATTTCGTGGCTGCTGTCACCATCTGCAGTGATCATGGAGCCCAAGAAAGTAAAATCTCTCACTGCCTCCATTACCAACTATTTATTAGCTTCCATGCCTCTGAACTGAACAGTAGCCTGTCCTATAGACTTTAGAAGACCATAATACATATCAACCTGCCACAAACAGCTTCTCTTTATATGAATTTCTGCAGATCAAGCTACAGATAAAGGACAATTTTTTTCTGGTCAGTTGACAACCCTATTTTGTGGTGTCCTCCCAGCCACACTGAATCATTCACATGTTTACAGGCACTCTCACTGAGTCTTAGGCTGAAATCCCATACTCACAACCCTGGGAATATGCTCCACTGAACTCAATAGGATTTACTTCCGAGGAGATTATATATATATATATATATAGAAAGAGAGAGGATTGCACTGCCAGTTTCCACTGGGGACTTCAGACGTCTGTCCCACTGCTCTTCACAAGCACATCACCCCAAGAAGTTTACAAGGTTTGTGGTACAGTGGAGCTACATTCAAATTGCAATTCACCGTTATATATATTTAAAGGCCAAAAGACGAAAACAAAAAAGGTGGGCCATAGTGCAACAGAGTTGCTGAGACTGACAGTGCCATCTGATATATGTCTACTGAGCTGTCTCACTGAATTCAATGAGGCTTAATCCCAGGTAAGTGGGTATAGTATTGCACTTTTAGGATGTGAGAAATGGGGCGCGTGGAGACATTTGAGTAAACGGAACTTAGTTACTGTATTTCTCCTTTCCTTAGTAAAGGAGATTTGAATCATTCCCCACCCCCCACAGGAGGGGATGGCGATGAATTTAAAGCCCTGTGAGAGCCTGAGATAGTATTAGGGGTATTTGCATTGAGTTTCTCCCCATCTCCAAATTGACTATAATAATGGCGAGTTTATGAAAGGGAGAGACATATTTAAATGAATGAGACAAGAAAAGAAAGGGCGGGGGGAGAGAAGAAAAACCATCTGGATCTCAGTCGCCTTCCAGCTCTGAACACATTTGTGCCACCAGTTCCTAAATGCACAAATTATGCAGCCATTTCACGGGACACTTAGGACTCAATTTGCAACGCGGCAGTGGGGGGAAATTGGGCACATAATTCCCCCTGAACAATAACAGGGAGTCGCGTGGTTAATTTAACTCAAAGCCTGTAGCCAGTTTGCACTCCATCAGAGAACACCGCGGCAGGCACATTCCAGTGCACGACCATGAAGCAGGCATCTGGATTGACATGCACCCGTCTCCATGTCCAGATTGGAACCAGAAGAAAGTCAGCGTAAGATTGTGTGTCTGCACGGGAAAGGATAGACCACTGCTTAAGAGAGACATTGCCCGGGATTTAAGAACAGCATAAGATGTTCCTGATGGGCTGCAGGCTTCCTGTAGGCCCACATGATACATCCATCAAGGGGGGGGAGGGGTGAGAGACAGAGAGCCAGCCTCTCCTTATGTGTCATGGAAGGATTGTGAAATAAATACATACATATTTCAACAAGTTTTTATACCATGAGGGTGGGCCTCTTGGATATATAATCTTGACCAAACCCAAAACGCACCAGGACAACAGGATAAACAAGGAAGGGAAGCAACAGGCCTTGACAGCCATGTTCTGGAGTAAAAATTGGATGGAAATTTGCCCATGTGGTCCCCTGTTTTCCTTTCCAAGACAGTGGCTAGGCAAGGTCAGTTGCACGTATGCACACACACTCATACAAAACTCCTCCTCACACCATAGGAATCCAGCAGCTGGGAGCACAGTGGCAGCAGGCTGTTCTCATTACAGACCAATGAGGCTGTTTACTCACCCAGCTGGAGATGGTTAGAGAGTGATAAATAATGAAAGAGAAAACATGATTTTCCCCTCTGTGGTTTCTACTTGTGTAACCATATGTCACAGCTCAATACGTCGGCATTTTTTTAAATTCTTTTTTTCAGGAAACAGTTGGTTTTTTCCCATTCTGTGGCTACTTTTTCTCTCTCCCCCCTTTTCATTTTTTGGTTCAGTGGCAAACGTTTTCTAGGTTTGGATTTCCTTAAGCTCAGGCTTCTGTCTGCTTCAGGAGTTTACTTGTCCCCGTGACAACAATCTTTCAGTAAACATCTTCTTTTAAAAAAATTATTCTGAGAGTTCTCTCTAGTGATGTGGCTGAAAAACAAAGTATCCCAAGTCCATATGTGATGGGCATATTATACAGATAGAATTGCTTACTCCCCCTGCCCCTGATGGTGCTCGGTGTTTCTAACAGCTGCCTTACAGGAAGAAATTCAACAGATGTTGCTTTCCCAAGTATAAGAGAAGTAGTGAGGATGGAAGGCTGTACCTGTTGAATTTCTTCCTGTAGCACATGTTTTAGAAGCATAGGCTCCCTGTCAATAAAACTGCTGACAATCCTAATGGCAAATAGCAGGGTTCCTCTGCCAGCAACAGATACCTGTTTTTAAGCAGTACAGCTCCATTGAGCTATTTCAAATTAATACCAGTTGGGAAACTGTTTTGCTCCTATGCTTTGAACAGCTAGCTGTCAGGGGTGCAACATCCATTGGGGCTTTTGCACTAAACCACAAATAATCTGCCCTTCCTTAAAAAAACAAAAACTTTTAAAAATACTTTGCCCATGGGATGGTCGGATGACCTTCAAAGCACAGGTCACATCCATACCACACATTTAAAGCACTATTATACCACCTAACAGTCATCATGGAGAGTCCAGGGAACTGAAGTTTGCCAAGGGCACTGACTTCACAGAACTACAGTTCTCAGCACCCTTAAAAGCTACAGTCCCCATGTTTCTCATTGACTGTTAAAGGTCTATGGTGACGGTGTGGCCACAGTGTTTGTGAGAGCCCAGCCACACACTGTCTTACTATGTCTGGAGACAAGTTTGTGTCACGGGCCTGTGCCCCAATTCTAGCCCCGCCCCTACTGAAGTTCAGCAGATTACGTATATGTTTCCTGTTAATCAAGCAGCTGTAAAAAGCAGCTGAACCATACCAGAAACAAAAGTTGGCAATCCTGATCTCATAGCAGTGGAGATGGGGAAATGATGTCCCCTCAGAATATCTGCTTCCCATAACAGCCTGTTTTCACATTGTTTCATGATAAAATTGTCCTGAAACAGCTTTCTGTATCTCTGTGTCCAGGAATCCTTTCATCAGATCTGCTGACCTATACGCAGTTCACCTCAGGCAAGGGTCCAGTTTCAGTTGCTTAATATATAATCACGTCTTGCAGTTGGTGTTGGATATGACACCTAATCTGTGTAACTACAATTCAGGAGCCTGTGTTGTGTTTGAATTACATCCATTAACTTTAGCAAACACACCCCCTCACAGAGTTGATCAAATTTTAAAATTTATGAAAAAAAAACACCTCTCTGGAGACTTTGTGAACGTTATTGCAGGAGTGTCTGAACAGCACGTAACCCACACACCCCTCACTCACTCGACTCATACAAACACATGCATGCACAGCTAGCATTTCAATTACATTGTTTCCCCATCTACCAAGTTCTCTTCTGTTATAAATCTCCCACTATTTCAAGATATATATCGCCTTTATTTTAAAGCCACAATATATCAGTACCATATGAAACCAGAGGCAGATCAAGTGTTTGATCAGTCCAGAAGATATTCAACATGGAAGTCAAACAGGGTCAAAATGGTGTTAGGCTATATACGATTGTGTTGATAAGTCTTTCTTATTCCCCATCACTCATTTCTGGTCAATTAAAGCAGGGGATAATAAATCCACTCCAATTAAGATAACGTCTGGTATGTGAAACTCCGTGAGAATCAGTTTGTTCAACCCAGAATGAAGTTTCACAGTACAGCAGACGAAAAATCCTGCCTGTATCATCATACAGTCCAAAGAGTAAAGGTCCTCCATTTGCATCCCCAGTTTTTGCAGCTCACCAGATATGTGTGGGTCGGAGGACTAGTATGTGTAATGCATAGAACTCAGGAAAGGGATGTAGCCAATCAGTTACCACTAACATTGTGTGTATCTCAGAAGATTGTGCACATAAAATCTAGGGATTGTGGTGTTGGACCAAGAAATCACCTTCCTAAAGATCTCAATCTCTCCCTCCCTTCCCAAGTGTATAGCCCTTGTAGCTGCAAATATTTCTTGTTCTTGCCTCTCCATGATTCATTTATTTCATAAAATTTATACACCACTTGATTGTAAAAAAAACTCCTCAAACACTCTCTGAAACACAGAATAAACTGCAAAATTACAGTATGCTATTATTATCCACCACCTTTCCTCTCAGGATAGCCCAGGGTGACAAACATTACAAATATCATTAAAACAAATTAAACCCACAATATATAATATCATATACAATACAACAGTCTGCATCATCTGTATGCCACTCCTTTTGCTGTTCAAAGATGCTGGAACAAAAGGCGTTAAGGTGCCACCTGAACTAAAATACAGTTGGGGTCAGCCAGAGAGAGAGAGAGAGAGAGAGAGAGAGAGAGAGAGAGAGAGACTCGGTGCCACCACTGAGAAGACCCTGCCTTATGTAGTAGTCTCCCAGGCCATATTTCCCAGGGATGTTACTATACTTCATCTGTATGATTTCTATGCACAGCTTTTATTGGCACAGACCTTGAGCTGTACATTGCGGCAGAAAAGTGATATGTGTTTCTTAAATACAGAATACTCAGTCCTGACTATTACTTCCAATCACAGCCAATGTATTCCAAAGTGCAATCTGAGTAAAAATTCCTATCCAGTCAAAGAGTTATAGCTCTCATTAAATACGTTTGTATTAACGGGAAATAAATGAGCAAGCATTTGCATAGCACATTTGTGCCCACATGCATTGTCTTATTGTCCTTAAAACCTCCCTGTAAGGTGAGTAGTATGATACACATATTGGTGCAGGGTGAAGAGGATGAGGCCAGGAGGAAGCTTGGGCTGCCTAGTAAATTCATGGCAGAGGTGAAACTCAAAACAAGGGACTCCTTAGCCTGCAACCTGAACTTCACTTACTTAGAACAGAGTAAGCCCCGCTGAATTCAATGTGACTTGTAGGCATGGTTAGGACTGCAGCCTGAATCACTTAATCACTATGCTGCATTGCCTTGTCTGCCCACTTCCACATCAAATAACAGCTATGGGCAGGATACATAGAAGAAATACATACATGGCCTCATTTGATCTCCACTCACACAGCAACATGGCCCCTGCACTTTGCCAAGTTGGGCTCTCGATCCACCATTCTGAGAAGGGTGGTTTGAGAGCCCAACGTAGCAAAGCACGGGAAGCCATGTTGCATGAGTCACAGAGAAGCACCACCTTCCCATCCCTTAGTTCCAAGGCTCTAAAGCACCAGTACATGCTGCCTCCCACTACTTTGAGAGCCAGTGTGGTGGTGTGGTTAAGAGCGGTAGACTCGTAATCTGGTGAACCGGGTTCGCTTCCCCGCTCCTCCACATGCAGCTGCAGGGTAACCTTGGGCTAGTCACACTTTTCTGAAGTCTCCCAGCCTCACTCACCTCACAGAGTGTTTGTTGTGGGGAAGGAAGGGAAAGGAGATTGTTAGCCGCTTTGAGACTCCTTCGGGTAGCGATAAAGTGGGATATCAAATCCAAACTCTTGGTGTTTGTCTGGAGAAGCAATACAACCCCACTGTGGCCAAAGAATTGGCTCTAGGAAGTAGTAAGGGGAAGACCAGGAGGGTAGGGGAAGAGCTTTCAGAGAGAGAAAGACCAAGGGAGGGAGGGAGGAGTTGGAGTTCTCTGGCCTTCTGCACTCCCACACCTTCAGCAGCTCAATTTTTCAAATATTTTGCTTTTTAATAATAAGAGATCCCTTTGGTTTTTACAGTCTTATGGGTCATATACCTACTTGTCACTCCAGAGAAGAACTGGAGCTATCTGCTGAGTTTTGTATTGTCCAACTTCTGCCTTCCCTACTTGGCCATCCTACTGTTACCCATCCTACTGCCATGTAAAATAAGGCATTAAAACATGTATACTAAACAAATAACCCTGTGCAAAGCAACCCATATATTTCAAGATGTGGTGATTTCATTCTTCAGTGAAGCTCTATTTTAAGTACTTCCATTTGTGTACAAGATGATATGTTCATACCCCCATGATGATATATATAGTTCCCAATGAAGATGGATGTTTAATTAGAGGATTGATTGATGCCAACTGCTATCTGGCTGGATCTGAACCAGTGATTTGGAAAACGAAAAGCTCCACTAGTCCATTGCCAAAGCACTGAACTAGCCGAGCCTTAATCACATGTGCCCAATAAACCCTTTTAAGGACTAACTTCTTGGACTTGAGAAGAATGACACCATCACTACATTACATTACATTACATTAGGGCGATGTTTGCCCTCTGAACAAAGTGTGTGAGTAGCACAGAAGCAAAGGGCGTTCTGGTGTGCCTGTTACCTTCAACAGGAGTTCTGCATATGTATTAAGAGGATAATAAAAAGAAGCTTTGGTGGGCTGTGGTGTGGGGAGCACAGGGGACACTTGTCACTAGATCAAGACAAAACCATCACAATCAGAGCAAAGCAGGACAGACAGTATGTCTGATAACAACTGTCAGCGAGGTTTTTTGATTGCATGTGTCGCAAGTATTCTCTGCACGCTCATGCTTCACAGAAAACCTTTCAAGGTTCTATATCTCAGGGAGCAAATCCTCACCGCATGCTGGGATCTATGAGTACCACTCTACTACTGAGCTGAACATCATAACAGCTAACTGCTTTGAGTTTTCCCATACTTGCTTCTGTAATGGAGTTTGCAGGTCCTACCAGAACTTGTCACACAGAGGAAGAAGAAGAAATAGGCCACTGAATCTGGGGGAAAGGAGTAAGTGCCACAGTGCTTAGGTGTACCCAAAATGTTCCCAGTCACAGAGAACCAGTGATTAGTCTAGTTTAACCAAAATGCTATTCACATACAGACCCAGTTCTGAGAAGAGTTCTAACAGGAGGCCTTGCCAATGCAGTCCTACACAGGTACATGCAGGTAAGTACCGGTATATATAGGACTTCATTTTAAGGTAACTAGTGCCTAAACCTAGAGATGCTGTCACTATCACATATTTTAGTCAAGGTAAGGAAGATGCCTAGTTACAGAAATACAGGAGCACCTGGAAGAGGCAACAAGTCTATAAATCACCTTCCTGCCGTGCCTAACAGGACTTTACAATAACAGAGTACATGTCTAAAGATTATCAGTAGCTTTAAACCAAGAAGCAGATGCTTACGCGGGCCAGGTAATTCTGACTGCCCATCCCATTCTTCCTGTTTCTTTAATCGTTGGCTGGAACAGGTCAGGTAGGGCACACAGGCAATATGAACGCAGTCTGGTTCATCACATGCACAGAGTGAGGAGATGTCTGTATATGATACAACATATTTCTATACCTATATTATAGTCGCCAGTAGATAAAATGTAAGGACAGAGGGCTATCACGGGAATAATTCACAAGCTGAATGGCTCTGTCTGATCTGCATATTTACGTATCATTTTGTGTCTTCTAGAATACCATTGTTCAGATTCTTGTGTGAGATGAGCATTTAGGACCACTTAGCCATGTTCTAAATAAGCCTGCATCTGCACTACCCACATTTCTGATGCAGCCAGAAAAGCAACTGGGATACAAATTGTGCCTTATTTCAAGGACAGTTAGATGCATGACAATCTGGCGGTGTTGAACACCACTCTTGAAATCATGCAGACAACTGAGCAGTCATCATGTGAGCCTGCTAGACGACCACCGCATTGCATGGTGCAGCTCTTAAGGGACAGTGGCATGCCCGATGGGTCATATATTAACTACCCCTGACTAACAAACAACAACAGCAGCAGCAATCGCCATGCATATATCTCTTCTCCTATTTATTTATTATTAAAAGGCGCTACAACATCACCCACAGTGAAATGAAAGAGACGGAGCTCCAATTCTTTGGCCTCTGTACAGCTTTCCACACCTACCAATACGCACTGTTTGGTCAATGTACATTCATCTATGTTCTGTTCAACCATATATGACCTTTACTTCCGTGCTATTCCTTTCAGAGTAAAACTGATTTAGAGCAGAAATTAGTTCAAAAACAGAAGACTGAGTGGACAAGGGTGCAAAGAAATTGGAAAACAATGTGTAAAAATATTCATTTTGTTTTAAGGCTTAGCTAGAATGTTTACCAGGGAGTTTTCATGTTCAGCTTGGCTGGCTTTTATTGAGAAAATCTGCTTAGCCTATGAGCCTGGTACTTTTTTGTAATTAGAAAGGCTTTTGACTTTCAGTTTCCAAACAAGCATGCTCTCCAATATATTTCTCCTGGGTCTCAAAACCAACTGTCGATGATGCCATTGCTGCCCACACCCAACCAATTGTGTACATCTATGAAAACATTCCCTGAATGAAAGATTCTCTTTCCACTACCCCAAGCAAATAATTGCTTCAGAAGAGGGGTTTTCTTCTACTAGACTGATTATGAGAGGGAAGGGTTAAATTTCCTCTCTAAACCAGCTCCACTCCCAATAATTCACAGACCCTCCCCCACAAGAAGATTTCATTTGCATTTTTAAAACCTACATGTTAAATGCAAAGACACACTTAACATCATGCCCAATTTGGCCCTCATGAGTGATTCATGTTCAGCAACCTTTTTCAGCCGTGGGCCGGTCCACCATCCCTCAGACCATGTGGTGAGCTAGACTATATTTGGAGGTGGGGGAGAGAACAAATTCCTATGTCCCACAAATTACCCAGAGATACATTTTAAATAAAAGCACACATTCTATTCATGTATAAACATGCTGATTCCAGAACCGTCCATGGGCTGGACTGAGAAGGCGATTGGGCCGCATCCGGCCCCCGGGTCTTAGGTTGCCTACCCCTGATCTATAGCATATCCTCCAACATTTCTCCAGTGAAAATAGGAATATCCTATCCATACTCTCTAACATGTATCCAATAGGGATGTCCAGTGCTATTTTTCTAGAAAAAGAGGTGCCGGAACTCACTCTAAGCACCTCCCTTGTTCTCTTAGAATGACAATGGTGCGTAACTGAGAACTGAGTTCTGGTGAGTTCCAGCTGGGGAAAAAGCCCTGGAGACGGTCTGTTCCATACCCTAAATCATTTCTCCAATGAAAAAATGAATGTCCTAAGGAAAAGTGGTACATTCCGGGATCAAATCAGAAACCGGGATGGCTTCTGTAAATCTGGGACTGTCCCTGGAAAAGAGGGACACTTGGAGGGTCTGCTATAAGCTACTGCACAGCTGTTGAAAGAGCAACCAGGGTCTCTTGACTAGCACATACCAGTGGCTAGGGAAGACTCAAATACAGCAGCAGCCAGCAGTATCAATGCTATTCTATCAGCTTTAACTATAGCATATGTTATTACCACAGGTGTACATATCGAGAAAGAAAAACCCCAGGCATAGTGAGAATGCCAGTTACACCCTCTTCTTCTTCTTCTTCTTCTCCTCTCTCTATCAGTGGCGTAGCGTGGGTTGTCAGCACCCGGGGCAAGGCAAGTAATTTGCGCCCCCTAACCCGTGGATTTGCGCCCCCTAACCCTAACCCCCAGATGTTGCGCCCGGTGCGGCCGGCCCCCCCTGCACCCCCCACGCTACGCCACTGCTTTCTATTATTATTATTATTATTATTATTATTATTATTATTATTATTATTCTCTGGTGACTGTTGGGAGTGGAATTTGGACAACTACACCAATTATAATCCAGAAATGGAGGAGCGTGGAAGCACCACAGCCCTCCTTTTAAACAATGGAGAAGAATGGACAAAATACAAATCGTTTGACAAAATTTCCACACTCACTTTTTAAACAGGAAGAGAGATGGGCATCTTCAATCACTCAGTGGAAACTCCTTAGAGAACCCTAACCAGCTTCTGCTCTCTGCCACATGTCTATTGCATGCCCTCAGATATTTCGCACATGGGTGTTTCTCCTTAACCTTTTACGAGTTTAACATGGGAAACAATGATCAAGCGCTGGCATTCCCACAGGACCATATAAAGCACAAAGCTGCTCTAACAGGGCAAGTGGTCATCTTCAATTCAGTTAGTAGGTTGGGAAATTATTTTCTCCCTATTAAAAAAAATGAATGAAAGTGAAGGGGGTTCAAACCATAAGACTGATTTTTGAGGTATTGATCATTATTTTCCATCATAACAACCAGGGCTTTTTTCTTCAGCCGGAACTCACAGGAACTCAGTTCCAACACCTCTGAGGTGGGCGCCATTGCCATTCTAAGAGAACGAGGGAGGCGTTCATGGTGAGTTCTGCCACCTCTTTTTCTAGAAAAATAGCACTGATAACCACCACATGTTATTTGAAAGCAAAAGCAATCTGGCATAACGGGTGGGGTGGGGTGGGGTGGGGTAGGGTGGGGAGTCAGCACAAATAGTAAGGGAGAAAGTGGGTTTAAAAAAATTCATAGACTCTGGTAAAGTATTAATATCAATTTGATCACCTGACAAGACTACTGAGAAGAGATCTGTCAAGAGAGCTCCACCTACAAATTATTATTCCAAAATGGGTCAGAACAGCAATCCTCCTCTCTCATGTGTACACGCTCTCTCTCTTTCTCTCTTTCCTCAGAGGAAGAAAAGGGCAGCTGCACCAGTGGGATCAGCCCACAGCTACAGTTAATAGAATTGCACCAGCCCCTACTATTACTCATTGCTGTAAGTCAGGCAGCTCCTCTGTGCCATATAACCTGCCTTCCTTCTATGGGATGGCACTGCACTGCCTCTGTTCCCCTCCCTTCCTCGCTCACCCCCAAGGGAACCCCAGTGCTTTGCTTGAGGGCACTGAGTGAATCATCCAGTAACACAGAAATCTCCAAGTCCTCTTTAGCAGTCCCAGGAGGAGGCAGATCTGAGGGAAGTCGGCGGAGAAGATGCCTGCAGCAATGTCAGTTCTAGAACAGTCGGGCTGACAGGATTCAGAGCGGGGATTAAGGTTGGGATCAGGGATGCAGGGAAAATGAAAAAAGATTCTGGCTTTCAGGCGTGCTTCTGTTGTGTTTGTCTTGCTGTTTGTTCTTAAGGAAGATTGACTCCCTGGACATTTGACTTTAAAAAGCCCGAGATCACCTTCATGAAAGGCCCCAGTGTTTGCCTAACTGCTACGTCACTTCTGCCACAGCCAAAGACATGTTAACAGAATGGGGATGGCAAAACTCTGAAAGTTCACAGCTTCTTAGGGGTGGCTCATACATGCGCACATATCACTTGATGTGCGGCAGCCTGGCACGTAATGCCTGGCAGGTGGAAACGTGAGCAAATTCCACTGAAGAGCAATGCGTCTGAGGTGATGTGAGCAGATATTAGCACTCGCTCATTGGTGTTTTCTTTTTGATGGTTCATTTATTAATTATTTTCTTGCTTTCCTAGCTGCCTTTCTTCCATCACAGAACCCATGGCAGCAGACATGTGATACCAAGCTGGTCTCCTAACCATGTGTGAATAGTTTATTCAGAGTGGGAATTAAGGCCGGGTGCAGGGAAAATAAAAAAAAGATTTTGGCTCTCGGACATGCTTGTCTTACAGTTTGTGCTTATGGAATGGTCTGTTCACACATGCTCGTCATTACTCAATGTTGCACTTATCATTCAGTGATCATGGTTGTGTGAACCAGCCTTTCAACTCAAGTCTCTCTGTCCATTGCCCCACACTGGACCATCATCAAACAGGGAAGTTGTAGCAGCATACATCTCAGTTGCCTTGCCTGGCCGTAACATTACCCATAAGTGCTGCCTGCCTTCTTTGAAAGTCAGGTATGAGGCTTCCATTCCCAAAATAAATGCATGTTCTGGCTGGTGGCAAAAGCTTCCCAAACTGCTTGCATCTGATCTACCTTGGGCAGCAGTGCAGAAGCAGAACTAAGGCCAGAGGTATCATTGGCTTCCAATTGTCACAGTTGTTTGGTATCTCAGAAGATGCTGCTGGAATACTTGGAGATGTTCAACCACCTGTTCATCCTTTCCCTGGTTCCTTGTTGCCAAAAAACTTTGTTCTTGTTGCTGACGTTTACTGTTTTGACAGTAAACCACTATGAGCACTTTCATGGAAAGAAAGTGAAAAAATTTGTAAAATCAAATAAATTGATACTAGATCCCAAGGTCCTTCTCAATGGAACTAAAACCAAACCAGTTCCACACTTTTTACATATTAGCTTGTCTATTTCTCTTGCCAATGTGAAATACATCACCTTCATCTTGTATAGCAGCTTATCTCAATATTATCCTCTCTGTGCTTTACTTTTTCATTCTGATTTTTTATTTTGTCCTCTCCTCTGTAGTGGTTTTGACCTTTTCTACTTTGGTATTGTCTGCAAATCTGAGTGACATTCTCCACTTCTTCATCCAAAAGAAATGTTGAACACCTATGGACCCAGGATAGTCATTTGTGGGAAAAGCACCATTCTCTGAGTATGACTTCTCAAAACGAATTGTATCCAGTTTTCATGCAATCAATGTCCTTCACATAAATTATACAATCAAGTTTCTTGGCTAATATATTCTAATGTTGAAAGACTATGTCTTCTTGGCTGTATTTATGTGCTTTTGTGACCAGCCTAGGACACTTCAGTCATTTTCACACAATTTAATTGAGCCCTGTCCACACACACACACACAAAAAAACCCTGTGTAATGCCAGGACAGTATTATCACCCTGCTTTGTGCATCTGCACAGACATACATCTGGGGGAAGTCTGGAAAAGTATCCAAGAGCAGTAATTCATCAGGGGCCATTGTAGCCAGAGCAGGAATATTTAATGATATCAGCAACATGTGGGAGCAATGTGCTTGCAGATTCCCTACCTCACAGAGAGTTGGGAAGGAGGATAGGCAGGCCAATTCTATGATCCAGTTAAGATGGCTACCACTATGTTGAATCTTACACTGGTGTAACAAGTTGGTATCCTATGCTTTCTCACAGTAGCAACATCAAAAACACAACAGCAGTAGAGAAATGGATAAAATTTAACTAATTGTCATTATCATTATCTGTAATTGTTCCAAATATGTTTGCTGAATTGTTATATTTATTGTTGTTCTTTTGGTATGTTATGAGCCACCTTGGGCACAATTTTGTGGGGAAATGGCATACAAGGACCCCAGCAGCTCAACAATCACAGTAGTACCATTCACAAAACACCTTCACATTAACTTTAAAAGGAATATGCCAATGGACATCTGGCAATGGCAGCAACATCACAACATCACTTAAACCAGTGGTTCTCCAACATTTTTCCTCTGGGCCATACTTTCAGAACATGAATTTGCTTGTGCCACACCAAATTCACCTAATCTACATATTTACATCAGGGGGTTTGGACTGGGTGTTCATCAGTATGCAGATGACACCCAGCTCTACCTCTCCTTTAAATCAGAACCAGTGAAGGCGGTGAAGGTCCTGTGTGAGTGCCTGGAGGCGGTTGGAGGTTGGATGGCGGCTAACAGATTGAGGTTGAATCCTGACAAGACAGAAGTACTGTTTTTGGGGGACAGGAGGCGGGCAGGTGTGGAGGATTCCCTGGTCCTGAATGGGGTAACTGTGCCCCTGAAGGACCAGGTGCGCAGCCTGGGAGTCATTTTGGACTCACAGCTGTCCATGGAGGCGCAGATTAACTCTGTGTCCAGGGCAGCTGTCTACCAGCTCCACCTGGTACGCAGGCTAAGACCCTACCTCCCCGCGGACTGTCTCGCCAGAGTGGTGCATGCTCTAGTTATCTCACGCTTGGACTACTGCAATGCGCTCTACGTGGGGCTACCTTTGAAGGTGACCCGGAAACTGCAATTAATCCAGAATGCGGCAGCTAGACTGGTGACTGGGAGTGGCCGCCGGGACCACATAACACCGGTTCTGAGAGATCTGCATTGGCTCCCAGTACGTTTCCGAGCACGATTCAAAGTGTTGGTGCTGACCTTTAAAGCCCTAAACGGCCTCGGTCCGGTATACCTGAAGGAGCGTCTCCACCCCCATCGTTCAGCCCGGACACTGAGATCCAGCGCCGAGGGCCTTCTGGCGGTTCCCTCATTGCGAGAAGTGAGGCTACAGGGAACCAGACAGAGGGCCTTCTCGGTAGTGGCGCCCGCCCTGTGGAACGCCCTCCCATCAGATGTCAAAGAGATAAAGAATTACCTGATGTTCAGAAGACATCTTAAGGCAGCCCTGTTCAGGGATGTTTTTAATATGTAATGCTGTATTGTTTTTAATACTGATTGGGAGCCGCCCAGAGTGGCTGGGGAAACTCAGCCAGATGGGCGGGGTATAAATAATAAATTATTATTATTATTATTATTATTTATGCAAGGGCAATTTCTCCTAATGTATAATGCATTTTTGTATGTTACTTTCACTAATATATGAATTGTATGCACACTTTAGTATATGCATTTTTGCACACATTACTTGGCTGGAGAACTGCATTGCAAAATCCAGAAAAGTGTGAATTTCAAAGGATGGCTTTGTTTTAGTTTGCAGATAGTTTTGGAAAGTGCAAATTTTGTAGGTTTGCTCTAAGTGCAAACTGAATTAGATTCCTCCCCCATCCACACTTCCAACACAGACATTTTGTTGGCCCAAACAACAGTCTGAAAACAAGTGTCACTCTTGTTAGGAAAAGCAGAGAAGGAAGGACTGCTATTCCAACTATTAGCTGGCTCCATAAGCCAGAGACTGGGATGAAGCCCCAACACAGAACTTGGGGGACGAAACCCCTGATCCCTAGGAGGAGGGTTCAAGGACCAATGCGTTAAAAATCAATAAATCCACAGAGACAATGCACAGATCCACAATATAGATTTTTTATTATTATTTTTTTGTCTATCCACATTATTTATTCAAATTGGCAATTTTTTCATAAGCTGCTTAAGTCTGCAAGCTCTGTTGTGAACCCAGTAGTATTCAAGCGTTTGCAGAATCTGGAACACATGCATGAATGTACAGATCAGTTTGACAACAACTTGAAACTTGCTTTTTCATTTGGTCCTACGCTTGTTTCTTTTTTTAAATTTTTTTTTTATATAAAGTTTTTTATTTATACAACAAGAAAAAAAAAAAACAAATACCAAATTACACACAAATTACAAAAGTAACCATAGACACATAATTTTCTTAGCAAACAATAAAACATCTATTGGCCTTAACACTAAAGACCCAACCTCCCGTCTATTCCATATTTCAAATTCATATTACTTATTGCCAATACACATTTTTTTTCATAATTAAACTTATTCTCAATAAATCTAATTTCTTCTATCTACCTTGCAACTATTACTGAAGTTCCTCGAATGCTGCAACAGAATTTAAACACAATATAGATTTAAAGGGCATCCAATGCACCTTTAAAGCACATGACTTCTCCCAAGGAATCCTGGGAAGTATAGTTTCCCTAGCAGAGCTACAACTCACAGATGCTTAACAAACTAGAGTTCCCAAGTTTCTTTGGGGGAAGTCATGCACTTTAAATGTGTGTTGGATATGCCTTAAATCAATGGAGTGGATCTGCCTAATACTACACACACAACATGCCTGAATTTGTGCCTGTGTGAAAGACACACATTCTGCAAAAGGGAGGCGAGGTAGTCTCTTGGGCAAGGAAGAATAGAAGATACAACAGAAAGACCACAGGCGTAGCAACTCCAGGAACTAGCCAATAGCTCAATGATGAAAAACCACTGAAATTGGAAACGAGGCAGAGCATGACTTCTGAGGTTCTAGCTGGCAACAGCCGTGCTAGAGGGAAAAGGAACGGGTAGCAGAAATAGAATTCACACTCATGAAAGTGTCTTTTTACTTAGGGTAGTTAGTTGTTTTGCTGTCATAACTCTATGCCACACAAGAGGTGTGACTTAGCCTTGGAAGAGGTTAGGATGCCAACCTTACTAGCCACTAATGAGATTCTCCCCAACCATTCCCCTTCCCATCTTAAACCATAACAGTTACAAGAGTATATAAGACTTACACTGACAAAAGGTTAGGACAGGGGTCTGCAACCTTTAAGACAAAAAGAGCCACTTGGACCTGTTTCCGAAGGGGAAAAAACTGGGAGCCGCAAAACCATTGCGACATTTAAAAAAAAAATATATCTCCGGACAGTGGGCGGGAAGGTGACATCGGGACAGTGCGTGACTAATGCACGCACCGCCCCCATGCGACGTCACAGCCAGTACAGCGCCTGCCACAGTGGGGAGTGTCGGGGCGCACAGTGCGCCTCCTGCCCTCGCTAGTATCTGCCCCGGAGCCGCGGCAAAGGTGTAAAAGAGCCACATGTGGCTCTGGAGCCGTGGGTTGCTGACCCCTGGGTTAGGATGATAATTTATAATGGCATTACTTTGCACACTGAAACAGGGTTACACTGGTGTGCACAACTTAGTTGCAATCTTATCCTTGTTCAGCCAGCATAACTTGAGTATAAAATTATACCGTAGACACATTACAGAGCAACGCCTAAAATATTATTGCCTACAGTGCAAAATAACTGTCCTCCACAACAAGTTTCAGGAAGACAATTATCAGCCTATCTGTTTGGCATGGTTGGATCGTGGCTTCCTGGCACTCTTAATGCCAAAGGATTGTTCCATTTAAGGCTAAAATGAGTCTGGCACCCCAACTTGTACTCAAAATTAGAAAACTAAAGGTTTTCATTGTTTATGGGACTTGAGAAAATCTCTCTCTCTCTCTCTCTCTCTCTCTCTCTCCCTCTCCCTCTCTCTCTCTCTCTCACACACACACACACTTCCTCCATCTTTCTCTCTCTCTCTCTGAATCTCTCAATTTCTCAGTCTCTTAAAACAGTTTAATCCTTTTGGCTTCTAACAGGATTGGTGGCGATGCCAAAAGAACAACCAGGCTGTATTTACCTTTTGGCACTGTATAAACTCCCAGCTAAGCTAAGAATTGCTAAAACAGCAAAACACTGAAATAAAAACAACAGCAATAATGGAAGAATTTCCTAAACATCCACTGATCTCTAAACCACAAACCTTTATTTATTGTTCATTCGGTATTAACAGTTGGAGCAAATCTGGATTCTACACCCTCCAGTCTATTTTCCTTCATTTCTTTTTACCTCTTCTGTTTTTATACATACCATTAACTCCCCCCCCCCCAATCTTTCCCACTCCCATCTTCTGCCCCCTCCCTCTTCTGACTGATTTGAGTTCTTTTGTTATGTCTTCAAATTGATGGCCCAACAGACACAACTCTTTCACTCCATCACTACCGTCTGTGTAATGTTATGGCAGTTATGTGGTGACTCTTTAGCCTGGGCCTATCCTCTGCATTTTGATGGCATAATACACCTTGCAAGCCCCATCAGAACATCAATGTCGGTTGTACGAACAGCCGTCTTCCGTGCCTCACAAGGGTGGTCTATGAAGCTTTCGTACTCAAACACCATTCTCCCCTTTGCCACTCTGATTCTCTTATTTAAGGTCTCCTTCCGCTTTTTCTCTTCTTCAAGATACAAAAGGCTGCAAATTCTTTTTTCTCTTCTATCCTTCAGACTTTTTCTATCCCTTTCCACCCTTTTGATACATAATATTCAACCCTCTGTTTTCAGGGGGGCTTTCTCCCCCCCCTTAAGTTTTCTTTTAACTTTCAAGGTCAACAGGGACAGACAATGCCACCAGTGCCTGTTTGATATGTGAGCGCTATTGGCGTCCATTGCCACGGTTTCCGTGGTAACACAGTAACCATTAATTTTCAATTAAACTAGACAAAAAGCCCGATGACAGCTCCAGGTCTGCTGAAGATGTCAAGAATCCGTATTAATATACAGCAAGAGAGCATAATTGTGTGTCCATCTTCCTGAGCAACGAAAATGGGGGGATAATTACCAGCTAGAAAGCCACTCTATAATTTTGTTCTTACTGTCACCACAACCCTACATATTAGCATAAATTAAAAGCAGGGTTTATTGTTACCAAAGTGCATTGATATTTTGAGGCTATTTTCTTCCTTTTAACTGTTTGTTGTTGATGGGTGATTCCTGGACTCATGGCAGCTCGTACCTTGGGAACATTCTAGATGTGGAAAAGTAACTGCAGAGGCCTTAAGGTTGAAAGAACAAAGAATATTTTTAAGGAGAGAGGGAGTCTTGAGGGACTGGATTCTTGTTCCTCCACATCCATGTAACATGCTAATTAGATTTCTCATTTTTCTATAACTACCAATATAAGGAGATCCTCAGATCGAGTACATCTACATTCTTTGGTAACCCTGTCCATGCTAACAATTTACATCTTAGATATGTTGACACTGAAGCATTTCCATGGCTATTTCATCCTGTAGAGCTATCGCTTTTTGAAAACTTCTCTCCTCATAAACCATTCAGCTGCTTAGCCAATCATCAGCCAATCATTGTTTTGAATTAAGGGTCATCTTACCTTATATATTCCACTTGCAGGGATTCCATAATGAAGACTTCACTATTTATCCTCTCAGAGGCTGGACTTTTCACTTTTTATAGTTTTGCTCTTGGCCTAGGATTGAGAAATTCCCACAGACTGCCAACACAAAGTTGAGAAGATGCTTCCCTGTTCCCTGCTTTTTGTTCCATTTCCCCCTCTCAGGCAAGTCAGTTGGTGTTACATGATTAGCACCACAGTCTACAATATTGTTATTACCTCCCTTTTCAAGACTCACCTTGGAGCTGGAATGGATGTAAGTCTCTAACTGCGAGTTTCTAGTGACAGATGCCGATTTCATGAATTTAAGTGAATGGAAAAAAGCAAGTTCCTTGTATCATATCCAGAGAAAGCTGTCCTTCAAAAGGAAATTTAGTGTAATTACCCTTAAGGGAGCTATCCTCACACAGTCAGTCACAACACTGACCTGCTGGCTAGGATCTGACAGGGAAATTACAGGCTGTATACTCAACAGAAGGGGCTTCCGCCCTTCTCAAAAGAAAGACAAAATGGAAGAGTTTTGAAATGAAAAGTATCAGCTTCTGGGTTTTAAATTGGTTTCTTTACCAGGGCGTTCCTTTGTAGCCAGACCTGTGAAACAAATGGGTCTTGTTTCTGAGCAGCTGAATAGACATAGACTCTCCATACCTCAGGGATGATGAAGCTATGGCCCTCCAGCATGGGCAACAGAAATGGCAGGAGTTGGTCCAGCAACATGTATCTGACAGCCGCAGCTTCAACATCCCTGCAATATATGAATGAAGGAGCAGGGAAAGGGAGTTGCAGAGAAGAATTGGCAGTAGCACCCTCCCCTCCCATTAACTGATTCTCCTCTGAAATTCTTTTCTTTGTTCCATTTATTCTTCTACTTGGAGATTAGCTGGGATAAAACTCCATAAGACTGATTTATTTAATCAGGTATTTAACTTACCTGCTTAGTTTTTGTATCTCATCTGCTGTCCTGTCCATGTTTTATTTGGAATTTTGTAAAGTGCGGTTTTGATTTTTTAAAATGTGCAGTTTTGATTTATTTTTATTTTTTCAGTGTTATCTGTCTGGGATATCCTTTTGATGAAAAAACAGCTTAGACAATGGTCTTAAAAGCAAATGAAGAGAATGAAACACAACCCCGGAGAAGTTGTTCCAGGGAAGAAACATGTGGATGGGAGAATTGCAGCCCCACCCACCTGTCAGTTTACCCCTGGAAATGCCCTGTGGTTTGGAAGCCTCATGTTGTATTATATGGTCCCACCCTTAGACTTAGAATAAATAAGAATTCATTCTGTTGCTTCCTCACACTAACAAGCAGCACTTTTTTCCTCCCAATGAATCTGTTGCTTAGATAGGCAGGGGAACCAATAGGATTTCCTGGACTTTTTCTTCTTAGTATTACTACTACTACTACCTACTACTACTACTTCAATTTATTACTCACCCTTCACCATCAGGTTCTAGGGCGGGTTACAACAATTTAAAATCCAATGTTAAAAAAAGCTGAAACCAATTCTAGTCACGGGAATAGCATAAGTCCTCACAAAGTGCCAACAGGTGAAGCTTTCCCCCATAATTGCATTTCCATACTAGAAAAGATACAACCTGTTGAATTTGTGCCTGCCACTCAGCTGTTAAAGTACAAGAGCTCTGTTCCCCCCCCCCCAATGCCAATACTAAACCATGCAAAAAAACTTAAGTTTCATGAGTTGTAACTTGTAAAACACTTATGTTACTGTAGGTCTTTCATCAATTGCTCTTAGGCTGGCAATACTACATTTAGTGCAAGACCAGGAGAGGGCTATTTCAGATGGCAGGGAGTGAGGGGTGTAGAAAGAGATTTATGATTTATGGCAACAGAGGTTCAGATGCCCATGCTTGGATAAATTCAAAATTGTTAAAAGGCAAGCTGTGTATTCCGAGAGCATTTGTTGTGGTTATTTATTATTTATACCTTATAATAACTACAGCAATGTTATCAGCACTGGTCAAACAGCCACTCTTTTCTATTTTTGAGCAAAAAGGATTTGACATTGACCTATTTTAATTTTTATACCACCAGCAGCAGCCGTCAAGTAAATCCCTGTCTCCCCCTACCTCCATGAGTGTGAAATAAATTATTATTATTATAGAAAGCAATGAATCACTTCTCTCTCGTATGCTGCTGCCACAATCAACTTAACAGCCTCCTCTGGCTCTATTTCCCTAAAAACACCCACCCACCATGGCCATCTCAATACATTTTGGCACCTGAGGTGAACCACAAAATGGTACCTCCCCCTTCCTGCTAGGAAAGAAGGGGGGAGTGAAGTTCTAAATCACGAACAAGGGGAGGAAGAAAAGGCTACATCAGGATCAGCTGCCCCTGTGGATCCTGCCGCCTGAAGCAGTTGCCACACCTGGCCTCATTGGTGGGCCAGCCCTGCCACTGGCATACCGAGATTGGACAATAACACTAGACTGCACTGTAGGGCTGTCATGCAATACACTCCCCCCACCCAACCAAATATTAGGACAACACTGGGCTACTTTGCAGGACTAATGTGACCCATGTTTCTCAACCACAGCACCCAACCCTCTGAAAGATGGATATACTAATGATGGATTGTATTTGCATTAGTAGGGTAATTCTGTCATGCTAACATTCTCAGGAAAAACAACTGCCGTGTCTCCTACATTATCAGGGATTTTAAGGACCTAACAGGAATCTCCAGGCTGCGACCTGGCAACCCCAATGTGCAAAAAGACCCCAAGTTCTTCTTTCAATAACTTTAGGAGATTATTTTCAAAATTCACAAAATCTGGTTCAAAAGATCCCTTCAATTAAATGCAGGAAAGAAAACAGCACACAACAGGTACAGTGGTACCTCGGGTTAAGAACTTAATTCATTCTGGAGGTCTGTTCTCAACCTGAAACTGTTCTTAACCTGAGGTACCACTTTAGCTAATGGGATTTCCCGCTGCCGCTGCACCGCCGCCGCACAATTTCTGTTCTCATCCTGAAGCAAAGTTCTTAACCCGAGGTACTATTTCTGGGTTAGCAGAGTCTGTAACCTGAAACATATGTAACCCAAGGTACCACTGTATACCAATGAGTGACAGGATTGTTGCCACCTACTTTCTTCAACGGCTCCTACCGTGCCTTGCATAGGTTCAGGGTAGATGACCTTCAAGTTTCTTTCTGACCCATAAGAGTCCAAAGTCATTTTATCATACTAGCATGTAATCTGTCAAATGGTAGACTGACCTCTCCCAGCCTCTTGCAAAGACCAGCATTGCAGAGAACTCTAGCACCATTTAGCATACAATATCAGCTGCTAATCTGGTTCGGAGCAGAGGACTTCTCTGCCATGTCCAGAGCATGCGTGGGTCAGAGAAAAAGTAAATGAGAATATGAAATTGACTTCCCAGAGCTAATTTTGATAGCAGTGTTGGATAAGGCAGAAATAATAAAGAAAGCCCTTTATTTCTCCCATGCTTCCAGAACAGTGGGGGCTTGCCTCAGTCATGCCTGTCACACATTCCCTTTGTCACCTGCTTTGCTATAATAATGAGAAGGGCCAGTCGTCATTTGTCAACGTCCCTTTCCACCCGCAGTGACTTTTTCAAAATGCAAGCAGAAGTGTACACTTCAGTCTAAGTTTTGACAAAATATCTGGAATTTGGAGGGTCTTTGGTATAAGAAAAAGAAGGAGAAACATGACTGGCTTGTTCACCGAGTTCACGTCTTGGGTCACTTCTGGTCATTCAAAAACTCAGCTTTTATCAATTCAACCATGCTTGTGTTAGCCTTGTTTCAACACCAGGAGAGTTACAGTTTAAGTGGATAGAGGAGAATTATTAGCTTTTCTACAAGGAAATAGCCATGTTTATGGTCATCTTAAAAATCACAGGTGATGCATACTGCAGTAGAGAGGGGGATTCCACAGACTGCAAACTGATAAAATAGATATGGGAAAAATTAAACAATTACTCAGTGTTGGGGTATTCTTGCGACAAGAAGGTGTAGCCTTACTCATAGTTGACACTTTTCCTTTTTTATTTCAAAGCTGCAGAGTCCTTGTGAACCTGATTGATACAGTAAAGTGGTCCTCATTAGCTAAGCAATCTAAGCTGTAGGGAGGAGGTATTCACAAATGATGTCACAGACACTGTTCAATAGATTCCTGTGACATTTGCACAACCACTTTCTATACTGTCACTATTGCAAATAACATGTTAGACTAGCTGTGAGGTTGGAGGAGAAATCACGTTTCTGGTGATAGAATGTTACTATTTCAGTCTTTGGGGAATACAGTATTCTTGAATCAGAGGCAAAACATCAAGGGGGGATCTAGATCTTTTGCAATAAAAGAATAACAAACGCGAATTTGCTCTGCATTAAATATATTGTCTGGAAAAGACTCCAATGTACCCAGTTTAATATTACCTCCATTATCAGGTCCATCTGATGAGTCGATCATCATCTGTCCCAGGAAAAAGGACTTGTCTCAAGTTTAGGTTGCAGTACTATAATTGCTTCTCAACCCCTTGGTTTAACATTTAGGACTAAACTAAACATGTGGGAAATAAGGAATTGCCTTTTGCGTGGACAGGCGGAGTCCCCAGATCCCGAGTGGTCCTCCCCCGTCATGTGGAATAACGACTCTAGACAACGTGCTATGGGATTAAATTGGCCACAACTTTATTAAATTTCAAATGTGGGTAGACCTTGGCTCAGGCATTGGGCGTTCTCCCTCCCCAGTCCCCAGCCGGGGACCTAGGGAGCTACAGGGTTATCCAGTGTGTGTGGGGGGGAAGGGCTGGCTCTGGAGAACATATGTTCAAGCAGAGATAGCCGCCCCCGTTACGCCGCCGCCGCAGGGGAGAGCAATGACGACCTTTCGGCGTACGGTCAAAGCCTCCCTCCAGAAACCCCTTTAACGGGGAACCCTGGTATCGCCGCCGCAAAGAGGAAGATGGACTAAAGGATTCCGCCCAAGGCCTGATACCGCCAAAGTTGTGACGTTTTGCTACGGGAAAGGCGAAACCTGCCAATGCAGGGAAATTCCTTTCCGGCCCTTTAACAGCAACCTTATCGTAGCAGCGCCCGCATACCTGTGGAGAAAGTTAACCTGCAAAACCTATGAGGAAAAGTTAACCTGCAAAAGAAGACATTAACTGAGGGTGGGTAGGGTGGGAGAAGCTCTGGAGCCAAGTGAGGATTACCAGGTAAGATCCACCCTCTATTGTGTGGGCAGGTAATCCCTCCCCCTACCTGGCCTGGTTTCCCTGGCAACGCTTCCCCCAGGTGGGATTGGACAACTCACTGGGGTAGGCGGGGACCTCCAGGTATCCCACCTGAGGGAAGGCAAAGCCTATGCTGATGGGGCCACTCCAGATCCAGGGCTGCACGCGTCCACGCAAAGGGCGCCCCCCGTTTTAAGCGGGGAGCGGTCATTATCCCAACCAACACAGTGACCTCAGTCATCAGGACTGGCTCTACGTTTTAGGAGGTGCTGAACAAAATACCCTCTCTAGGAGTCCTCATTTTGTGGGCTACTGGTACCAGCATTTGAAACAGAACCAGGAAGTGGGAGGGGTGTTTTATTTCCCACAATGCCTAGGAGTGATGCTTCTTCAGAGGAATTGTGGAAAAATTTAATGTCATCCATTAGCAATAGCAACATAAAATCACACATGGATACATCTGTGCAGATATAAAAAACCAAAATACAGGGTTTTCAAGTTTTCTTCATACAGATAATACTGTCCCCACTATAAAACAACCCAACCACTTGTCTCAGATAATAAGGCAAGTAATCGGGGGAGGGGGGGTTTCAGCTGGAACTCGCTGAAATTCAGTTCTGGCACCTCTCAGGTGCGCACCATTGCCATTCTAAGAGAACAAGGGAGGTGTTCATGGTGAGTTCCAGCACCTCTTTTTCTGGAAAAATAGCAACAGATCTTTAAGCCCCAATAGTATATTCCCAAGGAAAAAAAGTTACAACATGGAATTCATTTATGAACAATCCTAACAAGGATTCCTCTGCATTAAGTATACCTCTGCATTTTAAGGACAGAACAGAGAGCAGTGGACAAGATGCCTCATCACGTTTGATCAGCAAAAATCCATAAACATAATTCATAACATATTTGAAAAACGTCCCTCTCTCCATTTGTTGCCCACAATTTCTGAAACCTTAGCTGGGCAAACAAATGTCTCACACTGCTATAATAATTAAGGAAACTTTCATAACTGCCTGCCATTAGGAACTCCTTTGTCAGCAACTGTGGAAGGGCCAAAGCTTGGTGGTTCAGTGCATGACTTGCATGCAGAAGTACCCAAGCTCAATCATTGGCATCGGTAGGCAGGGCTAGGAAAGACTCTCTGCGAGCCGCTGCTCAGTTTATAGACAATTCTGAACTAGCTAGACCAACAGTCTGACTTTGCAAAAGGCAGTTTCCATGTTCCTCTGAAAACTGACGCTATATTGGTAAAAAAAGGGGGGGAGCAGTTGGAGGGCACAAGTTACAATCTAAGTCCTTATATTTATGATATATTACACCAAAAGAACTAGAAGATCTGGATCCAATCTTAGTTGTGTATGACTGCATCCTGTGTCAATAAAATCTACCACAAGCTCTTTAGTTCGGGGGCATTCTTTGATCTTGGGTCAAACATTCTAAAAACACCCCAAGTTGCTCAGCTCTTCTGAAATGATGTTAGTTTTACTGAGGAGGTAACTAAAGAATTTGGGTGCTCAGCACTTCAGGCTTGCCTTGGTGTGAAGTTCGTGAATTCTCTAGCTGGCAGCTTGTGTGCGTGCCTGAAAACCAAGAGTTATTTGGTTGAAGTGTAGTCACCCTGAGCTGCATCTAGCACACACACCCAGATGAGACACACTGGAGGCAACAGGCCAGAGGACTGGTGACCATCCCAGCCCTTTAAACACTCGTTTCGTGGCAGCTGAAGGTAGCAGAGAGTCAAAAAGACCCCAGCTTTCCTTCCCCCTACAAATACCAGCCTACTGGGTGACACAGAGTACATACATCTTAAACAAACACTTGGCTGGGCTGTTTATCTCCACGGCCTTTAAACAAACTTTTTCAAAGGTTTCTGCTGATACGAGAGATTTACTGAAAACCATTCACCCTTCTTAAAAGCCTCTCAGTTTATGCTGCTATGGGCGAAATGAATACCATTTTTGCCTGGAGTTTTCTGTCTTTTGACCACATGTTTATCCTAGAAGCCGCCACAGGCTTTGATAGGAAAGCAACAGGGGCATGGATCTTTATGAGAAAAAATATAAAATAAACCCAGAAACTGGGTGTGTACGAGGGGTGACTAGAAAGTTTAGCTGTAGTGAGTTTTACACACAACATGTCTGCTCTTAGGCTGCTGTATCCCATTCTGTAATGCCACAACTTGCATCATTCTGGTGAAGTTTTTCATCCTGCCAATTAGCTCAGACAACTCTGGATTTATATTACTCATCTCATATCAAACACAAGCTCTTGCATATACACAAAGCTTGCACTGGTTTAGGTAACAGTAATTCAAAAGTCTGTTTAATTAAACCAGCAAAATGATTTTTAAAAACCCAGAACTCTGCCTGCTGTTCCCTGATGGGTTTAGGTCTCCTTATTTCATAACTGTGACTATGTACACATTGCCAGCTTAAAATGCAGCTAGGTCACTCTTTTTCTCTGTTCAGAATGACGCTGTTTTTGAGGGAAATGCAGTATTTCCTAAGAAATGGCAGTATACATACAGGATAGATATGGATTGTGGCTGATGTTGTGTGTACATCGCTTCCCAAATAAGTAGTGGGAGTACACTGGATGCAGAGTAAACAGGAGTGTGTACACAGCCTGTGTCTATGATTTCCAGTTTGTCTCTGTGAAAAAACTTGTAAGGATCCATACCCCTGTACGGACCCCTGTATGTATTTGAAGCTCTGCTTAATCTTGTTACCTTGCTGATCCTAGGCTAGTATACATTTAACCTCCTGGATCGTTAAAAAGACAGAGGAAGGGCCATAGTTCAGTGGTGGATCACATGGCTAGCACACAGATGGCCCCACCACTTTGCAACAACAGGTTGAAAATTATTATCCAGGGCCTGTTTCTCATAAGCCTTCATCTCTGGTTGCTTTTCTGATTTCTCTCAAATTTTCACTATCTTCCTCCCAGAAGAGAGGGATAAAAACACCTACTCCCCAGCCCTGGTTCTCTAAGCTGTCTCCTCAATGTATATCTGCATCAGGTCGTACATTTTATATGGGGCCAGGTCTGCAATCACATGCTCTGCCATCCACTCATTTGGACATCTGCCATTAGTCAGACACTGCATTTGTAGTATCATCGAATTATCAAATTATCCAAGGAAGAGTGCCGTCCAACTAATGCATCCAAGATGAATATGACACAATTTAAATAAGGCTTCTCACAAGGCGGTGTTCATCGCAGGCGTAAATACTTCCTGCAGTAGACTTCATTACTTTTTTTAAAAAAATGAACTATTATTTTAACTAACTTTAGGTTATTAAATTGTGGGTTTATAAGCATACCCTCCAACATTTATCCGATGAAAATAGGGACATCCCATTCCATAATGATAATTTTACTGTTTATATCCCACACATCTTACTGGGTTGCCCCAGCTACTCTGGAGACAGCTTCTCTAAATCAGGGATGTCCCTGGAAAATAGGGACACTTGTAGGGTCTTTATATGTATTTACTATCAATATTTGAGGCGGGGGGCGGTGCTACACACAGAGTGAACAAAAGATGAATGGTTATATGCTTGTGTACATGTGTGTGTATGGCTGTATATGTGTTTTTAATTCTAGTAGCCATGATTCTGTACAGATTTAACATGAAAAGAGAAATAACAGCTAAAATCAGTGCTTTTTTCTGGGGCTAGTCAAGGGTACACAGTACTGGCACCTTTTTTCCTAGAATAAAAGCACTGGCTAAAATGTTTATGGGGAGGGGTTTATATCTCAGTGGGATGACACGTACATTGTACACAGTATGTCCTAGAGTCACCAAGAGAACACAAAATTGGGCAAGTTTGGCTAATGGTCTAAAATTGTGGAAGACAGGAGTGGGAAACGTTTTTAGCCTAAGGGCCGCATTCCCTTGGAGGCAACCTTTTGGAGTTCAGATGCCAGTGGTGGGTGGGGCCAACAAGAGGTCAAAACCTGGGCAATGGGTGTGACTCTTGCCATTGTACAGTAAGCTACATTTCAGGGACATAAAAGCCAGTGGTTTCTACGCAAACCTCCCTCCTCCATCAACACAAGCAAGATGTGTTAACATAGTTCAAAGGCACATTTCAGACCAGCAAAAGAACTTGATGAGGGGGCAGAGTAGAGCCAGTGAGGAGAGTGGCTTGGGAAAGCAGGTGTGGCCTGAGAAGTCCCCAGGGCCAGATAGAAAGCCTGGAGGCTACATTTGGCCCCTGGACCTGAGGTTCCCCATCCCTGGCATAAGGCAATGAGATATGTTAAAGTTCAGTTCAGCTTTGTACACCAACCACTTCTTCTCATGTGACCCTGCCTACCAGTTGCAATCATCTCAGAATGGTCCGCATTCTGCTGTGGAGATTGGGGCAATTGGAGGGGACACAGGACAGGGCTTTTCCAGGGGCGGCACCTCAATTACAGAACTCCCTCCCAAGAGAGTTTGGGCTGCCCTCTTCTTTGTTACTTTTATGGCTTTTAAATTTTATTTTGCCAGGCTTTTTCAAAGTAATCCAATGCAGTGCAAACCTTGCTTATATCATGGAGGGGCAAACTAAGCATGCAACTTCTCTGCTCCCCATGTCCATGCTTGGATTGGCTTACCTGGGCTAGTGCCTCTGCCAATCTGTCTGGAAAAGCAGCCCTTGGATTTTAAACTGCAAAAGTAAAATCCAATCATGTGTCTCCAAAAAGGGGGGGGGGGAAAGGGGGGGAAAGAGCAGTTTAACTGCAATTGCAGCAGCAACACAGCAGCCTGGATGGTTTGTAATTGGAGCTGCGAGGCGCATTGTTCCCTTCCCACTTCCTGTCAGCGCCACTTTCAAATCAGCAGTAGTTATCTAGGCTGCTGCCAAGCTCCTCTGGAGAACATAACCATCTGCCACCAAGCAAGCAGGCAGGCAGGTAGAGTAGGGAAGAAAACCAAGGGAGAAGAAACCATGTCAGCAGCAAGTTGAGGAGGAGTGGATTGGGGAGGTGGGAGGGTGGTGATGGGGGACCCTGGAAGACACCCTGCCCAGGCCCCCTCAAACCTGGCAAGTGCTCTTGGTGCAATCCAATACATTCCTACTCAGAAGTAAGTCCCGTTGTGTTTAATGGGACTTACTCCTGGGCAAGCATTTGGGTTTGTAGCCTTAGTATATTTCAGTCTTGCTAGCTATAGCCTTGTTTGTTTTATTTTGACTCTTTTTAACCTGGTTGATATTTTAATTGTAAACCGCCTTGAGTGGAATTTTGTGGGCTGAAAGGCACTATATAGGCTAGAAATGCTTTTTATATACATAAAAACTCTGTATTCACTGAACCATGGTGTCTGTTCTGCTGCTTGGCTCTGCTGTATTCTCATTTCTACTTCAGTTTGTGCTTTAGTTGCTGAGAGCAGAATGAAAAATCTGAAAGCTACAATTCTAGATTCTAGGATTTTGGTCACAGGAAAACCCTGCAACAAGACATGGAAAATTAGCAGAGATGAAATTCAAGCCTCTTTATTAACAAAAGTTTTATTTGGATGCTCAGCATTTACATGTAATCCGGGAAGAGAGTAAAGGTCAGGAGAGAAAATACTGGTGTTTATTTATATAGGAGGGCTTTGCGAACAACATGTTTTTGGTGAGACTTTGGAAACAGCATCAACCCAGCCCTTAAGGGTTGTTAAACCTGTTAGACTCATACGTATTAATACATGTAACAACCCACAAAAGCAAACAGCAGTGCACATAAACCCATATTTTTCTTCCTTTGTGTACACGATGAAATGCACAACCATATCTCTGTGCAAGCAACCTCCCCCCCCCAAAAAAAAAGGTCCCATGAAAATAACGTGTTTTCAAAACGACAATCTTACAATCTTATTATGTCAAGAACAGGAGATATTTCTATTTATTTGACACATATACTTAATATGAATGTAATGGACTCTGAAATGTGAAGTTTTAGAATTACGAGGTATTATGTTTCTGACACAATGTTTTCTCTCTTTTTGTATAAATCTGAAATGCTGAAATAGAACGGATTTCTGAAGGGAATTAAAACTCATGATTCCTTTTCATCTAAAGATGGGCACTCAGTCCCACCTACTTTTCCATAAAGAACTCTGTCCCAGTTTCCCTTAAATTACAGTTAATGGGGGGGGGGGAATGCCATAAAATAACACACATGGGAAAAGGTTGTATGCACATCACGTATTTAAGCATCTTCCCCCCACCCAAAGAATCCTGGAACTGTAGTGTGTTAAGGGTGTTAACTGCGGCTCTGTGAGGGGTGAACTACAGTTCCCAGGATTCTTATGAGGGGTGCTTTAAATATATTGTGTGCACACAGACTCAAATCTTATCTTTCCATTTCCCTGCTTACATATTCTCTTTCACTGGAAAGAAGCCTGAAGAGAGCTATAGTGTACGACATATTTTAACACCACAGCAACTAGTCTACCCATGTGGCAGAATGTGGTAATAAGCTGACAGAGTGGCTCCAGTTTCTTAGCGGGAGAACAAATTTCTGAATGCTTCCCTGTTGTGGGGATATATCCCCAAATGCAGAAAATCAACACAACAGGTAGCAAGTTGGGCTATCTCTCTCAGATATGCTAGCTTTGTATGTGTGTTGTTGTTGTTGTTGTTTAGTCGTGTCTGACTCTTCATGACCCCATGGACCAGAGCACACCAGCCACTCCTGTCTTCCACTGCCTCCCGCAGTTTGGTCAAACCTATGCTGGTAGCTTCGAGAACACTATCCAACCATCTCATCCTCTGTCGTCTCCTTCTCCTTGTGCCCTCCATCTTTCCCAACATCAGGGTCTTTTCCAGGGAGTCTTCTCTTCTCATGAGGTGGCCAAAGTATTGGAGCCTCAGCTTCAGGATCTGTCCTTCCAGTGAGCACTCGGGGCTGATTTCCTTAAGAATGGATAGGTTTGATCTTCTTGCAGTCCATGGGACTCTCAAGAGTCTCCTCCAGCACCATAATTCAAAAGCGTCAATTCTTCGGCGATCAGCCTTCTTTACATGAGGGGGCATTAAAAAATGGCAGCCCACGCTGATAGTATGAAATGGTGCAGAATATCCTACCATCTCAGGACTGTCTCTCAGTTATCAAGTCTCCCCTACCTTACCTAGCCTTCCCTCAAGCTTCTTTCCAAGACTCTCTGCCTTCCTATATCCAATACTATCCACAAACTCTCCCTTTCTTTTTTGTTATCCTCACACACTCATGACATTTCAGCAGTACAGAATGTCTAAAATGACAGCTGCCAAAGCTCAAGACTTCCTAAAAGCCACTTCTCCTAATCCTCATTGTGCGAAGATCTGGCTGTGGTTACTCTGTGGTGAGGGGAGAAACTTAATATATAAAATCAAATAGCCCCTGTAGAAGTGTTTCCCCCCAGAAGTAATGAATACCTGGAGGGAGGGAAATAGGTGACATATCTCCTGGTCTGGTCTAGTTGAAGCTTGTACACAGAACCTACAAAGGGTGCTAACAAAATTTTCTAGGCCTGGTGTGTCGACTGGGCCCTCAGCCCCACTTACAAAGAAGGCTGAAATCGAGATGTGTACATTTTGTGTCATAAGCAAATTTACATTTTTTGCAGGTTGGGTGGAAGGCCTGAAAAGAAATTGGGGGCCGCACACAAATAAGATGTCAGACAGACAAGAGTGTCAACAGGTAATTTTTTGGTCATAATGGTATTTTTAGACTAGAACAGACTTAACCTGTTGAATTTCTGCCTCCTCAACAAGAGCTCTGCTCTCCTGCAGACCAACCCTAAACCATGCAAAGAGCTTCATGAGTTATAGAGCATTTACCCATTGATCTTAGGCTGGCAATTCTACATTCAATGGAATTTCATATGCGGGTGGGGTCAGGGTTGAAAGAGATTTGCAGCAATGAAGGTTTAGTTGCCTGTGCTTGGATAAATTCAAGTTTAAATTGTTCAAAAAACAAAAAACAGGCAGTGTATTCTAACAGCATTTGTTTTGGTTATTTATTATTTATATCTCATAATAACTACAGCAATGTTATCAGCAAAGGTCAAACAGACACCTTTTTCTTTCTTTTTCTTTTTGAGCAAAAAGGATTTGATGAGTATATCCATTCAAGTGTTTATACCAGCAGCAGAATCTTACCTCCAAGATTCCCCCTATTTCGCTCCTCCCACAGGTGGGAAAGCAATTAATCACCACCCCCCATGTTGCTGCTACAATTCACTTAACAGCTTCCCAACTTTATTTCTCTTAAGAAAAAAGAAAATCAACACCAGGAGACTAGATTACAACATTGGGCTACACTGCAAGGTTTTCATTTAGTCCTCGCTCCTTCTCCCCTACAATATTAATACCACAACACTGGGATACTTAGCAAGGCTGAAGTAACTAGGGAAAGGCAGATATTTCTCTGATTTTCACATTCTTTTTGAATCTTGAAGTTTAGGTTTCCATACCTCCACATTAGTTTGTGGTTGTTGTTGTTTTTCAAAGTCATCATGAAAAGTCATCAGCATGCAAATTTCTCCTTATATACATATTTTTGCATGCAGTTTTGACTAATGCACACATTTTTCCAATATAATTTTCACAGATATATGCATTTAAATGTACACTTTACCCTAGTGTATGCATTTCTGTACACATTACTTGGCTGGGCGGCTTCATTAGGTAAGTAGGATTCCCAGGTAAGGTCCTCCCTCTATTGTGTGGGCAGGTAATCCCTCCCCGACCTGGCCTGATCTCCTTGGCAACGCTTCCCCCAGGTGGGATTGGACAGCTGACTGGGGTAGGCGGAGACCTCCAGGTATCCCACCTGAGGGAAGGCGAAGCCAAGCCTATGCTGATGGAGCCGCTCCAGATCCAGGGGCTGCGCACGTCCACACAAAGGTCTCCCCCCGTTTTATGCGGGGAGCGGTCATTACAAAATTAGAAGAGTTGCAAATTTCAAAGGATTGGGTTTTGGTTCACATATTGTTTTGGAAAGTGTGAATCAGGTGGGTTCGCCTTTCAGTGTGAACTGAATCAAGTTTCTTTCCCATCCCATGCTTTCTCAGCCACAATTCTCACCCAGTAGAATATTTTTTTTCCAATAGTTTTCTTGCACTCAGATCAGAATCCAAGTGGGGGAATTCCTGGCATCCCTGCTGATTTTTCATCTCAAAAAGTCATCCCCACCCACCCCAACCACAGACACATTCCCACCTTCACTAGGCAATAGCAGAAGCAAAGCCATGGGAGAGAAGGGCAGTTCTCCCAATCTCCCACAGGCCTCTGTGGCCTTATCACACTGCTAACCAGTGCAATGTCCAACCATGGACTGAGAGAGAGTAGGAAAGAAGAACCTCTCTTGCACTGCCACACTGAGTAGGGGGAAAGGAAGGGGAAGTGTATTTAAGGGGTGGAAGTTGCCAAACTGGAGACGGAGGGAGACAGGCACATTCTTCTGGGCCCTTTCATATTGGAAAATGTTGAGTGTTCCCATTTTCTTTCTAGGAAACTTGGAAAAATCCTGGGCCAAACTGAGGAGCTTGGGAGACCTTGACCATCTCTAATATTCAAATATGTGTTCACAGCGACTTTGTCCATACATTCTAGTGAATGTGTGGAGGCACGTTCCCAATTCCCACTTTCGACATATCCATTTATGCCTGGAACCAGTGCTTTTTTTCTAAAAAAATGTTTAGGGGTACTCTCATTTTGACTCAAGAAGATCACCATTTTATAGTTCAAATCGGGAAAGGAAATGAAACCACCATCGGAGGTAGTAACAACAAAAGTGACCAATCACTGTGCTAGATTCCAGCTCCTACTTCACACATTAAACGCTCGCTTCCATCTGAGACTCAGAAAACACCATGACAGGAAATGAGGCCGCCATCAAAGGTAGCAACGGAACAGACGATTCACCCGTGCTAGAGAAGAAACTTTTTTTAAAAAAAAAATTGTTTCTTCACCTGTTAGATTCACAAAATGTCCCCCTGCATCCCTTCGGGGGGGAAAGCACTGCCTGGAACAGATACCTGACAAGGCCACAGACACTCTTTACTGTCTCACTTTTTTTGAAGCCCAAGTCACATAACAAAAGCTCATTATTGGGCTGAGGCCTGATAAATCCTGGCTCATTCTTCCTTTCAGCTTCCCACGCTGCCATGTCACCAGGGTGCATTTGGGGTGGGATCCAACTAATGAGCCCCGTCAGTGAAAGCCCTGCACAAGGACTTCCACTAGTGCGATGGAACTCTTCCCACATTCCCTATACCCACAAAAATTGGCTCAGGGTGCGGGGCTTGGGAGATCTTAGGAGGGGTCTCATTAATATCTCTAGCTGCTTCTCAGCCTTTCCTTTGAACAAAGCTGCCTGGTTACCCTGCTTGTACTGTCAGCTTTCCATTGCCAGGCTGTGACTCCATTATTCTAATATATCCATTAGTTTGTGGAAATCCTCTCCAACTTTGCTCCCACTGGAACAGAAGTTCCTTCACAAAGAGATATATTTCCGCAACTCTCTTTGAAGATCTGAATCAATTTCTTTCACCTACGGAAGTATCTGTATACAATACAAAAGTATTGGCATTAGAAGTTTAATCTCTAGATTGTGGACATCCTTCATATCTCACCCACCCACCCACCCACCCTTTTTTCTTTTCTTTTCTTTTCTTTTCTTTTCTGTGGCTTACTATGGATGAGCAAGTGCGCACTGGTAAAACTGCACCCTCCCTGCTCCTCCCTATCTAAAGCAAAGAGGAAACAAACCAGAGGGATGGCTTAGCAGTATGTTAAAACCAGCACTTGTGGTTTGTTTCTCTCCGTTCAAACCACAAGAGGAAGTCAGGCCAGCAAATAATTACTAATCTAAGAGATGGAAATTCATTAGACAGTTCTATTGAGATCTAGAGACAGGTCATGGAAGTCAGTGGAAAAGCTCCTTCTGACTTTAATGGTTTAAGAACAAAGACTTGCCTGTCACTTGCATAAACAAATATCTCCGCTTTTCATTCTTATCAGAGCTAATAGAAAAACAGTGAAAAGTGGGGCTTTTCTGAGAATTTCCCCGTCAAATCTATAAACAAAGAATTATGCTAAATTTTTTTGCAATATGTAAACAAGTTTAAACAAAATGCTTCACAGCACATCTTAGAACAGGGGTCTGCAACCTTTTTCAGCCGTGGGCCGGTCCACCATCCCTCAGACCATGTGGTGGGCTGGACTATACTTTTTTGGGGGGAAATGAACAAATTCCTATGCCCCACAAATAACCCAGAGATGCATTTTAAATAAAAGCACACATTCTACTCATGTAAAAACACGCTGATTCCTGGCCCGTCTGCAGGCCGGATTGAGAAGGCGATTAGGCTTCATCCAGCCCATAGGCTTTAGGTTGACTATGTCTCAGAATTTGTAAAAGTTGAAGTTAAAAATTACGCACAGATCTATTTATTTTCTATTTATTGAGTTTCTTTTAGTTGCCCTCATTTATCTTTGTAAAGTCTGTTAACGGCTTTCTTAAAACAAATCGAAACAACTTCAGCTTTGGCTCTTAGTCCATGATATGTACAAGCCAGAGTCATCGTGACCATGTTAACTGTTAAAAATGGATCTAACTTACCTATCTGAAACCCTGCCTGTCTAGTCCCAACTATCCATGCTCTGGATACCACATTAGATTAATGTAATGGTGCTGCCTTCTATGACTATATTATACCTGTGTGCTATGCCAACTGCCTTTTTTGAGGCACAATTCAAAGCTTTGGTTTTGACTTTTAAAACCATTTCATGGCTTAGAAGTAGGGTTCTTAAAGGACTGTGTAACATTATGTAACTGTCCACACATGAAAACCTGCAATGGAAGACCATCTAAATTGGTCCCAGAGAGGGGACCTTCTTGGTGGTGGCACCCCAGTTTTAGAAAGCTCTCCCCAGAGAGATTTGACTGACACCTAAAACCTCCCCCCAACCTTTCTAGATACAATGCTAATCTTGTTGCTATTTGATGCTTCTTTTGAGACTTTTTCGTTTATTATGTTTTGTATGCATTTTCTCTGCAATTGTTTCCCCCCTCATCCTGCCCTGGGAATACGATAGAAAAACCAGCATTAAAATCTGTGGAACAAAGAAATCAATACAATACATAATAATCTAATAAGCCAGTTATAAGCTGTCAAAGTCTAAATGAGCGATCCTATAGAAAATCTATATTTGCTGGGTAGGATAGGATCTTGACTAAATCCTCCTTCCACCTGCAAGACACAAGGCTACACTGGCATAATAATACCTTTGCAAGACTCCACAAAAGGTGGATAATAGTAAATCAGTCTCATCCAGTATACCTGAAGAAGCGTCTCCACCCCCATTGTTCTGTCCGGACACTGAGGTCCAGCACTGAGGGCCTTCTGGCAGTTCCCTCACTGTGAGAAGCAAAGCTACAGGGAACCAGGCAGAGGGCCTTCTTGGTAGTGGCACCCGCCCTGTGGAACGCCCTCCAATCAGATGTCAAGGAAATAAACAACTACCTGACATTTTGAAGACATATGAAGGCAGCCTTGTTTAGGGAAGCTTTTAATGTGTGACATTTTAATGTATTTTTAATCTTTGTTGGAAGCCACCCAGAGTGGCTGGGGAGACCCAGTCACATGGGCGGGGTACAAATAAATCATCATCATCATTATCATCATCATCATCATCATCCAATACAGCCAAGCTGGTTAGCAACCATCCAAGAACCTTGCCCAGGAAGGGGACTTTCATATCCAGATGATAGTTATTTTCTGGATCTTAGGGACATTTTTTAAGGAGTAACTTTACCATTGTTAGGCATTCAGGAACTGCTCCCTCTCATAAAGAGGCATTAATCACCTCCATGGTCTATCCACCCAGCCACCCACCCATTTCCCTCCTTGCTAGTTTTCATCAGCCACCAGGGGCAAGGGTTCAGAGCACACGTGGTCACTCACATGGATCCAATTTATGAGAAAAGAAATTGCATTTAAAAAGAATGAAAGGCGAGAGAAAATTTTACTGACATTTTCAGGCTTTTTGTTGCACTTACCCTACATTGCAGGTGGTAGAGGTGTGTTGGTGAGCATTGTTTTTTCCTTCTACAAATCATCTCTTGGGTACTCTGCACTTTACAGCCTCCCTGGGTGCACTCGTCTCCTGAAAACTTCATGATGTTCTTGGTTGGACGTTCCTGTCAGTGCAGGAAGGTTGGTTAGGCTGCCTACAGAGCACCTGACAGCAGCTAATTTTTTTAAGCAAAGTCTTTACTTTTCGAGAAATCAGTACAGTGGTACCTCGGGTTACATACACTTCAGGTTACATACGCTTCAGGTTACAGACTCTGTTAGGCTAGAAATAGTATCTCGGGTTAAGAACTTTGCTTCAGAGTGAGAACAGAAATCGTGCTCTGGCAGCGCGACGGCAGCGGGAGGCCTCATTAGCTAAAGTGGTGCTTCAGGTTAAGAACAGACCTCCGGAACGAATTAAGTACTTAACCCGAGGTACCACTGTACAGATATTTACTTTTTAAGGTTAATGGAATAACTTTATTTAAAAGCAAAATCATCAGCCTCAGCAATGTCATGTGCTTAGTAGCCAACTTCATAGTATTTCAACAACAGTTCAGGGAAAGTTGTCATGAGGTAACTTACCTCATGGGCCTTTTTAGACTAGAAAGGGAAGCTGCAGTACAGAGTACTGTGGAAATGTTTAAGTGACAGAAGAAAAACACTCTACAAACACTTGTAACAATCTAGCAAGCTCAGCCCATTGTATTGATGAAGAAATCTAAAGAAATTCTGAAGTGCTGTGGGAAAGAGCTTCCCAGCTGAATGGATGGGAAGCAGTGCTGCCAATGGGATCCCTGGCAATCACAGCCCACAGAAAGCCCAAAATGAGACATTTGGGGATAGGGGAGGGTCTGAGCCAACCCCAATTACACTGGATCCCAGAAGGGCCCTACTGCTAGATCACTGCAACAGGATGGCACAGTGATTTGCCAGCCCCACTTTCTGCCTTGACCCCACTTGCTCTATTTAGCCCTGCATCGACCCTGCCAGGATTTGGATTGCAACCTTAGTTGGGAATGGAGACAATTATGGTACAGTTTTAGCTAAAACTCCTGCAAGAGTGAAAATGGTTTTATCCTAAGGGCCAAACTCAACCTGGCTTTAAATGTGTGATGGTGTTTAACTGGTCTTTTCTTCCAAATAATAGTTGGGAAGGAGGAACATAATATGTGAAAAGGAGACATTTAGCCTTCCCTCCTGCCATGTTCTGTTCTCTAACCAACTGATCTATCCATGCAATCTGAATGAGAAACCCTCCAAACCTACTATTAGCCCCAGGAGGGCAGCTTCTACCAGTGCCAGTGAAAATTTATCTTCTGAAGCTAATAAGTTTTGGTGGGGATTTCCATTTGGACCAAGGCAGGGGGAAAGGATTAAACCCCTTGTCTCCATGCCACCCAATCCCAATCATGACCCCACGGCAGCTATTATTTAGAAGAAGAAAAACTAGACTTGCTAAATGCAGTCATGCATTTAACGTCATGTCTAGTTTGGCCTTAATTGTGTTCACATTTGAGTTCAGAAACATGATAGATGCATCCACATTTGAAGATGGCTTCCCCTGGGACCAAACCACGGTGAAGTAATCTAAAATATGACCCTCGGAGGTGCTCTTTGGAGAACATCCAGCAGTAGATCTCATTCTTGCTGGGATGTAAATACAGCAAACAGGCCTTAAAATCAAAGTGAGGAGAACAGTTTTATTCATGTGTGTTGGCTCAGCTGATCTTATTCAGGAAACCAAAGCTGCTAGTCAAGAAAGGAAAGAGAAAGACGGTCTCTGAAAACTATATGCAGTTGTGTGTGTGTTTGTGTGTGAGAGAGAGCATGCATGCATGTGTGTCTTGGAAAGAGGCTGCAGAGACTGTCAGTGTGACTGCCTTTCTGACTTCTTAACTTGTCAGCATATCCTAAAGTTTATAATGCACATGCACACAGGACTTCAGCCAAAGAGGCTGTCTAGCCGCAGATCCAGATGTGGGGGGCCACTGTGCAGCCAGCCAGCTCAGCTCTCCCTGAAACAACTTTCAGACTAAACAATTGTGACTTGGCTGTGAGAGGCAGCATGATTCCAGATGCTGCTTTCCTTTCACATTGCTTTAATTGGGCTGGCAGGCGCAAGGGCTCTTTCAGTGAGAGGAAAGCTTCCCCATGAGACCACAATGTATTGGCAATGCTCCCACACTGCTACCTTAAGAGAGAGGAGGGAGAAAACAGGAGGAGGCCAGGAGTAAGGAGGAGGGGGGGGAGAGAGAGAACAAGTTTCTCAAGGTGTTTACTGCTGCAAATGGCTGACGCTTTGCCTTTTTATCTTCAAAAATTGTCACCTTTTTATATTCTCTCAAAACCTGAACAAATAGCATGTATATGCTCATGTCACTGATGGGACTTACGCATCTCTTCCAAATAACCAGCAGAAACAATTAAGCTCAAGACTGATGGGGCTATGGACTGGTTACATTACCTGATGTGGTTCTTAGGTGCTGACTTAGGGTCTTAAACATATCCCTGCTTTGCAGCAGACTTGCTCCTCTGTCTCCCCTGGGGCAAATCATTTTCAGTGCAGTCCTCTTACAGGTCTGTTCAGAAGACGTAAGTCCCACTTTGTTCAGTGAGCTTTGCTCCCAAGAACTGTGGTTCCCAAAACTCCTCCCCCCCCCCATGGACTACATAAAAATTGCTGAGGGCCTTAGCAGATCAATTAATGATCCCCCACTGGTTGTAGCAATTAAAATATGCTGTGCTTGCTGCCGTGTGATTTTTAATTGAATTTTTATTTTTTATTTCATAAAATTTATATACTGCTTTGCTGTAAAAACAACAACCTCGATGTGGTTTACGAAAAGAATAAAAGAGTAAAAACAACAGAAAAAAACACAGGCATTATGTAACTGCTAACAAAGACTTCCTTCATTCTGATGTGTAATCAAGTCTCTTGCCAATCAGACCATTCCAATAGGTAACATTTATAGTTTGATTCTGATTTTCATCCTTTTGGAAGACATCTTTGGCCTAGTTTCACTTTGCTGTCTACCCATTTTCTTTTATTACCTAATAGGTCATGAGAAAACCACCTGTTTCTCGCAACAGAAAACAGAATCAAGAATCTTTAGTACATGTTTGGACCCCATCAGCAAGGTGTTTGGGGACATCACAATGCTTTACCTATTTATTTCCCACAGAACTGTGATTCAGGGCACTGCAATCCTATACACAGGTTCTGGGGTAGGGGTTCCGAAACTATGGTCCATCGTCCAATGGTCTGCCAGCTTCATTCAGGCAGTCCACATAATATTCATATTGAATACACATATTGGTTTTAAACAAGTTTTTTTCCCCTGTTGGAACTCGCCAGAACTCAGTTCCGGCACCTCTCAGGTGGGTGCCATTTCTAATATAAGAGAACAAGGGAAAGTTCATGGAAAGTTCCAGCACCTCTTTTTCTAGAAAAATAGCACAGGTTTTTAATTGTGTTCTATATAATGCAATAAATAGAATATCAGAAATAAAAGAGGCAATAAAAACTTCCTGACACCAGACAGGCACCTTCACTGTACATTTTTGTTTAGCCATGCCTATACAGATATGCGGGATGCGGGTGGGGCTGTGGGTTAAACCAGGACTTGCCGATCAGAAGGTCGGTGGTTCGAATCCCCGCAACGGGGTGAACTCCTGTTGTTCGGTCCCTGCTCCTGCCAACCTAGCAGTTCGAAAGCACGTCAAAGTGCAAGTAGATAAATAGGTACCGTTCTGGCGGGAAGGTAAATGGCATTTCCGTGTGCTGCTCTGGTTCGCCAGAAGCGGCTTAGTCATGCTGGCCACATGACCCAGAAGCTGTACGCCAGCTCCCTCGGCCAATAAAGCGAGATGAGCGCTGCAACCCCAGAGTCGGCCACGACTGGACCTAATGGTCAGGGGTCCCTTTACCTTTACCTTTTATACAGATATGTAGACGGTTGATGTGTGTTTTCATTTGGTTTTTAGCTCATGATTGATTTTAAGTTTTTTAAAAATGTTTGAAATAATTGTACTCAGCTCTCACCTGTGGCTCCTAGAGTTGTCAGTACGTGACAGTGGCCACACCCCACGAAGTGGCTTTGACTGGCCAGGTAAACCAGGTGAGGGTAGCCAATGGTTGTCAAACTCTTGGTAAGTTATGAACTTCCCCTGCATACATAGACAGATTCCGGCAGGTTGAGCAGACAACACTAATATGGGTCCAAAGGCAGTTTCTGCAGGAGTTGTAGAGGGAAGTGTGGGGTGGATGGGGCTTGTCAACCTGGGAAGGCAGCCCATCTAGGAGAAGGGAAACTCCAGTCCTAAACCTCTGCTGCCTTGTAGGATATCTTTGGGAGAAGAAAAGGCTAAGGAGTAACCCTACACAAATCTGGAGTGGAGTCCTTAAGATGGTTGGATGGCACCTTGTACGGCTCTTTCTGGCAACTCATGCAGCCCAGCTGGTGCCAAATGTATTGCTCTGCTTTCCTTTGGACCATAGGGATCTTGTTGTCTGGGCAGCTCAGGACCTCTGTACACACTGCCCAGGTTTGTACTCTGTTGAGGTCACTTGGGTGCTGCTAACACAGTGGTTTGACTTCACCCCCAGAGGTGCACTCCACTGTCTCTCAAATACATGGATGCCAACAACAGTTGGCCACTCTTGATATATACAATACTGATAAATAGGAGCATCTTGGCCTCTAGATTTGCAGATTTTGTTAGTAAGGAATGCTCAGCACACCTGTCTATTCTATATATTTGTTTAGTAAATTACCATCAGAAATTTGTGGTCTGAGACTCACTGTAAGGAATTCAATGTAATGTGAGCTTTTCCTTTATTTTTTTAAAAAATGGATCTGGGTTTTTGTAGTCATGTTGGGTCTCACAGAATCAGACAAAATAAAAATATGCCCTTTGCTGAACTGAAAAGTCTTGATTAAACAACTTGGAACTTCGATAGAGCAACAAGTCAGTGAAGTAAGATATACGCATCCTTTTCTGTATTTCTCACCAAAACAGAAAAATGCACCATTTCAGTGACTAGCTAGTTGTGAAGAAAGAAAGTCTCCACCATCTAGCCTAGCCAAAAAGTGTGGCATGTGTGAGAGAGAAAATCTAGTGTGTGCTGAGGGCAGGGGGAGGGGTGAAGCTCCCCAAAAATTGTATTAAGAGTGAGAAATGCTTTTCTGAAATCTCATCATTTTCCTTTAGATGCTACTCTGGGAAAGATGGACACTATTACTGCAAATTGGATGGGCATTCTGCAAAAGCAGAAGAGGCCCAGACTCAAAGGCATGCAGAGGGCAACTCATATGGCGGCATGGCGGCACTTTGAGGCCTGCCTGACAATCTTTTCTTTGTTTGTTTTTCTTAAAACTGGGAGGTCCGAATTCCTGCTGGATACTGTATTTTTAAACTCAGGAAAGGCAAGTCAGCCACCCTTTTTCAGGCAAAGCGTATAGGAGTGGCAGGTACTTCCTAGAAAACAAGGCATCTCGGGATGAGGGTTTGAAATGCAAACAGAAGGTAAAAGGTGTGTGCGGGGGGAAATTAACATTTTGCCAAATCCCTTACTTTACTTTTCAAGCCAAGTTGGCCAGGAAAGTGAAAAAAAAAAAAATCAGGAATATATTCTAGACAGAAAGGGCCCCATATATAAGCTATGTCTGCACCCTTACAAGTCCCTTTACGCCCAATTTAAAAAAAAAAAAAGAGGGAGAAGAGGAGGAGGAAGGCAATCTGACTTTTTTTTTTTTGTTTTAAAACTTTTCTCTCATTAATTTTTTTAAAAATCCCCCCAATAAAAGGAAAACATGGAAAGAAAAACAAACTATTAGAAAAGAGAGGAGGGAGGAAATGTTATTTAAAAGGTTACCAGACCACATCATTTTCCAATGATATTATATACTCCCTGCAGTATCCAAAATATATATGGGCCTTACGCCAAGAATGTAAAAAAAAGAAAAAGAAAAGAGAAAAAGAGGCGTGTGCACACAGCATAGACACAACATCTGGACAGAGGCTGAACAAAACCTCCATTTATCACACTTAATCCTGCAATGAAGCAGTCAACAGTTTACTTCTGTTTTGCTAATTTAGGCACTTTCATGCTTCCGAGATGGAAAAGTGCATGTAAAAGCTTTGAATTAAGTGTCACTTTGTGAGGCCACTTTTAGTTTTCTTACTTCTTCTAACTTGTAAAAACACCTTTCCTTGCTACAATTAGCTAGTGGCTGCTGCTGAGAATCATGCGCCCCATCCAGTGTCCTAAGTAGATAACCTGTACCTAAAATGCACACACACATGCTGAAAATGGCAAACACTCATGTTTTAAAACCCTGTTTTTGGATGGGCTTGCACTCCTCTGGAAGGATCAGGTTGGCAGTTTAGGGGATGCTCCTGAACCTGGCCTTGCTTGGATTCACAGCTGGCAGCAGTGAGTAGGAATACCAGTTATTTGCCTTTGAAGGGCTTCAGAAGCTTCAACAAGTACAAAATGCAGCTGCAAACATTCTGACTTGAGCCTGTTGTGTGTGTGTGGTTGGGCTCAGCTTATTCCACTTCTTTATAAACTTCACTGGATGTCAGTCCATTTCCAGACACAACTCTGGTTATTGCCTTTAAAACCCTAAACCACTTGGGAACAAGACTGTCTCCTGTACAACCCCATGTCCACTGAGGTTGGTGGTAGAGTCCCTTTCTACCCCCCCCCCTCAGAGAAGGAAGGCCCTTCTCTGTTGTAGCACTTAAGACCATGTAGGCCGCTCCTTTGTTGGACTCCACCAGCTAAAACCTGTTTGTTTCAGCAGGCCTTAGGCATGGATTTTGCCTTATCTTCTGCTGCTCCCCTTGGAGTCAGGATGGGCAAATACGTCAATTTTGGTTTCTCCCAATTTCAAATTTTTCCAGTACTAAATTCAGTTGCTCAAATTTCCACAACAGATTGCATTTTTTTGTGGGGGAGGGCAGTAGGATGGTCCTCATGAAAAACCCATCAGCATTTTAGGGGACATTTATCCCACTATACTCATTTTTGCAAAACAATTTCCCCTAAAATGAATGGGAAACCTGAAACAACAAGAGTAGTGTATTTGGGATTCATTGTACAATGGTACCTCGGGTTACATACGCTTCAGGTTACAGACTCCGCTAACCCAGAAATATTACCTCAGGTTAAGAACTTTGCTTCAGGATGAGAACAGAAATCGTGCAGCAGTGGTGCAGCAGCACCCATTAGCTAAAGTGGTGCTTCAGGTTAAGAACAGTTTCAGGTTAAGAACGGATCTTGATAACAAATTAAGTACTTAACCCGAGGTACCACTGTATTCCCTGGCTTTATCTAACATTGCAGGTGCTTCGGTTGACGCATGTTATGTTTACTAAAAGGTGGATTTTTATGTACGCTATACCTTGTTGTACACATTACTTGGCTGGAGAACTGCCTTGCAAAATTCAGAAAAATGTGAACCTTGAAGGATGGCTATGCTTCAGCTTGTGTATTGTGAAACTAGTAAGTTCACTTTTAAATGCAGGCTGAATTGAACTCATCTCTACCCTGAAGTGTGGGTTTTTTCCCCCTGAATTCTTGCTATTCCTGACGTTTTAGAACATATACAGAGCCTTCCTGCTGGATCAGACCAAAGGCCTATCTAATCCAACATTCTGTTCCCTACAGTGGGCAGCCAGATGCCTAAAAGAAGCCCACAAGGAAGACATGAGGGCACTGTTATTCCCCAGTGACTGGCATTCAGAGGCAAGCTTCCTTGACCCTGGAGGTAATATACAGCTTTCTTGACTAGTAGTCATTGATAGGCTTATCCTCCCTGGGTTTCTCCAACCATCTACAAAAGCCATCCAAGTTGATAGCTATCAACATACCTTGTGGTAGCAAATTCCATAGTTTAAATATGCACTGTGTGCATGAAGTACCTCCTTTTGTCTGTTCTGAATCTCCCACCATTCAGCTTCACTGGATGATGCTGGCCATTAGTATTACGAGAGAGGGAGGAAAAACTATCCACATTCCCCACCCACACCATGCACAATTTTCTAAATTGAAAAAAAGACAAATTTTCCACATATTGCATGGTTTTTAAAGTGGTTTTTTTTTTAATGGGCTGGGTTTTTAAAAAATCTTATTAAGTTAGTCGTCTTGAGTGCTTTATTTTAAGTGAAAAGATGGGATAGAAGCCTTGAAAACAAATAAATTGCATATATAAATACAAGCATGCAGCCCACATCTGCCACCAGACACATAAGTAAACAGACAGGATGTCCTCTCTCTCTTCCCACTGTGCTGCTTAAGGAGCTGCCTGAGAAGATGCCAGTCCCCCGTAACTGGAGCGTGGCAGCATGGCACCTATGAAAAACTGCCCCTTTGGTTAGTCAGCCTTTTTTAAACATACACCCCCCCCCCCAAGCTGGAGTTAGTTAGTAGCCAAGTTATTAGGCAAGTTCGAAAACTGTGGCTGCAAGCACCATCAATTTACAAAGGCATGTTAAGTGCCAACACAGCAACCCACCTCATACATTCCAACATTTCTCCCCAGATAATGGTAATAATACATTTGCATCCATGAGACATCAAACCTTTTAAAAGGTTGGGGTTATTTTTATTTGGTTTGGACTGCTTGGCTTTTGGGGCCCATTGCCAAGCCTTTTCCCTTCATGAAACAGTAAAAGCAGATTAAAATAGAAAACAGTAAGCATTCGATATCTGTAGCTTCGTCATGGGGAAAGAGTGATGGATGGTGCAAGAGCAGACCATGCCTTTGTGTTAACCGCAGTTGACACAGCATACAGGCACTGATCCCTGATTTTAAAGACTGATTGTTGTATTTCTCCTCCTTTGCGTCACATTGAAATCTCTAAAATCAGTCAAGAACAACCCAGCATCATAAAATAATTTAATTCCTCTTAAGTGTACCATCTGTGCACCATCTTGGAACAGGGTATGTTCTTGGTGAATGCTCCCCAGCTCTGGAATTTCCTTCCTCTTAGCTCCTGCCTGAGCACTTCCAGAGTTGATGTCAGACTTTGAAACATTTGAAGAATGTATCAACTAGTTACAAACACAATTTTGCATCAGTTGAATGGTTTAGTGTTTTGTGAATCGAATTTGAACTTTACAAACGTTGTTTTATACATTCTGTATCATAAAGGTTGCTGGTGGCTCAGTGGATAGGATCATCTAGTGAAGTAAAACATGACAAAAATAGAAGTTCGAAAATATGTGGAATCTCCCCAATTTCTGTGGCACATTTAATTCTCCATTCATGCCATAAAGCCAATCCAGAAAACACTTCCTGTTTAATCATTCGTAAATTGTGCTAAAAACCTCTTGGAGAATAATATGGAAGCTTGAATTATTTAGCCTCTTTCTAGCCACCTCTTTTAACTAAAATCAACATATAATAATAAACATAAATCAAGATTTCTATTTTTCAAGAAGCTGTCCCAAAGCAAGCAGAATGTCCACAAAACAGACTTGAAAGATCCAAGCCTCTGCCATGCTCAGCTGCCAGGTGTACCTCTGCAGATCTTTGCAGATATGCTGAAGGAATGACAGTTTTCTGAAGACACTTTGTGTAATGCAGGGGAATCTGGCTTATTCGCCTATATTTCTTTAGCACTGTCTTAGGTATGGTGTCACTGTTGCTGTCTGTAATGTGACGTGTTTACAAACATGTTTTCAGAAGTGCCAAGAATAGCTGCCTAACACCATAGTGTTTGATGTTTGGGATGCGGTAACAGCGGCGTAATGTATTCCGATTTCTCATTTGTCTTACCTAAGAGTATTTGCACCCAAGTGATGTAAAGTGCACCCTTGAACCACCCTCCTGGCATTAGCGAATGACCACAATGTAGTTATGAGTTCACAGGAATCCAGTTTTCAGTCAACAGGAGTCTATACAGGAAGCTAGATTTGCATGTGCATTTCAAGCATACTGTGTTTTTTGTGCCACTGATGCAAAAATGTATCCTACTCAGAACGCCTTATTGGTCTACCTCAGAGAGCTGCATACTTTCTGGACAAGGCAATTGCGGGAGTGTCTTATTTGTACTAGCTGGAGACAAAGGTGGCAACACTTTTAATGGGCAAAATGTCACTTGTGAGAAAGGTAGCCAGTGGAACTGGAAACAAGATATTGCAAATGTATTCTCACTCCTAAAAGGAGCAATATGGTTTAGGGTTCTATCCAGCCAATCCCTCCAAGCAGGCTGTCCACTCTCCCCCATGTCATGTCCAATTTATCTTTTCTTTTCCAGCTGTCACTTGCTCAACATTATATGGCTATTGAACATACTCAGACCTCATTCCGTTGTGGGGTTTTGGATTTCCCCCTTTTAGGTTTTCCCCAAAAAGTTTTCGTACTACTTCAAACCTTGGGGTTCCCCTGAATATGCTGATACAGTGGTACCTCGGGTTAAGAACTTAATTCGTTCTGGAGGTTTGTTCTTAACCTGAAACTGTTCTTAACCTGAGGTACCACTTTAGCTAATGGGGCCTCCTGCTGCTGCTGCTGTGCAATTTCTGTTCTCATCCTGAAGCAAAGTTCTTAACCCAAGGTACTATTTCTGGGTTAGCATAGTCTGTAACCCGAAGCATCTGTAACCTGAAGTGTCTGTAACCCGAGGTACCACTGTACTTCCCTCTTGCTTCTCAGTGCCCCAGCTTGGGCTATAATCCAGTTGCTACACACCACTTGAATTCACTATAAGTAGGAGTCATAGAATCATAGAATTGTATTGATGGAAGAGACCACAAGGGTCATCCAGCCCAACACCCTGCAATGCAGGAATCTCAGCTAAAGCATCCAAGACAGGAGTTATGTTACTGCTGATATAGCTTTAATTTTCATATGGGAACAATAGTGGCTGGCCTGGCCCAGCTACCAATAGGGAGAGGGGGAGAGGCAAGGCAGAGAGGAGCTCAGTTCAGTGGGAGCTTTGGCTTTGTTGCACTACTGCAGCCAAACTGCACCAAACTCCCCACTGCCTTCCCCTCTCAGTAACCAGCAGTGATGCACATCGACAGGAACTCAGGCGAGCAACGCAGCCCCACCTGTCCTGTGCTGCCAGCCGCTACTGAGTAGAAAATTGCCTTTTTTCTACAGTAGAAAATTTTACAGATAGGCAGCCTATATTAAGAAACAAACAAACAGTGCTTTTGAGGCTGTTTTGCAGAGAACGCCACTTTAGAGCCTTGGTTTTCAATGCAAGCCCTACAGCCCTACATCTCAGACACTAGAGTCAGTTCTGTCCCTGCAGGCCTCTCCATCTTGCCCCAAGGACTCTCCCCAACCCACACCCCTTTCTCAGGCCACATATTTTCTCTCTAAGACACCCCTTGCCCGGCCCTTGCTCTGTGCCCTCCTCAAGTACTTTTGCTTGGCTGGCTTGAACCATGATAATATGCCTTGCTTTCCTGGTGGAGATATGTGTACAGGTGTGCAGTAACCTCTGAGTTTTGTGTGGCTTGAAGGTAGCCTACTGTACAAAGGCAAGAGTCACATCCATCACTTTTCACCTCTGGCCCCACCCTCCATCAGCGCGCAGCCTTTGCATTGAAAAGGGTTCCCTGTCCCTGCCCTAAAGGGACATGACTGGAGATGTTGTGCAACATCTACTGGAAAAAAATGCTGTTGCTACACAAGCTCATGATGGATAACTCAGTCAGCTCTTATCTCTGGGTCTTCGGGTTCAAGGCCCATACTGGGCAAAATATTCGTGAATTGCAGGGGGTTGGCCTCGGTCCAGTATACCTGAAGGAGCATCTCCTCCCCCATCATTCAGCCCGGACACTGAGATCCAGCTCCAAGGGCCTTCTAGCGGTTCCCTCATTGCGAGAAGTGAGGTTACAGGGAACCAGACAGAGGGCCTTCTCTGTAGTGGTGCCCACCCTGTGTGAAGGAAATAAGAAGACTTATCTTTAAAAGACATCTGAAGGCAGCCCTGTTTAGGGAAGTTTTTAATATCTAATGCTGTAAAAACAATACAGCATTAAATATTTAAAACTTCCCTAAACAGGGCTGCCTTCAGACTCGATTGGGAGCCGCCCAGAGTGGCTGGGGAAACTCAGCCAGATGGGCCGGGTATAAATAATAAATTATTATATTATTATTATTGTGGTCCCTTCCAACTCTGCAGTTCTATGGATCTATGAAGTCCTAAAAGGCTGTGTATGGGGAAACTCCATGTCTTCTGCTGAAAGAGCTGTACTCCCCCACTAAGTCAGAAAGGGATGCACTGGAAGAAGCTGTTCAGCCTGTAATTGGTATGCTAACTAACCACAGAATACTTGTCTTAGGGAAGTTCTGTGTGACTTCCACTCAACTCAGGAAAACCCCTGACTTGACGGACTTAGAACTTAGCAACTTCCCTTTGTATTTAAATAGCTTTACTCTACTTCATTTTCAGAAGCAGTGTGCTTCTGATTACCAGTTCCTGGGAATCACAGTCAGGGAGAGTGCCTTTGTGTTCAGATCTCACTTGTGGTCTTCTGACAGACATCTGCTTGGCCACTGAGAACAGGATGCTGGACTTAGTAGATGGGCCTTTGGCTCTTCTTCTGTTCCTATACATTGTGTGCCCACCTTTCTCCTGGTCCACCCCACACTGTCCATACCTTAGGTGTGAAGGTCTGAAGCAGGGAGCTTGCTCAACACACGTAGGCACAGGATGCTAAATTGTGTAGGGAGCCTGGTTGCTTCCAGGGAGCCCTGGCTGCAAACTGTTCTTGTTGCAGACCAGCCGTAGTTTCATTCTGTTAGAAGCCCTGCCTGACCTGCTGTCCTGTCTGACTGCTTCACCAGAGAGCTCTGTCTGTGCACTGTTATTTACAGCAATCTTATTGCTGCAGCCTGCCTGTTTATAATTCATTAAAGTTAGCCAAGTTGTTCCCATTCTGGATTTGGTCTGCTTCATTCAGGGACTTCTGCTATCTCCCTTTACCCCTACCCCATGGGATAGCCCAATGCTTATCAGTGCACACAGACACATGTTGCCATTAACCACAGAGGGGAAATACAGGGACCAAAAAACCCCAAAAGAAACCTCTTCAGCTTCAGGGGTATTAAGTTCAGGGCTGAGGACGAATTTTGATTCAGTTCACATTTAAAGGGGAGCCTAACAAATTTGTCCTTTCTGAAACAATATGGAAACCAAGATTCTCACTTTCCTAAACTTTGGAATGCAGTTCCCTAGCCAAGTAATGTGCATAAAAATGCATATACTATTATAAAGTATGCATATAAATGCACATATTAGAGAAAAGGACATACAAAGATGTATATTTTGTTTTGTTTTATTATTTCTAGCCCTTCACCCTAAGTTCCCATGGTGGGAACGACATTAATTGCTTTGCAAAAAATGTGTATATTGGGAGAAATTCTCGCTATAATGCTGGTGAATTTACGTGAGGACTGTTAAAAATAAAATTTGCAAACTTTTACTAGATATATGGAGAAACGACATTGTCTAGAAAAATGAGAAACTGAGAGAAGCCAAAAAATGACAGATTCACCCACCTCCAGTTAAATCAGTGTACTACTGTAGGGCAAAGGGTTGCTTTTTGAAGTCAGAAGAAAATTACATTGGGAATTCAGACCACAGAATTCCAATGTAATATGTAGTTTGGGCTTAAGATAAATGAATCAAAGGTTTCTTTCCCAATGCTACATGGCCAATAAAGGGTGAGAAATGTATTTCTAAACTGCTGGAGAAACTCTAGCAATTAGCACTATCTGAAGCTTATTGTACGTTTGATAATTCTCTCTGAAAGCTGAAGAAACAGCACACCCTCCCTCTCTCCACCAGTCCCTCATCCCAGCTAGTTCGTCACCTCAGCCTCCAACACAGAAGCTTCCTATATTGGGTTATTAGACACACCATCACAAAGGATCTGTGCAGGGACTCTTGTGCAATCCTATACAGGTTCAAATCTCTCAATCACAAAGCTTGTTTTGTGTCTCTGGGAAAATCAGTTATCTCTTAGCCTAAGCTGCTTTGCGGAATTAAGAACATAAGAAAATCTATGCTGGATCAGACCAAGAAGGCCACCAGGTCCTGCGTACTCTGGTGAGTCACAAGGAATAGACACTAGTATCCAGTAATACAGCTTCTGAATATGGAATTTCCATTCAGCCGTCATAATCTAATAGCAGTTGATAGACCTATCCATTATAATTATGTTAGCAACAATAAACGGAATAGGAATGGTAAAGCATTTGTATATGGGGGGGGTTTGAAATGATATAGGCATCAGTACTAATAATGATTAAGATATGAGTGCAGCATTCCAGGGCTACACTAACACAATTGCAGGGGGAGGGCTTCCTCATGAACACCCATTGTGCCAACGTAGCCCTGATCTGTGGACTGAGCTATAATTTTGTAAAAGCATATATCAGGCTTAAACTAAACCGTGTCATCTCTCAAAGTGTGGCTTAATGAGAACCATATATACAATAACCTTTTTAAATTAGACAGAGTAATTGTCTAGATTATTGTTTGAATCCCCTAGTATTAATGTGATAAATTAATACCAGTGCTAATTAATAAACATCGGTTTTTCAGGAAGCTGAAATTTTAAAAATGGAACTCCTACTGTTTTAAGGCTCTCCCCTTTTTCTCTAGATACTAGATATTAGCTTCCCAAACATGTTAAAATGTAAGGCGGTGATTCAGATTTTCTTAAACTTCCAACCCTTGAAAGCAAGGAAATGCAATAAATTCTGCAACGAATGCAGTGTGCAATAATTGCAAATGCAATAAATACTGTTACATGTTCTCAGCTTCCCAAAGCAGCAAGAGGTTCCTGAGGAAGCACGACTGACTGACTATGGTTTCCTTTGGCAGGGAGAGAACTGGAGACTTATGGACTGTGTTTGGGTGATCAACCAAGACGTGAAAGAGCCTTTTGGTCACATATGCAGCAGTCCTCTTGCTCCTCTTCATGCGAGGAAACAAACAAACCAGGAAAGTATTAACTATAGTTTCCCATTTTGTCTGAACTTCGACACAACTTGGGAACTGGCTGTGATATTAAGCCAACTTCAAACCATGACCGACTTGTTCCAAAGCTGTTTAACCTTAGTTTCCCCATTCAGTTGAAGCAGAAAACTATAGTTAATGGAAGGAGTCCTGATTTGTTTGAAGAGACTGCAAGCATGGCCGAAAGATTCATTCATAATCTTAGTTTCTTGAACTGGGATATCAGTGTCTGAATTGGCCCGACATGGCTTTATTTACATACCTTTTGGCAGAATGTAAGTGGAGGCAAAGTGGTGCTCCTACAAGATATCAGATATGATCCTCTACATCAGATACCCAGAGAGAGACTAAGCACCCCAAGGTGTTTTAACCAACCAGGAACAAAATGGTAAGGCATGCAGCCAAATGCAATTGGTTCAGGAGTTGGAGCCAGTCACTTGCCAGACCCTATGAGCTATACACATATGTAAGTGTGCAAATCTCTGTCTGAGTTACTATAGATCAGGGGTTCTAAGAACCTGATTTTGAAGTGTGGGGGCTGCTTTTTGTTGCCAATAAATCCTTGCTGACTTACTTCAGATCAGTGACAGACCCATTCACAGTAATCAAACAGTAAACCCGCCACCACAATAGTATGTGTGTGATAAACACCACACATTGTAAGAACCCACATGACAACTTTAATGTTTGGAGACTTAAGTGTTTTGTCCATCATTCTATTTATAACACAGCTAGGGCTGTCTTGAAACCTTCCTCCTATCTTCCCTGGGGAATTTTGGCACAGATTCAGCCAACTTCTGGAATTACTGATGAACTACCACTGAAAAATTTGATTGCTGTCCTAAACTGTGTGCCTGGAAACACAACGCTATGACATTGCCCTGAATGCACACAAAATATGCAGCACTTTGCAGTTATGAAGTGGCAGAAGGTGCACTGGGTGGGGAAGAGGCACCAGCATTTTCTGGCCAAAAACACCCACCCAGACAATCCTGAATATGCAAGCAAAGACTGACTGTTTTACTATCCCATGCTTAATCCATCTCTGCCTACCCCCAACATCAACAGGGTATCAAGGTGCTGTGGGGTTGAGGAAATGGCAGGTGAATATAGGTTGTAGTGCAAAAATAACTTTGGCAGGCTCTGGTGATAATACAGAAAGGGCTGGTTAATTTAGCCTGTGGCAACAGACCGCAGATCTCTTTCTACCAAAAAATGGTTTGTCAAGAGAGCAGTGGTGTTAAGATAAGCAGGAAGAGAGTAGAGGCAATTTTTGATGCAATTAAACTATTTTATTATTTTCAGTTTCATTAAAAAATTAATTTAATTACATTTTATTTCACTTTATTTCATTTCATTTTATTAAAAATTGCCCATAGCTTGGTGGTATAGTGTATGTTTTACACACATATAGTCCTTAGTTTAGCCACAAAGTGTGAGAACTGTGAGTCAAGAAATCCCTAGTTTAAATCTCATTTCACTCATGGACTTACTCGCTGCCCTTAGGCAAACTGCTATCCCCTAAGGGCACTTTGATGCTTTTCGAATGGGATTCGGTCCCATACCAGAAACTGAGCTTGCACAAGATGAAGCTGATTTGGTGTTCTTGCACAGCAAATACACTTCTTCCCCTCCTCAAAAACAAAAACAACAGCAGATTTTTTGCAATAAGGAAAGTGATGGGGAAATGGACTGGAAAGTGTAAGATAATGGTGACCTGATGCAACATCATCTATCCTCATCATAAACATGATATTTGACATCATCTAACCTCCCTGCAAACTTTGTGCAAACAAATCAGAACAAATGCTCGATGAACAGGTCATCTGGAAGCAATTTCAGTTTCATTCTCAGCCCTTATATTCAGTGTGGAGAAAACAATACTGTAGTTAAGAGGTATATAGTAAATAGTTTAAATAATAATAACCACTGTTTTCCATTTCACCAGCCCATGACCCTAACACAGAGTAGAGGAAGCGTGAAAGAAGAGAGCAGAGCCTGCTCAAAATCGAAATCTGAATGGAAGTAGAGGTGAAATATAATCCTGGAGCATACACCACACCAATAACTTTTTTAATGTGTTTGTTGTATGACCATGAAATATACATATACAACACCTACCTACTCACACTGCCTCTCCACTTCCCTGGGAGTCTCCAATCTTTGGCATTTTCCGGTCATACTCAAATGCACTTTCTCTCCCTCTGTCCTGCCCATTACTTCTGTCTCTAACATAAATGCACGACACAGACCTACACTGCCTGTCTGCCAGCATGTATATACCCTGCTCCAGTTCGAGCATTAGCTACAACTCGCATTCCAGGCACATGGTCTGTCAAGCAACTACAAAAACAAGCTTCCCTATTGCCAGAGAGCCTTTTTTCTTCATTGTCTGAGTGCTCTGCATGGTGGTTCTTAAGCTCCCTAGAAACAAGGGAGGACCCAGGCTAACAAGTGCTGTGCTCTGCGATTCACTTCATTTTTTAACTTCTTAACTAGAAAAAAATGAGAGTAGCTCCTTTAAAAAAAAATCATCAGCAAAAATTTAAATGGCAAATAAAAGTAGAGACAAGAGAGGGGCATTGAGCTGTTGTAGCCCAGTGGATATTACATATGCAGATGTGCATTTTGTGTTTATATCTTGGCTTTACTGAATGTTCTCAAACAAGCTGTGTGTGCCCACCTCTAGTTTCTGCATGTATGAGCCGCTAAAGGTATTGGCCCCAATCCAGCTAGGAATTTATGGCTGCAATCCTAAGTCCTCCTTCTGAGAGGTAAGCACCACTAAAATCACTGGGACTTGCTCCTAAGTAAATCTGCTTTAAGACTGTGCTGTTGGTGCCATAGAAATCAAGTAACGGGATTTCAGTGTAGGGTAGCAAACTTTTTCCATTTTCTTTCCTTTCCTTTGACTGAACTGGAGCCAATCAGTTTAGAGCACAAAATGTGTCATTGTTTGCATTTGTTTACTCAAGGTAGCCGTCTGGTTGTGGTGGACAGAGAGCAATTTCCCCAACAGCTGAACAGCAGTTCTTGTTGCAGGGGTAAATGCAGTTCACAATGTAATAATTGCAGATATTGATGCAGATTTGGACTGCATGTGTCAGATATACTACTGGATAGCTGCTCTCTGTAGCACATAGAATCAAAGAACTAGAAAGTTGGAAAGGGCACCAGTCCAGCCCCCTGCAATGCAGGAATCACAGCTAAAGAAGCCCTGTAAGATAGCCATCCAACTTCTGTTTAAACCGCCAATGAAGGAGTCTCCACCACCATCTGAAGTAGTCCATTCCAGTGCTGAACAGCTCTTATGATCAGAAAGTTTGTCCCAGTGTTTAGTCAGAATTTCCTTCTTGCAATTTGAATCTATTGGTTCAATGTCTACTCTCTGAAACAGCAGAAAATGAACTTTCTCCATCTTCCACATGACAATTCTTCAGATATTTGAAGGTTGCTATCATTATCACCTCCCAGTCTTCTCTTCTCCTGGCTAAACATATGTACAGTCGTACCTTGGTTTAAGAACAGCCCTGTTTACGAACTATTCGGTATACAAACTCCGCAAAACCAGAAGTAGTGTTCCGGTTAGCGAACTTTACCTTGGTCGATGAATGGAAGCCGAATGGTGGAAGGGCACCAGCGGCAGGAGGCCTCATGGGAAAGTGCACCTTGGTTGAAGAACGACTTTGGTTTAAGAATGGACTTCCGGAACGTATTAAGTTTGTAAACCAAGGTACCACTGTATAAACATGCTTGTGTAAATGGCCAAGACCATTGAGAATTCTCAGTTTTAGTGGATGAGCAGCACCTTGTTGTACTAGCCAAATACAGGAGTGCTTGTGTAACCCTTTAAGCATAAAATGTGGCTTTAATCCTGCACAGTAACTCCTGTGAAACTATTGCTCTTTAAGAAAGGTTCCTTGCTGGTTGTGTGTTCTCCCTGTCCAGTGCATTTCTGCCCCTTATATCCCCTCCTCTTTTTCAGGTTTCAAATTTGCGTAGTGAGACAGATGGACAGACATTAAAAGCCCCTAACATCAGCATATGACCTATGCTGGTTTTGGAGGTCCAGACAGGTATTATATAGTAGTATGTGACTTTTCCTAGGAGGTTCTGTTTATAAGCTGTTTGGCTGGCCCAAGGAATGTGAAGACCCCAAATAGAGGACCTAGTCTTCTCCAATTGCTTCCCCAGAAGCTCCTTAAATGTCTTCTTCTCCTGAGCTCTCCCTAAGCACATGCAGCAGCTGTTGCCAACCTGGTGCCCTCCATGTGTTTTGGACTCCCACCAGCCCCAATCATCTGATAGAAGTCATAGACCAAAGCATCTGACTGGCGAAGGCTGGTACACAGACTTCCGTTGTCTCCCGTACATAGGTCTCCTGTGCTTCTCCACCCTTTACACATCACCTTCTTTCTCTGTGTGCTGTGGGGCCTTCTGCTGTTTCAGATCCCATTCCTCCACATTGCTGCTGACACACATGCATTTATTCCGCTTCCGAGTGCTCTCAAATATTATTTTTTACTACATTTTGCATTCGAGCTGTGCCTACAAAATCCAGTGATGGAGCAAGGGGTTCCTGTGATGTGCATACCAGACACTTTATGGACTGTAAACATCTGGACACTAGTTGTGGCTGAAGGTCCTAATTCCTTTTTTCGTAAATGGGCTTGTGGACGCCAGTGGCTGTCAACTTTACTTTTGAACATGCTGGTGCTTTAAGCCAGCCTCTTGTGCTTGTTGTCTCATGCAGTTTTCTTCTCTTGTATCTAATATTAAAATAGTAATGACTGTGGCAGAAAGATAATAAGCTTCAGTCAGATTAGAAGGGGCAGGTTCTTATCTGAGACTGCTGAAGACACATGTCTTTCACCTGCTTCTTTAATATCCCCCATCTTTCATTCCTGCCGCCTAACCCCCACCCACTGACTTAGAACAAAAGGGGTATTATTGTCCTGGGTCTTTTCAGGCAGCAGTCAGGAAGACCTCCTCCTCCTCCCCCACCAGCCCTACTCCCTGAATGAGTAGCCGTTTGAAATAAGCCTTTTCCACCCCTGCAGGAGATTAGCTAGGTTTGACAAGGCAGTGAACTTTAGGCAGGGTGAAACAGGGTCTTGTTGGGAAGTTGGGCAGTTGAGCCTTGACTAATTTTGACAGAGGGAGTCACCAACCCCGCCTCACCCCACCCCCCAAAAAATACTAGAGGCAGAGGAAAGGCCTTCATTGACGATGACGATGACGATGATGAAGAAGCAAAGATGGCCAAAAGGAGAAACTGATCTAGGGGAAATGGTGTTGCTGACCAATGGACTCACAGAACTCAAATACTACTACTTTGTTTGTTTGTTTGTTTTGGATTTGGGGGGCTGTTGCCATATGACATCAGAATCATTCAGCTAATATTCCAGAGTATTCCAGAATAATGTATTTTTAAAAACCAGCTCTTTCTTACACCCCAAAAAACTCTGACTTTTGTGAAAGGTCTGGAATGCATCCTCAATCTTTTCAGTTGTGTTGTATGTGCACAATGATCCCCACGCACATGCTTATAACTGGAGGAGCATGAGAGTATATTAGTGGTATGGCTATAGCCATGGAACTTTTCTCAGTTTGGGCACAACCTGCCATTCAGTGTAGAAAGCAAAACGTGACAATCATCTGCCAATTCACTCTTAAGAACATCAGATAATGCAACTATTCCGCTGTAAATATTAAGTGCAGAAACACCTATATTCTCCCAAAAAAGATAGGCAAAAATAAAACTGAATACATAACATAACATGAGTTGTTCTTTACAAGCTGTGCAAAGTGTAATGGTGAGAGTGAATTCTGGTAGCTTACCATCCCCCAATATATATCTTTCAATATATTAGCTTTCAAAGATGCAGTTTACTGAAACCTAGATGCTTAATTCTTTGACATTTGGATACCACAAGCAAATGGTAGTGTACATGTTTCAAACCTGGGGTGACCACCTCTCCAAGAACAGCAGCAATATATCAAGTCTCAGGAGTATGTCCAGTATCATTTCCATAGGAATTTATATGGCTTGGGCTCAGGCTACCTGAAAGTTCGTATCTCCCTATAGGAACCTGCCCAGGTGCCAAGATCCTTGGATGAGCACCTGCAGCCAATCAGAAGCCGCGCTTTGGAAGTCGAATGTTTTGGAAGTCAAACAGACTTCCGGAACGGATTCTGTTTGACTTCCAAGGTGCAACTGTACACAGAATCTTTAGACTGGTAGGAGGTATTTTTTCCTCTTCAAATACAACCTCACTTAAGTATTTGAGCTATGGATCTGGGGCCTGATATTGAATTAACATTGCAACCTGGTTCTGCATTTCATCCCCTGCCCATTTAGAGTAGCACACAGAGTTCCAACTGAGAGGAACCATCGGGCCACACCTCATTGTGCCGGACACTTTTGGCCACTGGCTCAATAACTCCCTGAAATCACTCTGTCCTGCCAAAGATTCCTGCCTAATGCTCATTAAGCCACTTGCAAATCCCAGGCTGAACATGGCTGCGCAAGTTTAATAAAGCAGAAAACAGATGCCATCAATCATGTGTGAGCCTACCACACATCTGGGGCAAATTCAGGGAGATTAAGCTCTTCTTTTCTCCTGGCCTCAAGGTCTCCCTCCAAGTAATTTTGGAGATAATATCCCAGCGTATAGGCACGGCAAGAGACTTACATATATATTTTCTCCTTCCACAAACAAGCTTCACCCTCCATTGTGGCCTGGGGCCCTCCTGCTTCCCAACACAGAGATATTTACCTCCCAGGATTGCTTATGAACTGGCCTAACCACTGCTAACCTGAACACATTCGCACACAAGGCATGGGTCCTCCTGGGAGGCAGAGCACCTGAGGATTGTGCAAAGCTGGTGATGCCAATCAGATGCTCACAGAGATGCCTCCCAGCCTAAACGATATGTAATCTAGTCACAACATAATAGATGGGGGATTTTTTTTTTTACTGGCCATGAACCGCCATGTACTCTACCTTCTCCTAGGAATGGATGAATCTGTCAATTTCGGTTTGTCATCCCCCCCCCCACTTTTAAGTTCATGTTCTCCACATTTCTGCATCTGATTGTGATTATTATCTTTTTAAAGCTCTCATGAAAATTTGTCAGCATTTGAGTGCAATCTTTCCAAATACTGCACACATATTTTTGTATGCAATTTTGGCAGCTTTATAGAATAGAATTTTAAGCAATTTCCCCAAATATAATATATTTTATATGTTATTTTCACAAAGGTCTCATTCACATTTTGACTTGTCTCATCACTTTCCCCCAAGAAAGAAACTTTCTTTACTGCTGAGTTGGAGCAAGCACCCACTGAATTTTCTGTGGATTGACATTTGCTCCAATTCAGTGGTAAATAAGTGGGTTTTCCTGGGAGAAGTGGTGGGGCAAACAGAAAACCACTCAGACCTGTGTTTTCTAGACATGGGACAAGCAGAAGCATGGATGAGCCCTAATGCATGCATTTTAATGCACACTTTTCTCTAAAATAGACATTTTCTACATGCTGTTTGGTTGGGAAACTACACCACATAATTCAGAGAAGTTCAAATTTCAAGGGATGGCTGTGCTTCAGTTCAGGTATTGTTTCAGAAAGTGAAAAATTGGGTAGGTTTGCCTTAAAATCCTAAGCAAATCAAATTTCTTCTCCCCCATTCCTCCTCGCCCCTACTGACTTCTTGCCCATCACTGAAAAAGTGGCTGCAACTAGGGCTCTTCCAGACAACCTATTTATTGAGCATCCATCCTGATTTGCTTGGCTTACGAAGACATTAGATTATGCCCAGCCTTTATTGAGCACTGAGGTTATATAATAATGAGCATTCATCCTGTGTTCAACTGGATTTTCTTGCTGGATATTTACACACTTCCTGATCATGATTCATTCACCCCACACTTTTCGTTGCATTTCCCCACCACTTTCTTAACCACAGAAAGCCCATTTCTTTCAAAAGCAGATTTGTTTTTCTAGGGTGCCAGGAATGCTTTGACCCACTTTCCTTGTGCAAACCTACATTTCCCATTTGCGCCTGAATTACTTCTGCACAATCATGAAAGTCTGGAGGCATCCTAGTGTAGTTCCATTCTAAGTATTTAGTGTGGCATTATCATATTTCATTCAATCACTCTTTATGGCACATCCACACAATCACTGCCACCCTGTATTTTCCCTGTGGTTTTTGAGTCTTTTCTCATACCTCAGAAACCTTGGGGTTCTTCAGAAGATGTTCTTCAGACATTTGTAACGGGCAGCAGAGCTGGTCTGCCCATGAAGCTGAATGAGGAGGCCGCCTCAGGCGGTACCCTGCATGGGGCGTTACCCCGTTCTACTACCCAGCTTTGCCACTGGTCTTCCCAGCCTCTAGGGGCAGAAAAGGACTGGCAACAAAGCTCTGTGGAACAGCTCCCCTGCTGCCACATTTACTACTGGGTGGGGAATCTCTCCGCCTGCCCAGGGGTGTGGTGGGGCTTTACACCTGCTTCTTTCGAAGGGAGGAGCCAATGCAAGACCTCATGGGTGGGCAAGAGGCAGGGATCAAGAAAGGATCTGCTCTCTGCCCAATGGGGGAGAGTGAATGTATGCTGAGCTTCAGTTGGCCCCACCCACAGTAGCTCTGCTACAACCACTGGTGTGGACAGAGGGATGCACACACAGAAACAGCCTCTGAAGATGCGCCTGATCATGTAGATCATGTAGATCATGTAGAGTGTCTGCCTGCAGCTTACAATGGAAAAGCCATGGCTGGGCAGGGCTAGGAGCCACACATCTGGAAGCAGCTCCATTTTTCCATTAGCTTCCATTGCTTTCCACAAGAGGATTTGTGCTAAAATTCATTCTAACTTCTTCATATAGGAAGTACAGCATTTTGTTAAAGCACTCTTGGAAATTACCACGCTGTCTCTCTCTCAAATCCAGATTTAATTTTGGTGGAGGCGTATATCTTTGGCTGGGGCCCTGGCTCCCACTTTACCTGCAGTTGTCTCACTTCCCCATGTTATTCTTTTCATTTTCTTTCTTCTTCCCTCTTTGACTTTCCCTCCTTCTCCCAAGCTGTTCAGGTTTCCCCTGCAAAACCAGTAAGCAGTGCAGAAGTGACGCTGCCAGTGCCCCTGTGTATTCATGTGCGAAGCAGAGTGTTAGGGCCAAAACGCATTAATGGCCAAGCCGATTTCAGCAGGAGCCATTCCATCCAGCCGAGTTGCTGGCGGTGGGGCTCCTGCCAGGGCACACATGTGGAACAGATTATCCACCATGGCTTGCAGCGGCTTTTCTCCCTGCCACTCACCTCTCTGCCCGTGTGACAGAGGAGATGGCAAAAGGTTTTCACAGCTGGAATAAATTGAGGGGAAGGGGAGGAGGGTTTGAAAAAGACAAAAAAACAACACTGAGCTCAAGATGGAAGAAAGATGGTATTAGCAAAGGTAATCGAGAAAATATGTGTCTGTGTGCATGCGCGTGTGAGAGAGTGCGGACTTTATTTACAGTCTGTTTGTTTGGTGTTGCCCACACATGGTGAAAATTGTGCAGTGGCCAGCCTCCAAATTCTTCCCAGCAGGCTTCTTGGATCTGAGGGAGAGAGAGAGAGAGAGCGCAAGAAGAGGACAGCAAACGTGGAAGATGAAATGGAAATGAAAGCAGTAGAGGACTCCATGTTTTTCGTAGAGGATACCCACCCACCCACAATGGTTTCACACATACACAGAGAGCAAGAAACAAGGAAGGAGTGACATTTAATTTCCGATGCACTGTGTTTTGTAATGGGCTGTGGGGAGAGGTTTGTAAGGATCCCTGTGTGTTCCTTGAGCAAGCTAAAGTAAGTAGAACCAAGGAAGCTTCCCATAATGTGTGCATGGATCTTTCTGCCTGACAGCAAAGGGTTCAAAGTGACACTGTGGAGCTGCAATGGCAGAAGTTTCTAGTCAAACTGTAAGCAGAGATGATAGCCACTATAAAATAGGCCTTGAGTTGTTAGACTTCGGGTACCCTTCTAAAATGGCTGTGGCTACTCCAGACTAATAAGAGTTAGAATCCACCTGAGGACTTACCCAAACTTACCATTCCTCTGCAGTTAAAGTGCTGTGTCCAAGCACTCTTTTTCTTCTTCTTCTCTGGAGCTTTCCTCATGAAAACCCGCTCTTTATTGCTGAATTGGAGCAAATGGCAATCTGAAAACCCAAACTGCTGTTTGTTGCACTTCAGCTTTAAAGAGCAGGTTTTCATGGGGAAAGATCTGGGGCAAAAAAAGAGCACTCAGACACGGAGCTTTAAAGTGCAGACCTGTGCTTGGAAAGCATGGAGCAAAATGTAAAAGTGGATAATCCCTAAATGCCTCCATGGGGCCAAATGGTTCTCTGTAATGCAAGAAATGATAGCACAAACTCTGTACTTGCAGTTTGTGCATCATGAAAAAAAAATCAGTAAAAGTATGTAGGGACGGGCAAATCTGACAGTTTTGACTTCTCTCAGTTTCACATTTTTCTAATCTTTAAGTTCCGTTTTCCACATTTCCGCATCAGTTTGTGGTTATTTTTTGAAAATTCACCAGCATTTTGCATGCAGTTCTGCCCAGTCTACACATTTTTGCAAAGTAATTTCCCCAATCCAATACATTTTTGTATGTTATTTTCACTAATATATTTCTATGCACACTTTACCCCAGTGTGTGCTTTGTACACATTGCTAGGTTGGCAAACTCCATTGCAAAATTCAGGGAAGTGCAAATTTTGAAGGACGGATGTGATTGGGTCACATATTGTTTCAGAAAGTGCAAATTGGGCCTTTAAATATGGTCTCAAATGTCTCCATTGCTTACAGTAGGCAACCCTGCTCATGCGAAGAACTCATTGCATTCTGAGTATTTCTGTGGCCTAGTAAGAATACCTTGATCCCACGGTGTGGCACATTTGGTCACATTTGCTTACCTTTCAGTTGCCTTAGGTTATCCGTTCATCCTATTATTGCACAAACAAAAAGCCACAAGCAAACAGAGATTGGGTAGCTGCAAACTAGACCACGAACGGTCAAATGAGCACTGCCTACAGGTGGCAGAAGCAACATCCAATTCAGGAGTTCTCATACTAGGCACATTTTTGTATCCTGGCAATTAGAAGTGGGGAATTTTTCTCCAAAGTGAGCTATTTTAAAACCCACATTATTTGCCAGGAATTCCATGGCAGACAGTGCTAATGATCTGCATGGTGCAGGTGTCTTGAGCTGGCACTGATGTGTGGAAACAACTACTGTTTGTCTGTGAAGTCCTAAGCAGATTTGGAGCTGAAACCTGGTCAGTGGTAAACCACTGCTGAGATTTCCCTCATTCCTTGGGAATCTTTTATTAATCAGAGCAGCCTTCACCAACCTGGTGCTCTCCAGAACTTTTGGAATATAACAAGGTTTCTTTGCCTGGGGCTGATGGGAGTTGTAGTCCAAAACATGTGGAAGGCACATGGCAAAGGCTGAATTAGAAGTATGCATTTAAATACAGTCATACCTTGGCTTACAGATGCTTCAGGTTGTGCAATTTTGGGTTGTGCACTGCGCCAAACCCAGAAGTACCAGAACTGGTTATTTCCGGGTTTTGGCGCTCGCACATGTGCAGAAACAGTAAATCGCTCTGCGCATGCGCAGAAGTGCAGAATCGTGACCCGTGCAAGCGCAGATGTGGCGCTGCGATGTGGTGTTGTGAACACTGCAGGTTGCAAATGTGCCTCCCGCACGGATCATGTTTGCAACCCGAGCATCCACTGTAAATTGCATATTAAATAAATGTGCAGAGGCATCTGGGGTAGGCAGCCATGCCACAAGTAAGCTTGCCACCATTTCACTTGGACAACCTCAAGGAAAAGCACATGGATAAGAAATACCAAAGACGACACCCGTTTGAGGAAATTAACTCCTCCTGATGCAGTTGTGGCAATATCCCTTCCTCCCCCCTCCCCCTCCATCTGCTCCCCATTGACTCCGTCACAAGCTTTAAATTGTTGGTCATTAGTCACCAGGCTATTTACCCAACCTTCTCATCTGAACCCGTCACGCTTCAAACACGCCTGGGGCTGAACCTCCCACCAGGCCCCTTTACATCTGTTTTAGAAAGAGAGGAAATCACTCAGGGATGCTGACATGATAATGCCAGTCGGATAGACCTGGGCCCAGCACAATCAGATTGTCCTGGGACCCAACACAAGTCACCAAGCAGAAAGATGTAATTCTTAGGCAAAAGGGTCTTTATTTTCTTTACTCCCCTCCCCTCCCGCTGCCCCACACTCACGATAGACTGGAATTAGGATAATAACACACCTTAATAATATTATCCCTTGTCAAGTCCATAAAAGTCTCCTCTTGCGTTGCAGCATTTGAGAGACTATTAAGTTTTAAGGCCTCGAGACCTCCAGGAAGAAAATGGAGTCATTTCTGTTATTATTTTTTTCTTTTCTTTTTGAAGGTGTTAGAGTTTATGGGCCAATCACCAGCAGAAATTGATGAGGGCTCCATTCTCAGGCAGATTCCCCATAAAGCTGACCCTCGCTGGATTGAATCATAGAGGGGAGAGAGGAAAAGCACTCTGGGTGGGTCTGTAGAGGATTCTGGAATAAGGATGGCCAGTGGGAAGCAGGAAACTTGAGGGACACCCACACTGCTCTGACTTAGGCTGCGTACACACTATATCTTCAAATCTCACACACACAGAGAGAATTATGGGCATTGTAGTTTGTTAAGGGTCACTGGGAAATGTAACTGTGAGGGGTAAACCACACGGCCCAGAATACTTTGAGGGAAATAATGTGTTTCAAATGTACTTTGATTGTATAGTTTGTACACAGCCTTGGAAGATCAGAGGCATCATTTCACTGGAACACACACGTTGTGCACCAGCTCATTCTGAACTGTCTTGCAACAGTTATCCAGGACATATTTATTTTTTTATAAAAAATAGTGGGCCATGTTCCAGTGAGTTCTACTCAAGAGTAGACCCACTGGAAATAATAGGCATAAATTGATCATGCCAATTAGTTTCAGTGCTCTATTCTGAGCAGAACTATCATCAGATACAACCCAGCATATTCCATCTTATTTCCCATAAAGGATCTCAAGGAACAAAGCAAATAAATATTTTAAAACAATACAGTACAGTATATCATAACCAACTTTTTTTAACAGCAACAATAATAAAACCTCAGTCTTGGACCATTAAAAAACCAACAACAATGACAATTTCTGGGAACAGCAGTCAAAACAGGAATAGCATTTTAAAAATTAGCCAGGAAAGAAAATATTCAGCCAAAAGCTTTTTGGAGAGCCAGGTTTTTTGCATGCCACCTAAAACAATAGAGTTCTGGGACCTGACAGACCTTTGTTGGCAAGGACATTCCTAGCCCTTGTGGCTTCATAGAGTTGAGGAATTTGGAGTGGTCATGGGACCGAGACGGCTCTGGTCTCCCTAACAGATGATCTCCGCAGGCAGCTGGATCGAGGCGGGTCGGGGCTGCTGATTCTTCTAGATCTGTCAGCAGCCTTCGACATGGTCGATCACGACATGGTCGATCACGAACTCCTGGACCACCGCCTTGCCGACGTGGGGATCCAGGGCACAGTCCTTCAATGGCTGCGCTCGTTTCTCTCTGGTCGGGGACAGAGGGTGGCGCTTGGGGGGGAATTGTCATCGCACCACTCCTTGGTGTGTGGAGTGCCTCAGGGTGCGATTCTCTCCCCGATGCTTTTTAACATCTTTATGCGCCCCCTCGCCCAGCTTGTCCGGAGTTTTGGGCTGGGTTGCCATCAGTATGCTGATGACACCCAACTCTATCTGTTGATGGATGGCCATCCTGACTCGGCCCCAGACACACTGGCGAGATGTCTGGAAGCTGTGGCTGGATGGTTACGTGGGAGCCAGTTGAAGTTAAATCCTTCGAAGACAGAGGTCCTCTGGCTGGGGCGGGACGATATGGGATTGAGGGGGCAACTCCCATCTCTTGCGGGGGTGCAATTAGTGCCAGCACCGTCCATTAAGAGTGCTGTCAAACTCTTCAGTACTTCGTCAATAGGCTCTCTCGCGGGACGCTCCCAAATCCAGGAGGGGGGGGTGAAACTTCAGCTCCCAAAATTAGTTTTTTATCCTCCAGTAAAATTTCTTATAATGTCAAACCGTGAAGTTAAAATCTTTTACAAAAAGAAAAGGAAAGATTCTCTCGACCTTAGTTAGCAGGTCCTTTGCTTTAGATTATTTACAAAGAGGGGGGGCAGACTTCCTATTTAAACCTTCCCCGCTCGTTCCTAATTCATCAAAATTTTCCTTAAAGTTCCAATTTCCGTACTACTCACGGGTTGTTGCTTTTAAGTCCAATTGTTCAAAGAAAAAAGTCAGCGCTCTCCGACAATGGCTTGCGGCTTCACTCCACAGAAGAAGCGGTCTACTCTCAGCACCGCGCCGCCCCCCGCCCCCGTTCCAGAGTCTTTAAAAAGGCTCCTTCGCAGATTGGGGGGGCGCAAATGGTGCCCGCCAAGTCACCAAGCTCACAGGCTTCCGTGCCTGTGATTTTTAAGGGTCCCCGCGTCGCCGCAGCAGCAAGACCCGATCCTGCAGAGCCGATTCCCTCCGGAGCTCGGAGGGAATCCGCCATTAGTCGATGGCGCTAACCCGGAAGTCCTCTGGAGTGGTTTTTCCAGATGAAGGCTAAAAGGACTGAATGCAGGAGAGCCTTGTGTCACTGGCTGTCTCCCTTTTATCACTAGAATATCTTGGTGATCAAAGGTGCCTTGATTTTTACTGGGACACTTCACACACTCATAATTTTGCATTATGAGCTAGATGGGAAATGCAAGAAGTGGATGTTGAGTCATGCCTATGGGTTCAGTTCCCTGATCCGTGGCATTAACTGAATCCCCCAGTCCAAATTGTAGGACATGCATGAAATTAGACCCAGGACAGGACAGGACATAAACAGATTCTAAGGAATACTACTGCTGCTACTACCAACAACAACAACAACAACATGCATTTGGGGGGCCTTTTCTGTGGTGGCTTCCGCTTGCAGAATGTTCTTCCCAGGGAGACTTGCCTCACACATTTGTTGCGCACCTTTAGGCGCCAGGGATAGCATTCCTCTTCTCCCAGGCCTTTGCCCAATTAAACAATCTATGGACTTTTAGACTATGGGGAGTTTGTTATTATGTTTGTTATTATGGTATGTAGTTTTCTGTTTGTATATTGTAAACAGCCCTGTGATCTTTGGATGAAGGGTGGTATAGAAATTTGAATAATAATAATACCAACAGCCCACAAAAGGTCCTGTTTCTTGCGGAAGGCAATCCAGATTCTAAATAAATTGGAACTTGAAGACCTCCCTGTCCATACTTGTGAATAAGATGGAACCCTATAAGGCTTCTCCAGTAATTCAAGGGACGATTCGGACCAGGCCCCAACTCCATAACAATATATTTGCATTGCCTTTAGCTAATTTACACACACACACACACACACACCTCTGAGCCCATATTAGTGGGTGGGTTGCATTCCAGTGGAACTTCTGTCAACTTGCCCCAGGACAAAATTTCATGGAGCGTTTATGCTGACGGCTAACACTGGACTGAATGGAAGATTTGGCCTGCTCCAAGTTTATTACAGGAATCCTCTTAAAAATAGATAGCGACACATTCCAGATCTCCCTGCCGAGATTATCTTCTTCAAAGCTCAGTCTTGCATGTGCTCCCTCTCTCTCTCTCCCCTTCCTCTCTCTCCCATTTGAGGTGTTTATTTAATTGTTTTCCCCACTCCACTATGGCAGGGCTCTCCTGCCATTAAACCCTGCCATCCGCATTCTGACTGTGTAATTTAAAGCTATAGTTAAATTATGACTTCTCTGAACCTGTTGTGGCACTGACGCATAACCCTAATTAAATGATCACATCCATTCTGAAGCCAGTCTTTTCTCCCCTCAAACGTTAATTACAACATAAGAGGCTTTAATGGCTCGCCTCACCTCCAGCTCCTCGAAAGAAAGGTCATGCGATTAATTTTTGTCATTAATCTTCTCCCAATGTGGACACTGTGCTGTCACTGGAGCCTATTAAACCCCCTTTGTCCCCCCCCTCGCCTTCCCCTTTTTTCTATCCCCCCCCCCACCAATTCCCAAATGACTGGCATGAATGAAAATATTTAAGATCGTTCCGGCTCTGGCACATTCTTGGAGGACACCTTTGTTGAGGTTTGGAGAGAAGCAACTGGGGCGTTGGGTCTTCTGCAAATGAGAGGGTGTCCATTAATATGGGCCCTTGACTTGGCGGTGAGGGGAGATCCTCACAACATGACTGCCAGATGGTTAGGAAAGGGCTGTATTATAAGATGTGATAAGTATTGGGGGTTCAGGGACAGATAGAAGGTTCCAGGAATGCATGGAAGGAATTCTGAATGGAATGGAAAAGCTTCAGGGCAGGGATGGATCTCTAAATGAAGCCAAGGCCAACGTTCTTCCATATGGAAAGATGGAAGAGTACTGGAGTGATCGAGACACTGGGGATGTAGCAGTCTCCCAGTTGTTGATGTTTTCTCCTGCGGCAGGACTCGCTTTTACAGCATGCAGCCTTTTTCTAAAGGAAATGGGTGTTTTTCTAAACCCCACAAAATCGGATTCAGTGATTTAATCCCCTGCATTTTGAAGCGGGTCTAATTTCAACCTTCCCTCTCCATCTGAACCACACAGCCGTTGTTCCTTAAGAGATGGAAAGCACAGGGGGGATGGAAGGCACACAGAGCACACGTTTAGCTAATTTGCAGTATTGTTTTAGCTGAAACCAAGGTCTGAATAATCCCCTTTTATGCAGGATGACGTAATCGAGGAACAAGTTGTTGCACGGTGGGTCTGGCAGCGAGCACGGTGTCGTTTGAAACTGCTGCTATCGGCAGAAAATGCCTGAGGATCAGTTATGCAGCTGAATCCATAAAGCTGCATTCCTGGACTCTGGGTATACTCTGGTTTCTAGAGCTTACGAGGGCATGGCCCATTTCAAGGTGCCCCCAACGCAATGTGCTAATACACTTTCTTAGCAGGCCCAAAGAAAAAGGCCATTTTGAGAGGGAAGAAAAATTGAAGTTTATAAATGAAGATGATGGATTTCTGTCTGTTTGCTTTATGCATACAATGGCAATAGGAACCAATAACTATCTGCTAAGGCATAGGGAGAGCAGGGAACATTTTAGAAATGGAGACAGGGGTCTAACATAGCAACCTTCTGAAAAATACTGGGGATTGTCCTTTTCTGTATGGAGTTGCCATTTGGCCTGACCTTCCTCAATTTCTTAGTACCCGGTCTCCTTTCTCTTCGTGCATCATTCAGAAAAATCACAGGATTAAAACAAAACAAACACTTTGCCACTTCCTTTGCCAGAGTTTGGGATTACCCTCCTCCCCATTCATATCAGGATATGAAACACACAAGCCAAATTTCTGGTTCCACCTATCTTGACATCAGTGTGTGTCGGGGGGGGGGGGACAGGGGGAATTCACTCCAAAGTAAATGCCACCTTCAGAAAAGGGCATTTTCTCAGGATCTCATCAGGAGAGAAAGGAACTACATTCTCCTCCCCTTCATGCCTGATGCGATCCTGATTATTATCAGAAAACACCCACACTCCCAAAGCTGATGCTTTTTGCATGTTTGAAACGCTGCATGTTAAATGCAAAATGCATTTAATGTCTGTCAAGTCTGGCTCTGTGTGTGTTCTGGATTGGAACGTTTAGAAGACTTGCCCGCATCTGCAGCAGAAAGAGCACATGAAACGTGAAGGTAAGCCCCGAACTTGGGAATTTGAGCGTGCATTGAGGTAATGGCAGCATTTCTGCTTTTGCAGAGCAATGGGAACATGCACTCTCCAGCTCTAGTGCAAGACTATTCCTCTAAATTGCAGTTATACAGTGGTACCTCAGGTTACATACGCTTCAGGTTACATACGCTTCAGGTTACAGAGTCCGCTAACCCATAAATAGTACCTCAGGTTAAGAACTTTGCTTCAGGATGAGAACAGAAATTGTGCTCCGGCGGCGCGGTGGCAGCAGGAGGCCCCATTAGCTAAAGTGGTGCTTCAGGTTAAGAACAGTTTCAGGTTAAGTACGGATGTCTGGAATGAATTAAGTACTTAACCCGAGGTACCACTGTATTCACGATGATCATAGCATGTTACAAACATACAGAAGAACTGTTTGGCTTGCAGGCTGCTGCAAATGGATGTAGTTGTGTGGATAGACACGCATAGATTATTAGTTACAGATAGGTAGCCGTGTTGGTCTGCCATAGTCAAAACAAAATAAAAGAAAAAAAATTCCTTCCAGTAGCACCTTAAAGACCAACTAAGTTAGTTCTAGGTATGAGCTTTCGTGTGCATGCACACTTCTTCAGATACCTTCATACCTAGAACTAACTTAGTTGGTCTTTAAGGTGCTACTGGAAGGAATTTTTTTTCTTTTATTTTGTATAGATTATTAGTACAGCTTTCTTTGGAGTACTTTTTGAGTTTGGCAGCCACCAAAGATCAGCAATACATGACAAAACTGGCCTGTCACATTAAGAAACACTAAGAAAACCCAAGGAGTTCAATGTGACTTACTCTACACCTCCTTAGCAAGTGTGCTTGGACTGCAAACTTATTAAACCTGCTTTATACCTACCCTTCATTTAGCACTTTTTTTTTAAAAAAAAGAAACTAACATAAAACTGTTAATTTGTGCAGAGAGCTAACAGTTTTTCTGGCTACATGTGTCATCCAGGATTCAGAAGTGACTAGTTCACTTTTCTATGCATTTGTGCCACAAACATACCTTTCAATGGTGTAATATGTGAAAAGCACACAAGCCAAACCACAGGAGTCCGTTGTTATGTCACTCTATGCTTATCTTAAAAGAGTTTGCACAGAAGTGTCAGTTAAGAGAATGGGAGCTGTGCACACGCACTTGTCAGGTTGCATCCAAACCTGAGTAGCATAAATCCTCTAGGTCCAATGAATAAAATGGATGCATGTTGATTTACACCAGTTGGGGATTTTCAAATCCCTCTGTATTTTCAAAGATACAAATCAAAATGAAGAAATGCATATATTGAAGGTCGCAAAGGTGACATAAGAAATTCTCAAGGAACGTGTTAGACACAATGTTTAGGTTCATATTAGAAAATAAAAGATGCCCCTATTCTTTCTAAGCACAGTAGGAATGTAGTGTACTTGTTGTCTATGCCTATGACTATAGCAGTATTGAATCACCCTGTAAATACAGGAGGCTGCAGATATCCAGATATAAAGACCACATATTGGAGATTCTCCTCCAGTGTTAATTCAGCAATAAAAATTGGCAGTCAACTCCACCAAGGTAAATAACAATTTTCTCTTTGCACACATGCCATCCTATTTTTATTTTTTCAGTGCAGATTTTGGATTGGCTGGCATCGAAGTCTGTCCACAAAATTCAGCGTTCAATATCCAGTTTTGTTTTGTTATAGGGTTTTTAAAACGCACATACACCAAGGGTGTTTTTTGTTTTTTTAATGGGCTCACAACAACAGAGAGACATTTCCAAAGGTGGATATTCAACATTCGAAACTATTGGAGTGGTGGGTAAAAGTAGTAATCACTTCCTTTCTTTTAATATCCATCAACATGCCAAACGCTTATGATCCAATTACCGAATAGCACCCAGAAGAAGGGAACACCCTGGGTCCAATTTGAAACAAATACTACTGGAGATATCTCAGTCATTTTACTGACACCTATAAGATTTATGGAATCTGAAACTGCTGGAAGGTTTCTAAAGGCACCATCTCCGTCCAAAGAACTGCTAGCGAAGACTCTTTCCTTCTCCCCACTCCCATCCCGACACCCTTTCTTCTCCTTTGTCCCAAGGACATTAAGGACATCACGTCTGCTGTGCACTGTGCAAGAGGATAATAATAATTAATAACCATTAGCCACAATAAGGATAATACCAGTGGCCGGACAGGCTCATTCTTAAAGAAACCTCTCCCCCCACCACTTTAATGAAAACAATGATTTGACTTTGAAGAAAGTGACTTTTTTTTTTTAAGTGAAAGCTGGATCTGGTCCTCCTGCTCTACCCCCCTTTGCTCTGCACCCCCTCCTTTTTTAACTCTCCTTTTTTCTTTTTCTTTTAATACTCTGCGTTCTATCATGCAAATCCCCTTTCAAATTATGAGAGTATTAGAGCCATCAGCGGTAATGTCACCGCCACAAAATGAGAGCAGGGACTTAAGCACCTAACGAACAATGAAATGTGCGAGCCCTGGGACAGGACAATTAAGAACTGGGCTTAGCCAGCCAGGGAAATTTATTGCTATCAAATCCATATTTCTATTTTCCCCCTGAACAGTAACCTATTTGAATATGATTAAAGGGTTTCATTAGAGATGAGAGAAAGGCCCGTGTCCCGTCGTTCCCTGTGAGCTCACAAACACGCATGCTGCAGCAGCAGCACTTTGGGGAGGAAAGGTGGGAGAGGAAGAGAGAGGACGCAAAAGCAGGTGGAAGGAAGACCCTCGCTCGCCACGGAGGGAAGAGAGGTCCCTGGCAGGGCAGCCGGATTTCTCCGCAAAGCATCATGAGATGCAGCAGGCTTCGGGGTCCGGAACGCTTTATAGATCAGAGAACAGACAAGCATGTATCAAAGTAGAAACATGCTGAGTAAAGTCCCGTAGCAGCATCACAGAAACAAAAGCCCACCCTGTGCCACCTAAAGTTATGGCAGAAACACCTTCCTTTTAATCTCCTAGAGATTTCATAGCCCAGTTAAGAGGGGTCAGTGGTATTGCTGTGCCCCATTTTGCAGAATGAAAAACTATGACACAGGGGCAGGTTGTGAACCCGTCAGCTACCCAACAGAAGAGTGCCTGCGATGGGCACGAAATGTGGACCTCCTGCCCTCCAGCCCCATTATTCATCTTGCTCAGGTTGTTGTAATGGTGTAATACATTAGCAGCAAAATGCTGGAATAGAAGGAAGGTTATGGAAGGCTTGGAACAGGAGAAGGATTAGAAAAGGCTTGGAAACAGGAATGCCAAACCTTTTAAAAGATGAAAATAAATGATTTCCTAGAGAAGATTGGGGTTTTAAAATAAAAGATGCTTTTAGTACTTGGCAACATTGTAAAGGAGTTGATGATTGATCAACATACTTGGGTCTTCTGGTATGTTCTGGTATGTACCGTTCACAAGATGATTTGGCAGATGTAGCTTACAGACGGTCTCCTTTGGTACATCCCATGTTTCATAGTCGGCAGAGATCCAGGCAGTACCCTCCATTCATCCAACATGAGTCGTGAGGGCATAGAGAGAGATAAAGTCTAGCTTCAAGTAGCCCATATTTATGACAAATCTATCAGAACTGAAATGTATCTGGATCTGGGTATGCTCGCTTTATTTACTGGGGGTTTGTTAATATAACCAAGTCTCCAAATACGGCCACATATTTCATACCCTAATATTGGCAATCAATTCTTGGGCTGATTTCACGCCAGGCATTTAGGGTGGAATGACCTTGCCTCGTCCAGTCACATTTTAAGGGGCAACTGGACATGACATCATCATTCATTTGCAATTCTTTCTTCTTCTTCTTTTGCTAGTTCTTTGCTTCTTCCATTTTTCTTTCTTTCTTTTTTTGAATAGGACAGAAGAGTAGCACAATCTCCACAAGTGTAGATGCCCTTAGTGCTACTCTTTCATCTTTCTTAAGTGTCTTGGTTTTGACATGAAGGTGACATATTGGAAAGGAAGATTTAACAGCTTAGCAGCACACACAATAACCTTTGCGATGGGCACCATTTTATAACCCATTAATTTTTATAAATCTTTTAATTCACACTAAAAAGCTTTTCAAATTTTCTTTTTAAAAAAATATATATATACAGTTTTAGTGAAAGAGTAGTGTTGCAATACTATAATGCTAATTTAAAAATTGAGAAGAAAATCCCTTCCAATCATGGACATTTTAGCAAAGTATTTTTCCCCCTAATTAAAACACTTCCAAGCTACACTTCCAATCCAAAACAAACACATGGGGTTTTTTGGTGTGGGTTTTTTGTTTTTTGTTTTTTTTTACGTTTCATGGATAGTAATGGCAATCATGCTTAAAAAAACAAGTACTTAGCACTGAATAATTTAGCTTTATTTTTAAAGGGTTTTTTCCCCATATTTAATTATTTTTAAACCGTCCCCACCCACAGCTGCTATGTCACACCCACTGTGGTGGGCAGAGCATAGCAGGATGTACATACAGGAAAAGCACAAGATTTCCAAGCATGTGAAAAGTAAATTGCAATTCAACTTATACCTTACAGTGGAAGAAGTGAGTTTTCTCCAAGGAGTTCAAGGTGACATACATGGTTCTTCTCCTCTTCTTCATTTAATCCCCACAACAACCCTGTGACGTAGGTTAGACTGAGAGGCAGTGAGTGGCCCAAGGTCACCCAGTGAGCTGCATGGCCGACTGGGGATTTGAACCTTGATCTCAAAGGTCCTAGTCCAACATACTAATCTCTAAAACAGAACAATGAACATGCTAACAGCCATTGATATAGTTATCTTCCAATAATTTGTCTAATCTCTTTGAAAGACGATAAAGGGTTGCAACAGCAGGTGTCATGAACTTGGCTAGGTGCAGAGGGATGGAACCCCCCAAGGGAAAAAGGCCCAGAGGCAGGCGTTTGGGGGGGTGGGACAATGGGGAGTGGTCAGAAGGAGAAGAGGGAGCATATTGTGAGGAGGAGTTGGAAGAAGCAGATGACTCTACAGGGTTTAGTGAACAGGGAGAGTTTGTGGCAGAGAGAAGCAGAAGCAGAAGCAGAAGCAGGAGAGGAGGGAGGCCAAGAGGCCAAGATGAGTCAGGCTGGTGAAGAAGCCAGGGTGTCTCCTCCTGCTGCTGCGACAAGCTCCCCTCCCTCCTGGTCTCCCAGAACCAGGAGAGGTATGAAGTGGGAGGAGCAAAGACAGGTGCACTGGTGAAGGTTCAGATTGCTTGGGAAGAATCCAGGGGAGCAGGAGGCTTAGGCAGCAGAGGGAGACCTACCGAGAAGAGTTGCTGTGCTCATTAGGCCTGGCACTCCTGAGCAGAACTTGTTTCTTCTAATAAAAAGTTAACTTCACCTACTCCATGTGATTTATTGCTGGTTCACTCCTGACAACAGGGTCACTTCTACTTGTACAAGGCAAGGTGCTTGATTTACATCTCTCTTATTCAGTGCAGCCCCCTGTTCTCTCCAAAAGCTTCTCCCAAGGGTTGGGGGGACCTTTGGAACAGTGTGGGATGAGGTAGGCAGGACTGGTGGAAATAGAGTGGATTACATTTGTCTTGGCAAAAGCTCTTTCACTAGTGCAAAGCCATCATTATGCTACAACCCTTGGTAGGGATTGCATCTTGTGACAATGAATGCCAGAAGTTAATTATGGATTGTATTGGTTGTGAACCCACTGCTGATCAGTTGGAAGCCAGCCCTCCAAAGGAAGGCCAGCTACCACACTCCCCACAGATACTGTACACTAGAGCAAGGAAACGCTTGTCTATAGAGAAAACAGACTTCTATGTGCATGTCTTTATAAATCACTGAATATACTGTGCTGGCAATGTTACTGCATGCTTTTGAATTTAGTAGTGGAGCTCTGTGGACTCATCCTGTTTGTTCGGTTTTATTTTCTTATTTGAGTGATGTCTGCATGTTTGTCTTCCCTCCGTATTTGATGTGCGTGGAATTTTATTGACAGTGGTTGCATTTTTCTTTAGCAAAATAATAACCAACATAATTACAGTGGTTTTAGACAACTGAAACTTACCAGCATTTCTCAAAGAAATGGTGTAACACTTATTCAAAGACCGGAGAAGACGGTTTCACAATTAGTTATGCATCTTAATAAACAAATGTTCATTTTTTTGTCCTTTATTTTGCCACCTTTTGTTGCTCCCACTTATGAAGGGTGGGTATTGGTGGCATAAAAATTTGCAGCTGAGTTTGGCCACGTCTGCACCATACATCTAAAACACTGTTTTTACCACTTCCGTTATTCCATTGACAGAGCTATAGTTCTCAGAGTGGTTTAACAATCAAACCCTCTTCCCAGGGAACTAACTCCATGAGAAGAATAGGGATCTCCTATATTGTCTCCCTGCTTATTCAACTTATATGCAGAATTCATCATGCGAAAAGCTGGGCTAGATGAATCCCAAGCCAGAATTAAGATTGCCGGAAGAAATATCAACAACCTCAGATACGCAGATGACACAACCTTGATGGCAGAAAGTGAGGAGAGCGCAAAATATGGTCTGAAGCTCAACATAAAAAAAACGAAGATCATGGCCTCTGGTCCCATCACCTCCTGGCAAATAGAAGGGGAAGAAACAGAGGCAGTGAGAGATTTTACTTTCTTGGGCTCCATGATCACTGCAGATGGTGACAGCAGCCACGAAATTAAAAGACGCCTGCTTCTTGGGAGAAAAGCAATGACAAACCTAGACAGCATCTTAAAAAGCAGAGACATCACCTTGCCAACAAAGGTCCATATAGTTAAAGCTATGGTTTTCCCAGTAGTGATGTAAGGAAGTAAGAGCTGGACCATAAAGAAGGCTGATCGCCAAAGAATTGATGCTTTTGAATTATGGTGCTGGAGGGGGCTCTAGAGAGTCCCATGGACTGCAAGAAGATCAAACCTATCCATTCTGAAGGAAATCAGCCCTGAGTGCTCGCTGGAAGGACAGATCGTGAAGCTGAGGCTCCAATACTTTGGCCACTTCATGAAAGGACTTCCTGGAAAAGACCCTGATGTTGGGAAAGATGGAGAAGGGGACGACAGACGATGAGATGGTTGGACAGTGTTCTCGAAGCTACCAGCATGAGTTTGACCAAATTGCGGGAGGCAATGGCGTGCTCTGGTCCATGGGGTCACAAAGAGGTGGGCACGAGTAAATGACTAAACAACAACAAAGAACTCTCTGCACCCTTAAACTACAGTTCCCAATATTCTTTGGGGGAAGCCACAACTGTCACAGTGGTATAAGAGTTCTTTAAATGTATGGTGTAAGCCTCCTTTACCTGGGTTGTTCAGTGGCAGGTTCTGGCAGCAGCAGAAGTGGTGAGGTGGGTGTCCCCCCCATCCCTGGGCATTCCCACTGCCTGGGGCGGTTGCCTCAGCCCACCTCATAGGCAGGCCAAGCTTGGATGTAGATGTGGCCTTTGAACAGAAAGCAAAGGTCACACTAGCCAAACCCCAACCACTAGTTCGAGACAAAGTATTGTTGTTGTGTGTATCCAATCAGGATAGATGATCAATACCATGTGACATCTGTGACATAATCAGTAGCTGTACTTGACATTGTGACTACTGAGCTGCTTAAGCTCGTAATTATGTCTGTGTTAACTAGCCACTAAAAACCTGTGTCAAAATAACTCAGTTTCTGCATCTAGGGAAGACAGTTTATTAAAGTCGCAGAACTTATGCAAATTAAGCATGCACACACCTTTTCTTATTTTGCTTTATCATCATATTTACTAGAAGCAATTTCAATTCTCTGATTGTTGGGTGCAGTTCTTTGTGGGAGTCTTTGGAGCATCTGAGGGTGATGGAGCCAAAAAGGATCTAAGAGAAATGTGCCGCTATCTGAAAAACGACCTTCCTTTGCAAAGGTTTCATCCACACGGAAGCTCTCTGGGTGGACTGTGGAATCTTTGCCTTGCCCACTGCTAGAGGCGGACAAATCTGCCGATTTCATTTTCTCTCACTTTCTCATTTTGCAATCTTAAGTTCAGTCCTCCACATTTCCATATCAGTTTGTGATTTTTTAAAAAGTCCTTGTGAAAATTCATCAGCATTTTAGAGCATGTTCCTCCTCATTTGCACCCTTTTTCATGTCATTTCACCTAATATACGTATTTTTGCAAATCAGTTTTTATTAATATAATGCATGTTTGTGTTGCTTTCACTAATGCATTCAGTGCACATTCAGCGTTTTTGTATACATTACAGGAAATTACAAAATTTAGAAAAGTGTGGATTTCAAAAGATGGCTGTGGTTTCATTTGTATTTTGTTTCTGCCCGGTTGCCTAGAATGGAGAAGCAGCCTAAGGTGTGAAGGCTGGTAATAAAACTAAGGGGAGGGGAGCCAGGCTCCACTTTAGACTCATCAGCACAGCAGCAGCCCAAAGACCAGCATGGACCATCTGCATTTCAGCAAACGCACTTTACAAAATGGCACAACTCTTGTTAAGGATTTAATCCCCACCCGTATGGCATGCATGTATGTCGATAATATAGGTAAAGGTAAAGGGACCCCTGACCATTAGGTCCAGTTGCGGCCAACTCTGGGGTTGTGGCGCTCATCTTGCTTTATTGGCCAAGGGAGCCGGCGTACAGCTTCCGGGTCATGTGGCCAGCATGACTAAGCTGCTTCTGGCGAACCAGAGCAGTGCATGGAAACACCATTTACCTTCCCGCCGGAGTGGTACCTATTTATCTACTTGCACTTTGACGTGCTTACGAACTGCTAGGTTGGCAGGAGCAGGGACCGAGCAACGGGAGCTCACCCTGTCACAGGGATTCGAAACGCCGATCTTCTGATTGGCAAGTCCTAGGTTCTGTGGTTTAACCCACAGCGCCACCTGATAGTATAGAACCACAGAATTGTAGATTTGGAAGAGACCCTTAGAGTCATCTAGTCCAGCCCTCTGCCATGCAGGAAGCTCAACTAAAGCATACCTGGCAGATGGCCATCCAGCCTCTGCTTTAAAACCTCCAAGGAAGGAAAGTCCACAACTTCACATGGGTATTACTGTCAGAAAGTTCTTCTTGATGTTTCATCAGAATTTCCTTTCTTGTAACTTGAATCCATTGGTTCGGGTCTTACCCTCCAGAGCAGGAGAAAACAAGCTTGTTCCATCCTCCATCTGACAGACTTTTAGATATTAGGAGATGGCTACCATAGCCTAGGCAGCTATTAGCACAGTGAACCAGGTTGGTGGTTCGAGCCCACCCAGCTGGAGGCAGGATTCATGCATTGCAAGGTGATGAACTAGAAGACCCTCAGGGTCCCTTCCAACTCTGCAGTTCTATGATTCTATTATCTCTTCTTGGTCTCTTCTTTTCCAGGCTAAACATACCCAACTTCCTCAACGGTTCCTCATAAGGCTTGGTTTTTAGACCCTTTATTGTTGTGGACACCCTCACACCTTCCAGGCATTTCCTGCTTAGTGTGCCATCACCCTCATGTGACACTGGTGCTACAGCTGTTCATGTGAATTTGCACTAAGGATAATGGCGATGAAAAGTTTGGCTGGAATGTAATTGGGGTTTACATCCTTCTCTCCTGGCAACCCCAGCCAAGAGGGTGCAATTCTTATTTACCAGATTAGTCATTGGCAACCTACCTGGCTACTCATCTATTCCCCCTGTACTGGTTGCAGTCCCAAGGTATATGCTGTGCTATGTCACCTTCAGGCGTACATCATACTGGTAAACAATTTCTTTCCATTTAGTTTCAGTTGCTTATCAGAACCAGGACAACAACCTGTTGTCTTTCCTCCTATCTGTCTATCCTTAGCTTGAAAACAGTGTAGTACTGTAGCTGGTGGATTGTTATTTCATTTTATTTCAGTTCAGCTAACAGATCAAGCTACAGTGGTACCTCAGGTTAAGAACTTAATTCGTTCCGGAGATCTGTTCTTAACCTGAAACTGTTCTTAACCTGAAGCACTACTTTAGCTAATGGGGCCTCCTGCTGCTGCTGCACCGCCACCACACGATTTCTGTTCTCATCCTGAAGCAAAGTTCTTAACCCAAGGTAATATTTCTGGGTTAGCGGAGTCTGTAACCTGAAGCGTATGTAACCTGAAGCGTATGTAACCTGAGGTACTACTGTATATACAACTGTTGCTAAAAGTGTAGAAATATATAGGCCACTTCAGGTATATACCAGAAAGCATGTATTATATGTCATCAGATCTGTTTAAGTGGGGGGGGGGGGCCTAGAATGTACAAGAAGGAATCATACAAAATCATGTGTTGCTCTAATTGGACATGTTTCTTTTTAGCCCATGAAGTTGCCTATTGGTTTAGTACCAGTGCCAGGGAATAAAGCATTTTATATTCTCACAATGTGAGAGAGTGATTTTGTTTATCAGGCTATAATACAAAAACAGCTGAGTTGCAGTGCAAAATATGAGCTAAGCATGCATGTATGAGAGTTACTTGGTATAATGAGGTAAGGCTGCCGTCATCTATGACACCGTTTTGGTGCCTTTTCAAGATCTACCTGTGTTCATCCAAGCAGTGACGGTTATTATTATTACCTAGCTCTTAGTGGTGACTTTTATTGACTTGTTTTTTCTACTGTGGGTGGTTGTTACTGTTGCATTTGGTTTTTAATGTACTGTAATTTGGGGTTTTATAGTATTTTTGTTCTGATATTTTCTTGTATACCAATCTGAGATTTTTTTAAATGAAGGGTAGTATATAAATGTTTTTAACAACAACAATAATGTAGCTTTCAATTTACCAAAGTCATTACTTAGTGCCCCACTGATCCACAGTATACACGCAAAGACATCTAGCTAATTATTATTATTTGCTCTATTTTTGGTGCTGCCCTCTTTTTTCTTTTGTTTGTTGTAAGCAAAAGATTTCCCATGAAAATCCACTACAGATTTAAAAACGTAAGACTAATTTTAAATGGGAATGCCTTTGACAAGTTTTGTAAATCCATAACGTTAAATGTACACAGTGCTTGCAAATTAATTTGATCACAGTGAAATATTTCTGACCTTCAACAGTTGTCAGATGAAAACAAGTAAGCTAAGCCATTTGCAGTTCAGTTAAGCTTAAGCAATGTATCATCTTCCAGTCTCAGAAATAAGGTCTCAAGCATCTATTTGACCATTGTATACATGGCTGACATGTTGCACTCCACTTAAACCGGGGCTGGGGAATATGGGGCCCTCCAGATGTTGTAGGACTCAACTCCCATTATCTCTGACAACTGGCTGTGCTGGCTGGGGCGGAGTTGAAGTCCCCCAACAACTAGAAGCCCACAGATTCCTCATCCTTTGCTCAGATGCTCTGTTGAATAGTATTGGCCTATACTGTGAGCCCATGGTTCACAATGTGGAAGTAGTAAGCCAAAGGAAAGAGATTACCATGGTACGTGATGCTAAAGACTTTGGGGAATATTAACTGAAAATTATACATTTCCCTCACTACTCAACAAGCATGTTTTCACATTTATATGTCAAAGCCGTGTGCATTTTAATTATCACAAGGGATGCCATTCGCCAAACATTAAAACATTCAGAAGTTCACTAGCAAAGTTAAGAGATTAGGGCTGCAATCCTAAAGCTATGTAACTGGGAGTAAGCCCCATTGAACTCTACGAGTATGTGCTGTACGCTGCCAGAACAGACCGACAAGCTATGTACAACGAGCCAAGCAGACATCATTCCGTGCAAAGTGCAGTGCTGAACCTGAGCACATATGGTGGGGGTTAACACATTCTGGGACTGTTAATGGGTATTGCTGCAGGTAGAATGACCCTGTGCAGAACAGGAGAGGGCTCCTGTACCTTTAATTGTTGTGTGGAAGTGGGAATGACAAGCTGAACCGAATTAAATTCCCTCTTCTCCACAGTTATTAAAGGTGCAGGAGTCTTGTCATCTTTTTCACCACCCTAGCTGGAGGATACATCTCTCAGGCAGTGGTAGCAAAGCTTTGTTCTCCTGTTAGTTTCTTCTCATTTCAGCCCCTCCTCTCCTCCCTGCCTTTCCCCACCTATTCAGCCACCCACCTACCCACCCACCCTCCCTCTGAGCTCTCCCCCTCCACCCCAACGAGGCATCACAGCTCCTAACGAAACGGAACTGCTGCCAGATGAAATATATTACTATTAAATACTTAATTCTTCTAGTGAGTGAAGAGCAGCCAGTATGAATACGATTATTAAAGAAAATTACTTTGGCTGATCAGATATTTCTGCATACTAATTTCTGACCCTGCTTCCCTCTCTGCTTGCTTCTCATCCCTCGGAGACCAGGACAGAGAAAATTCCATCACAAATAGCTGATTACTGGGGCTTGCATTAAAATCAAATTTTTTCCCCATCTCGGCACTAATGTCCTTGCCCACAGTAGGGACAGCAGTGACTGCAAAGGAAATTATTCTGCTAGCAATCGTGGGCCCAGATCCCACTGCATCTGGAAACTGCGTGTGGGAGACAGCATTACAGATTGGAATTTTGAGGCCTTGGCTTCAACTTCAGCAGCTCCTATGTCCCAACAAAATTCAGACCAGCCAACTCAGGCCACTGAACCGTTTTGTGGCTCAGGCCTCTAAAAATGGTTGCCACACACTTTGTCACAGTGACTGCACATACACACATGGCTCTCGTTTCTTCCTCACAAACATCCTTCCACACAAACATTCTTCCACAGGGCAGGCCCCAAATACTCCGCTTCCTGAGTTGCAGAACAAGATGGCGCAAACACCGCCATCTACAGAAGCCCACCAGCCTGACAGCTGAATCTTACTTCCACACCAGTGACTGTGTGACATCCTCCACTGTAGCTGAAGGCATCAGATTAGTTTAGGGGCCTCGGGACAACCAGCACCACTAATGGCAAACTTCATCACTAAGGGACACTAGGTCAGAAGGATGGAAATAGGCAGGGGACTCAAGGGAAATAGAGAAGACTCAGCGAAATTGACTAGAGGGTGATTAGCAAGACCCACTACCTGAGGTGGCTACCTAGCTCTTCCCAATGGTTGGGCCAACACTGTCCTTCCATTTCTGTGGCATGGCAAGCATCTCACCGATTACATGCCACAAATGCGTGTGGGCTACCATTTTCTAGACAACAGCAGATAGAAAAAAAGACCTTATTTCCAAAGGTCTGTTTTTCTCTCCATGGGCCACCACCAATCCCCTAGAGTGCAAACAGTCACCTCATAAAGGAAATGCTAAAAATAACCCGATCCCCCCCCCCAGTCCTATAAGCCATCAATTTACTTGCTTTTTTTGAAGGGGAAAAAAAGACATTTGTGGAGGTGTCACCAGCCTGAAAGTGTAATTACAGCCTGTGCATGTTAATTCCAAGCTCCTGTTCCATACATCTCATCTCAATGGGGGATCCTGTCTGCTGCACCTCTCTCCCTCACCTCTGATAAATGTCCGTGGGAGGGGAAAGATTCGATTAAGGAAGCTGTGCTTCTCCCATGGAGGAAATGAAGACAGGCAGACAACTTACGGAAAGTTTTCTTTGCAAGCTGCTATAAGGATACTAATGTGGGGGCCACAGTAGAGATGGCTCTTGCAAGGCTCTCCATGAGGATTGGTTAAGGGAGCTGTAGCGATACTTCAGCAGTGGATAAATTTTGGGCCTCCAGATGTTACAGCTCTCATCAGTCCTAGCCAGTATGGTCAATGGTGAGGGGTGATGGGAGACATTGTTCAGCAACATCTTGTGGTCCAAAACTTCATCAGACCTGCAATACTGATGGGAGACTTTCTTACTCAGCTATACTAAAGTGTGGGATCTTAAACGCTCGAAGTTTTTGTCTAGGCAAGACTCTGGGGAGCTCAAATGACTTCTTATCTCTTCCCAATGCCACTTGAAAGAAACCATGTCTGAAACTAGATTACTGATGTTATAACTAATTTCTACCTCTTCATTGGAGGAATCAAAATCATGACAGAGTTATAAAAGAAAGAGCCCTGTGGCAATTAAGAAAATAGACTTGATGGTGCTGAAACTCTTTCTGTCACAGCTGGAAACAGAAACTCACATCCTATAGGATTCCAGATTCTAATTGATATGTTTAGTGGACAATCAGGCCCCATTAATACATTTCCTACCGTAAGATGGCTGCCATCAAAATGCCTCTTTTGTGTGTTCAGTACCAGCACTGCAATTGTAATGGATGCTAGCACATGCAGTTATTTCACACACCAGTGCTACTGGCCTGAATATGATGGTATAGGAGATAACTGTGTGAATCAGGAGACCCACGTGTATCATACTTGCACATCTTATCGTTACAGCCTGGGTTCTGACCAACTTTTTATGTTCCACAGCAGCACATGAAACTGAGTGAGAGAGAAAGCAATAAATATCATGCCATGGTTTCTAACCAGTTAACTCAAGCTGTTCACACATAACAAAATCAGTGGTTTCTCTTGACTGAATCTTTAATATAATAACCCCCATAGAGTGTTTGAATCACAAACTTACTACGTGCGACATCTGTTCCATGAATGTAGCATGTAAGCAAGCCCTCAGACACCACACCATGTCATGCAACATATGAAAACCATCAGTGTAATGTGGGAACAAGGAAAACAAGTGGTTTTCAGAAAGAGATCTGAGGCCAGATGTACTCCTGAATTCCACAGCTGGCTTTGGGTTTTGTAAGAGGCTGGATTAAATGCTGCAATTAAAACCTCATATTTTTTTCACAACTAGGTCCAGGAATATAATTTACACCCCAATCCCATCTCTGCCACAGTTTGGTCTCACCAGAGGGCCTTTTCATACAGCCATGCAGTGGGTGGCAACAATAAATCCCTCTGTGTGTTGCCTCCAGCCCTTGGCCAGCCACTCAGGTGCATCGAAAGTCATGCACAGTTTTTGGCATGGCTTAGCAAATTCTCACAAAACAAGTCACGTCGCTTCTCCCTATGCAACACTGTGGAAATCTGCCCCTTTTCCTGTTGACTCAACTAAAATTCTGGTTCATGCTCTGGTTGTTTCTCACTTTGACAGATGAAGCCTCCCCCCCACCCGCCGCCTTCAAGCCTCTGCTGCCCAAATCCTTCACCTCTTTTGTTGCTCAGTGTGATGTCCTATTTCAAATCCTTATGGTATCTTCCACATTATTTGTTTATTATCAATGAGTTGATTGCTTACTTGCCAAAATAGCTTCTAGCACGCACCCTTTGTTCTTCCCAATGAAGCTGTATGCAGCCTTGCCCCATCCATTCTACTGCTTGCTGTATCCGTGGCTGTGACCTTTGCTTGTTCAGTTCTGCCATCCTCAGCTACTGCAAAAAGTACAGTATTCCCCTCTCTCTTAACAAGTCCACCCATTTGCCTTCACTTTCTGTTACGCATAGAAATCGTGCACACCACATCAACAAGATGCCACCTCCTTCTTCTTTAAAATCCCTTCCACTACCTTTTCTAACCCTTTGGGTGCATCACAAACCTAAGCAGAAGTGTCTTGCTGTATTCTAGGGGACTTACTCCCAGGTAAGCATGCATAGGGTTACAGCTGCAATCCCTTAGTTCTCTTCTCAACTGAAATTAAAATGTTGGCCACATTGCAGAGCCCTCAAAACAGGAGGGGAACTTGTTGCTCACGCTAAAGTGCTGTGAACGCTGATCATGCTTTAGAAAAATAAAAGAGCAAGAAGAAAGGGGATCCGAAGAACAACCACTTGCTATTTGTGCAACTAAACGTAGGATTTTCAAGTGTTGCTTCCCTTCCCCCAAAGTTACTGTGCGCCCAACAGGTGTGAGAATAGGCGAGACAGTATTGTTCAAACGGTGCTTACTTTGTCATAATTATCATTTCTTCTTTTACATGCTTTCCTGAGAACAGCTAAGAGGCATGTCCTGCTCTGGCTTCCTGGAATGGCGCAGAACTGAGGAGCCCGGTAAGGCCTTAAGAGTGGCATTAGGATCCGAGTTTCAAGGATCTATAGACACAAGAACATGGAATGTTTATTTTTCCTTATTGACTTTCTCCAAATAAACCCAGAGAAGGAAGAAAGGGGCTCTCTGGCAGCAGCTGTTTATCCAGTGTTTATGATAAAGAGACTTCTCCATAGCAACAGGTGGCAAAGTATGACTGCTCAGAAAACACTGGAGCCTCAACAAGCCAGGCTAGTTATTTTGTTTTGTTTGTTTGTTTAGAAAGCAGAAAGGTACCGTAGACCTTCAGAGCTATAAAACAGCTCCAGCATCATAGATGGTCTGAAACTCTCAGAAAGGTTGCTATTCTGAATTTACCCCTCACATCCTTAATACTCTCCTAGAAGTGTTGTTGATGTTTTTTAAGGGATTTGGGGCTTGATTTCTGGGGGTAGATGTACAGTTCTGAGAAGCAGTATAGTAAGGAAAGCGGTGGATTTGTTGGTTCAAATCCCACCGAAATTGCCTGGGCAAGTGAGGCACAACTCACTGTGGGGTCAAGGGAAGGATGAGGGAGGAATTCTGTTCAGTTCACATTTTAATACATACCAACCTAATTCACATGTCTTGAATCAATCTTTCCTGAGGACTTATTAAAATTGTTGCTATCCACAGCATACTTGACAATAGCTAAAAGGTGGAAAGATTTAGCAGATAACTTGCTCTCTGAACGGTACCAGCAAACTTCGACAATTGTATGGATGAAAGTAACTGACCCGAAAGGTAAAAGATGGGGGGGGGGGGGGAGAGAATGTAAAGACAAAAGAAAAGTTTCAAGTGACATGGTATCTCTTTATTAAATGTGTAGCACAAAAGGAATGTAACCGGCAATTACTAGCCACACACAGCCTCCTGTGGAATGACTGTGTAAGATGACACTAAACAAAACAGGAGAATTCCAGTCATAAGTAAGGAACAAATGCTTTACATTAAAATAGAGATATAACCAATGTTCTTAACTATATGTCACTTTATGCTGTGCATTGCTGTTATCCTACACATTGTTTTGTTTGGGCCACAAATCAAATACAATTTCTTTTTTAAAATGGATCTTTACACTTTTCTGAATTTTGTGGTGCAGATCTTCCAACCAAGAAATGTTTATATCTAGGAGCAGTATGCATAAAAATGCATAAATTCATGAAAATTGCATACAAAAATGCATTATATAAAGGGAAATTGCTGTGTGTGTTAGAAGAAATACTCACTAAACGGCCAATGCATTGTCATAAGGATCTTTTTATTAGTATTCAAAAAATGTAAGTTTATGTGGAAATGTGGCAAACTGAATTTAAAATAGGGACAGATTCATATTTCCCTAGTCCAAAGAGCTGCAAGGAAGGTCAGATATCATATCTGAAGATCTGGAAGAGCAATAGTGCAACATCCACAACCTTCTTGAGCACAGATGTTAGACTGTCTTAATTATTGGGTTCTGTTGACTTTTTAGTAGCACTGCTATACTGAAGCAACAACAACATACAAAATCCTCTGTAGGGGTTCCCAACAGTAGCGTACAAGGATAACTTATTGGGTGCTGTGTAGGACCCAAATTTCACTCTGCCCTAGCTCATCACACAACAGCCATACAAGCCCTTGTGACGTGCAGCATGTGATGCAAAGAGACTTTTGCAGGGGGTGGGGCAGCCAAAAGTCCTTTGCATAGTACACAAAGGTCCCCTGGAACAGCCCACTCTTCCCTCTAGATCCTTAGCGACCACACTAATGCAAAGGGACATACATGATTTGAACAGCAATTCTGTTGGGAGGTATGGCAGGGAGGATAGCTCTGCCACACAAAGCTATGGTGGCTCACTCCTCCATTTGTGAGCATTAGCTGAAGCAGCAGCGTAGCCTGTCAATTAATTGCCTTGGGGCTTTTTCCCCCCACTGATGAATCAATCAATTTACCAATTAAAATAAGCATTGCATAATCTCACTCCAAGTGGTATTTTGAGGATATTTAATTAAGATAGCCGTTTTCCTCAGCAAAATATTGCAGAAAATCATTTGTTGTTTGGAAGATCAGCTTAAACACACAGTGGCAATCAAGAAACATACAAAGATTATTTACAACAGCGGCCACCAAAATGAATGCCCTTTCACAGGCCAGAGCGCCAATGGAAAGTGCACATCTTTCATCTGTGGATAATGAATTTATTTATTAATTGCACTGATTAATGCTTTCATCCTTGGCTTGTATCTCTGAGGTGCCACGGTATGAAATTAAAGACTATAACCTAAGGAGGTTTAAAGGATTGCTTTCCCCAGATGAAGATATGCTTATGTTAAAGTCCATGGAAATGAGTATGCAAAACAAGAATGACAGCTGCAGACACGAGGAGATTTACACAAATAAACCCACAGGGTAATACAGAAGCTTAGGAACATTAGAGTTGTGTACACACACACACACACACCAGTCTGTCCTGGACCTTCCTTGCAGGCGTATCAAGATGATACCATTGACTTGAATCTGAGGGCCAATGCAGATAAACATTGGATCTTTGTCAAACGCAAATTTTTGCAGATTGCACAAAAACATGCCACAATAAATTTGAGAATATACTGTATCTGCATGGTTTTCTGTCCTGAAACAAGACACTGGACAATTCAAAGTAGCTGCCATAACCTGCTGGTTTCATCTTGGCCACGTGGATCAGGCACTCTGGCAAAGTATCTCTCCAATATATATTCAAAGATGGAAGGATCTGATACCACACGTCTCTCATCAAGTCACTAGTTTCCACAGGAGTGAAGCCGCTGAGGGACCTACTGGGGTCCCCCAGAGCTGCTTCTGATTTTCCTCAGGAGAATCACATTCGGATAAATTAGTTGCAATTTGCATGAGGGTTAGAAGAGGATCAAGTCCAATAGAGTTTCTCCCCCTCCCCCAAACAAGGAAGCAGCAAAAAATGAGCTTTTGTGGTATTAAAAAGAAGTTACTCTGTATGTTAATATTCTTTGTTATGTTAATATTTGGAATAATTCCGAACAACCTTGGTGATTACTTAGCTACTGATCCCAGACTTATTCCCTGATCCTGCTGCCCTACCGTGAGCCCTGTTCTGCACGAAAAGGGTCACACCACCTCCCTCCTTTGAGTCAGTCCTGCATGCAGGACCTTACGTGAGGGCTGCCTTGACCCTGCTCCTCCTGCCCCTGAGCCAGAATGGGCCTCTGCGCCTTGAAAAGCTCTGTGGTGCAGAGAAGTTTCACAAGAACAGAGTGGCTGAGATGCAGGGAGAAAAGAAGTCACACCCATAAAGCTTTGTTGGACATCAGAGACCAGCAACCTTTAGGTACCCCTATTGTGTAAACAACATTGATCTGCATTGAGTAAAGCTGGCTTAAATCAATGATCTGCATGATCTGGGAGCTGTATTCCGATTTACTAACAACCCACAAAGTTGGGTAAGAAAGTGTGTAGCTCTGAACAGATACACCTGCCCCTCCCTTGAATTAAATTCAGGCAATCTTATATGAGTGTCTACTGAGAAAGAAGCACCGCTGAGTTCTGTGGTTAGTGTGTATAGGATTTCAGGCTGAGTAAATTTGCAATTTCACATTGATTTATGCTAGACCCCCATAGTTTTAGCATAATGTTTCTGATTATGGGTCAGACCCGCTTTCCATGTGCTATTTTGGAGTTGAGACACCTTTAGGTTGCTAGTTCTCAACACCCGATGAGCTGATGAGCTCACAAATGGAAAGAGACTATACGATTGTCCTATTGTTTTAAAGGCCCCTTCACTCACTCCAGGGCAAACACGGGCACCTGACATCTCTTACCTGCTGCCAGGGCAACACACACTGCAGGTGCCAGCCTTGGACACCCTTGTTAAAAATTCCAACCGGCTCTTCTGAGCGACGCGAAATACCTGGGTCTAACTGCCATATTTCCCAAAATGTCAGTGATGTAGCGTCACCTTGGGCCATTGTGATGAACTGAACTGGCAGCTAGACTCAGCTCAGGAACCCAGTGCTGCTCAAGAACAATGCAGGTTGTAAGGTCCTGTTGCCTGCAAGAAAGCTGGCGGGGGTGTAACAGAGGAGGGGACCCACCAGAGGTCACTCTGCCCACTGTCTACTCAAATCTGGAGCTGGCCCTGTCTCCCTCTATTCACCTGATCATCCAAGCAAAAAGGACTCAAATTATGCCCTCCCTAAAAGGGGGGAAAGTAGGGTGGGACACGGTACCACTTGAATATCAGAGTACAAATCTACTTTGTACGAAGTCTTACAGCCTCCAGGCTTTTACAGCAACTGGTTCTAGTTAACTGAGTGGGGGACAGAACTCCTAGGCCCTATCTATAGGATGATAGAATTGTAGAGCTGGGAGGGACCTGAATATGTCTTTCATTGGCATTAGGATGGCCTAACACAAAAGAGGGCAGGGCTCCTGCACGTTTAACAGTTGTGTAGTACAGGGAATTACAGCAGGCATAGCTTGCTGGTCAGCCTCACTGGTATAGTTCAAAAATAAACACAAATTTTCATTAATGGGGCAAAAGCGCTGCATTTTAATTTAGGTGATATCTTATCTAAAGTTGAAGAGCTCTGTGGCAAGAAGTGCTGGCGCTGCAGTAATCAAACCTTAGCATTTTCATGTCATGTTCATGTGAAATTTTGTGGACAAAGGAAATTTAGAACAGAAATGAGGAAACGAGCTTGCTTTGAGCAAGCAACCCGGGCAGTGCCGGATTTATGTATAGGCTAAGAAGGCTGAAGCCTAGGGCCTCTAAATCTAGGGGGCCCCACCAGCCCTCCCGCTCCCCAGCAGGCAGTCTCCCCTCTCCCAAAATTGCAAACCCAAGACTTCATGTGAGGGCAGGGCAGGGCAGGGCAACTTAGGCCCAGCAACTATTAGACCCAGGGCTAGCCAGTGGGGCCCAATTTGAAGCAGTGGGGCGCAGCTTGATTTTTTTTTTTTTGTAGTCAAGGTCTGCAAAATCTTATAGATATAAATAAAATCCATCTAGATTGCCCTTGTGCAGGGACCCCCTTAGGAGCGGCCTGCGGGGCCCAATTTGGCCCAATTGCCTTAAGGTCAGCCCTGATGAGGATGTGCAGGGGTTGGACTGACAAGCCCTGCACCTTCTAGGTCCCTGGTGTTACCATTCAGAGTACAGACTCAAGGACTTGTTTTGGAAATAAGGGGGGGCACTTACTGGAAATCAGTTTTGTCACCTCTTCCCTCCCAAACCCCGAGACAATGAGCCCAGACACCTTTTATTTACAGTCGCATAAGCAGTACACTACAGCATGGCCATAAATTTGTACGTTCAACCGCTGAAATATATACCCAATATATAGCAATGGAGATTTATGTTACTGCTTTATGAATGAACCCTGTGTTTTATGAATGGACTCTGTATTTTGTGAATTACCTAAGAGCCACCAATAGGGATCTCTAGAATCTGACAGCTGACCAATTGGGTACTACCAAACAGCGACCCCTATTGCTGGAAGCAGGTAACCAGCAGGGAATGCTTCAGCTCAGCCTTTGCACTGTTGACTGAACACCCCCTGCTGTGCAGATAATGGAGAAAGCTCATAAATTTTATCCCTTCTGGCATCCTGACCAACTCTATTACGCTGGTGTAAACCCTGGTGCACCAGAAGCACAGAATAGCAACAAATAAAATCCGCTCATATGTCAGCAACTGATAAGACTTGTCAACCAGTTCTTCCAAAGTCTTCCTAAATTATAAAGCTCAAAAGTACAGGCCAAAAGAGAGCGAGGCATACAATGGGCACCACCAGTGAAAAGACCCTGCTCCGTGTAACTCCTGCCCTGTCATTTGATAGAGTGCCCACTTGCCCTCCTTCTTGACATGGAATGCTCTCTATTGCAGTCTCCAGGTCCAGTACAAAGACCATAAGAAGGGAAAGCAGGGGCCTTGAAGTTCCCAACAGCTGTTAATCAAGCAAGCAAGCACACAGGTCACCTTTGTCACAGATGTGTCACGCCAGGCCTGCACCCAATCTTGTTTCTGTACACTCTTGTTTGTTCTCAGTAACCAAAAACATATTATCAACATATACAAGGGGGAAAATTTCCCTTCATTTGCAAGGAATCATACAAAACAAAGTGGCACTAATAAAGAAAAAGTTACAGGGTGGCAACAGAAAGCAAACTAAAAATGCTTTTGCAGTTCATCAGAACTATCCAGCAATATCAAGTTATAGGTGCTATTAACAGTAATCCTTCTAATTGGTTAATTGGTTCGGCAACTTCCATGCACATGATGTGTGATGCTAATTATTTTCCCCAAGAGTTAAATGGTAACTAATCAGAGGCAGCTACAGGAGAGCTATGAGATTCAGGTGAGGGTCAGATGACTTGTCAATCCTAACAGGTATATAAGAGGATGACCCGACCTGCCCAGGCCAGGTCGTCCTCTTATATACCTGACAAGGCATCTGCCCAAGCCCATAGTTGTGTATAGTACGCAGATCTGAAAGGGCCACAAAGGGTAAACCACCCAAAAGGTATGCTGAAGAGTTTGCTAAAACAGTCATCGCAGATACAGCTGTTGTTAGTAACTCTTTCATTTTCTTCTAATTGTAAGTGTGGGGGATGGGGATGGGCCTCACAAATGGAGCAGCCTAGGGCCTCTCTTCATCTAAATCTGGCCCTGAACCTGGGGGCAGCATTTCTCCACCTGAGGCAAAAAAAGAAGGTGCCCCCCAACAAAGCTTTACGTAATGGGATCATGAAACTGTGGCTTCTGGGTTCCATAGTAGCTTATCCTTGTTTTTCTGGCATTAGTGGCAGGTGGGGCAGAAAGAACTTCTATTAGGACAGACAATTAGGGCTTCTATCGTCAAAGCGATAAACAACTACCTGACATTCAGAAGACATCTTAAGGCAGCCCTGTTCAGGGAAGTTTTTAACGTGTGATATTTTAGTGTATTTTTGGTTTCTATGGAAGCCGCCCAGAGTGGCTGGGGAGGCCCAGCCAGATGGGCAGGGTATAAATTATTATTATTATTATTATTATTATTATTAGGACAGTTTTTTAAATGGAGTGATCTTTGCATGGAGTAGCAAGGAACTGCCCTCTGTGACTTATAGCCACATATAGTCTGCTACAAGCCATAACCTGTCTCCTTAAAATCCTGAATTTGCATTATGAACTGAAAGCTGACCTTTGGTATATTTAAGCTGAACTCTTGCATCCATTCGCAATACAGCCAGCTGCTCTGCAGGCCCTGGCGGTGGGGGTGGGGGGTGGGGAGTACTAGCTTTTCATGTTCATCATGTGAAAAGCCTCTACAAGTTCAGAGGTTCACTTCAAAAGAGCCCTTGACAGTTTGGATTCTTGTATGAAATTTATCAAAATTTATCCAAACTTTGCTTTGACATCTTACTGGTCAATTACCTTCAGCATTCTAACATCTTGGCAAATTCACTGGGCAGGTCACATAGTTAGAATGGAAATGGTGAGAGGCTCTTTAAAAGACCTTTGACAGATTGCCAGAAAAGGAGACAATCTATTGGTAGAAGTCAATTCTTTTGAAGTAATACATTTTAGAGGACTGTGGGATTAAATAAGGGAGGTGCCTTGGAGATAAGTTTGCTGAAAGAGACAGTTTGGTGGTCAATAGTTTTCCAAGTCAGATTGGCTAGCCAGTTTTGTTCCTTCAGATATAAACACATTAAAACTGTCGTTATACCTGAAATCATTAGGCTCTACACCAGTACGTAAAATGTAAATAACCCCCCCCCCACACACACACAGGCTTGCCATCTAAGAGTATTCCTTTTGGCCTGAGACATGTATACTGGAGATAGCCTGCTGCTTTTTATGATTTTGACCAGGGGTTGGCAAACTAATGTCCACAGGCCAGATCAGGCCCAATTGTCTTCAGGATCTGGCCCGCGGACTGTCCGAGGATCAGCGTGGGGATTTTGTTCGTTTGGTCTGCACCATTTTTTCCTGCGCCATTCCTTCCCCCCCCTCCCATACACACATTGTGACAGTGCCTCCTCCCTCCCTCCTCCTGGCATCTCCCCGCCCTGCCTAGAGGAGGAAGAGGGCTGGGCTGAGCTGGCTGAGCACCATTTTAAGCAGCCCCTCTCCAGAGCCAGCCCTTTCGTGCCACTCATCTTCCCACCGCCACCGCCACTACCCTGAGAGAGCGGAGCGGACCAGCTCACTGCCTATCCATGAGAAGAAGCAGCAGCAGTGGTGGTGGTGGCAGCCCCAGGGAAGGTAAGCGCAGCGGCTGGGGGGTGGGGAGGAGGACTACTTGCCCCCCCTCGCCTCTTCTTCCAGCTCCCCTCCCCCTGGTGCCACTTCTCCGGCCTGCCACAAGGTCTGAGGTACAGTGGACCGGCCCGCAGCTAAAAAAATTTGCTGACCCCTGATCTTGACAGTCAGCTAAGAATGTTCTCATATTATACATCATGCACAATGTATATATTGTGAGTGCTTGTATAAACAAATAATAATAAATGATCACTTTAACAACAAACAAGTTGCAACTGCATATAAAATAGCTTCATGGAGTAAGTGAGAGGTGTTGGGTTGATGTTTATTTGAACATCATTTCCCTTGAGGCCCTGATTCTAACTGCAAGGGCACTGGTTGTGCTTATTAAGTGGTGAAGGAAAGGCACTTGGCCTATGTTCAGAGGCACTAGTTGTATGGGATCTAGTCTCTACAACCAAACGTTTTCTCTAGAATTAGAGAAATATAAAATGTTACATTTTTCTCTAGCATTAATTTCAGAATACAGAAAGAAGCACTGTAACCAGTTTAATTATGAGAGCCAGCGGTGTGCTACTACTAGGATGCAGGTGGCACTGTGGTCTAAACCACTGAGCCTCTTGGGCTGGCCAATCAGAAGATTGGTGGTTCAAATCCCTGCAACAGGGTGAGATCCCATTGCTCTGTCCCAGTTCCTTTCCACCTAGCAGTTCAAAAGCACACCAGTGCAAGTAGATAAATAGGTATCGCTGTGGCGGGAAGGTAAATGGTGTTTCTGTGCACTCTGGTTTCCATCAAGGTGTCCCATTGCACCAGAAGCGGTCTAGTCATGCTGGCTATGTGACCCAGAAAGCTGTCTGTGGACAAACGCTGGCTCCCTCGGCCTGAAAGTGAGATGAGCACCGCAACCCCATAGTTGCCTTTGACTGCACTTAACCATCCAGGGGTCCTTTACCTTTTTTAAATTTTTACTACCAGCAAAAATATCACAACAGGTAAGGCCCCAAATATGATATATGATATCACAGATTCTTCTTCTTCTTCACTGGTTTCACTTCCAGAAGAGTAAATCATAAGAGCTACAACTCCACCTGATAAAAGCAGCACTTAAGATAATGAAAATCATTGATTGTGGGCCTACTCCTTTGTGGGAAAGGGAACATGACACCAGGGGTATTTATAAATGTATCCGTTTCTTTACTACCAGTGGTATAACACCTGTCAATGTATAACTGTTATCAATTATTATATTGCTTGGTCATATCTGTACCTCCAGTAGGAGAACACCACATAGTTATAGTAACTATAACATCATTAAAGTACTAACTATTGTTACTATGGTGTGTATTTTTGTGTTTTATATTGTAAACCACCCTATGATCCTCAGATGAAGGGCAGTATAGAAATAATAATAATAGTCGTCGTCGTCGTCGTCGTAGTTCTCCTAGTTTTCTTCAGTGGTACCAAAGATATGCTACCTCTACTAGGTAAATTCATATTTGGTAACTCTGCATTTCTGAGGCAGCTAAGTTAAGGTTACCAGATTTTTTTCAATGAATCCAGGGACACTTTTCAACTTCAATGGATTTTGAATGGGGACTGATTTGTAAATCCGGGGACATATGGTAACCTTAAGCTATGGCACATCGGCAAAGTGGTGTGTAAGCTCCAGACTCATGCTACAACACCCACTGTAGTTTGGAAAGGGATGCTGTGGCATAGCTCTCACTTTACACATGGAAGGAGTGGTCAGCAGTTAGAAGAAGCAATGCCCAAGCACAAAGAGTTCACATGCTCAATAATCTAGGTTCACACGCTTCCTTTCACATTGCAGCACCATTCATGCATCTAGAAGTAGCTCAGCCTGTCCAACTTTCCCTAAGTTGGACTCCGGGCTGCTTGGGATGTGAAGGAGCAAGAGAGGAAGTTGTCTTTGCATCAGCGCACAGGCATGCTCATGCTGGAAAAGAAGTGTAACCCACTTACTTCTCCACTGGATTGGATGGGAAACATTGGATGTTATTAGATGTAAGTACAGAGCCAGTGTGGCACAACTGCAGAACTTGTAGGGTTTGTAAGAAATCCATGTTGAAGTTCCTGCTCATGGCTGAAACCTACTGTGTGGTCTTCGGCAACTCACTATAGACTTCTTCAGGTGTGGCTCGTAAAGGTTAAGTTACCATGCATTGTGGGGAACAGCAGAGCTGAGCAAAGTAGCTCAACGTGCCTCATAATCATTCTTGTCCGTTCCAAATTGTAAAGGCAAACCTTGTGATTTTTCCTTCCACAGGTACAGGCGGCTTCCCCCTGCATAGTCACCAACCATGAGCTGGAGAGAGGCAAAAAGGGCAACATGAAGGAGGAGTTAATGTGCTTGTCCCCACTGGTTCCCTCAAGTGGTAATCTAACCTTACCTTTGTAGCACCTGAAGAAGGCTTCTATTTCAGGGCTAAAACCTATATATCCAGGAAGTTGAGAGAAACCCCTATATCAGCCACACCGAGTTACCTTGACAGGAAGACAGGAAACAAATATGTAAAGAATATATGACTGGTGAAGGAAAAAGACAAAAACTGCTGCTCTTCCCTTACCACCAAATACCAACACTGGGGCATTGTGGGAAATTAGAATGTTGGCTAGAAACAGCAGGGCCCACTGACAGAGGATGACACTTACTAGAGGATGCTTTGCCCAGGGCCCCCTCAAACATAGAGACCCCTGATAGGGAGAAAGAAGAGCAGCTAGCTCAGCTCAGGCTGTGCCAATGACATTGTTCTCATTCGTATTATTTACACGAACTGGCTCTCCCCCTCACTTCATACCCTACCACTTTGCCTTTCTGAATAATCGGCCTCTCAGAAATGGAGTGTGGAGCCGCCTCTCCTCACAGTGTGATGGGGAGGTGGCAGCACTCAGCAATGGCGCTGCCTGCCTCTCAAGGGGAAACCACTCTCTGATAAGAAGCCGATTTCACCTGAGGCCTGGAACATTAACTTTGACACTGAAAAGGAGATATTTTATTACCATGGAATATTTCTGCATCTCTTTAAAATCTCCCCCCCCCCTTCTCCTGCCCCATGACAATTAAAAGCACCATCTCTCTCTCTCTCTCTCTCTTTTTCTCCAGATAACTCTTCAGATCTTCCCTGCTGCAAACTGCCTGGCCTTGTTCCATTTTCACAAGGCTTACACAGACTGTAATGCTCTACCTGGCTGTCATTAGGTTACAGACAATATTTCAGAGGGTGCGGCGGCGTATTCGTTGAAAACCAGAAATATATGTGTGTTCCGGCTATATTTTAATCTATAAACTTATGACAAGCTTCTTTGCAGCTGTCAGAAGGATAGATGTGGGTCTGCCCTCATCTTGGGGATTGAGCTAGGGTAATTGTAACGCTAAATGCTCAAGCCTCTGAAGTGGAGCTAAGGATGATGGCTCCAGGACCAGGGAACCTGCAAACAAATTCATGTGCCCTTTTAGGGGCCAGGGTCAGTAAAATCTGCATTATACAGTCCAACCAGCAGGTCACATCTCAGGTCAGCCACAGATTCAGTGGAAGTTTTGGACAAAGCTACTATCTCTGAGGCCCATCAATTTCAAATATGAGGCTGGGGATCGAATGAATTGACAAAGCAGGGTGAGGGGAAATTCTTTTGAGAAGACCATCAGAGCTGCTGCCATTTTGCTTTTCCTTGAAACCTCTGTTCTGAGGTGCCTTTTGAATTTTGGGAAATTATAGTGGGCAGCAGTTGAACAGAAAACACACTTTTACAGAATGTATGGATCAGCAATCCAGCAGTGCATTTTCTTCAAGAGGTGTAGTCAGGGGCATAGCATGGGGGGGCAGTGTCAGAGGGCCTGTGGCCCCAGATGAACAATTTTAAGGGGTGCAAACCAGGTATCCCCATGCAGGTGACCCTAGTATGGCCCAGTCCACTGCTCTTCTCTGCCCTCCAAGGGCCTTGCCCACCAGACAGGCTCCCCCCGTGCAGGTGAGAAGGTGGGTCAGCCCTTAACAAGCTACCCTTCTTAAGAGTATTTGGGGGACATCTGTTTAAAATAGTATGGTGTTTCTATGCTATGCAGCCAAGTATGGTTGCATTTCTTTTTGCACATTTTTGTTTAATCCTTGGGGATCAGAAGCAAAACGGAAGGTAGCGTGACCCTTCCTTTCCCAGTGATTTGCCTCTATCTCAGTTTGGGATAAGCCAGTACTGCCAGTAGATTCATCAGTTTCGCTTGGTCTTAACTACATCACATAATTTTTGTCTTCGGTGATTTAGGTTTAGGGAGGGTCACGAGGACAATTGAGATTTTCTCCTGTAGACCAAAATTTAAATTCATACTAAGGGCATTTTCAGATGGGAGGCTTAAATTGGCTTTTGCTTAAATAGCGAAAAGTTTGTAACTGGAATGTAAAACCTACATTTGCAGTAATGACCGTTCAGTTCCTCTCCTGCCTTCCATCCTGCTTGAAGAATCATACATGGCACAAATAGCAAGTGAGTGAGGTTCTAAGGTGCCCTTTAGTTTCCTGTGTGACACTGCTTCAATTGTCTAATACTTTGCAATCAGTCTAATTCCATTATTGAAGGGGCAGAAAATATTTGAGGGTCATTCCTGCTACCCCTTGGTGAAACATCTGGTATTAGGTCATCCTCCAAAATGTTCCCGTGACCTCTTCCAACGACTTTTTCCTGTCTGGATGCAATCCACCAGGAATTTTTTTTCATGCAAGTCCCCATGCAAAGAGTGGATGTGCAGCTTCCTTCCATTTCAAAAGGTGATTGTGCAGGAGAACTTCCTGGTAACTTTTCCCTGCCCCTGCAATTTTCACTCCCCTAACTGTTGCCATGCCGCAATGTTGATTGTTAACATCTCCTGACACTGCCAAGGCGAGGCTCCTCCCCATCCTTGATAACTCATGGCAGAAACACTTGCACAAATCCTTAATTGTTTAGTTAAAAGAATTGTGTTTTGACCGCAAGAGGATTTGGGGCTGGAACTCAAAACTGATAATGATATTTTGCTGCCAAGATGTCTCCTTGGCTCTTTCTGTGTTAATGCAGACTTTCAAGAAGCTCCAATTAACTGCATCAGCTCTCAGACAGAGCAAGAGGGTGCAGGGAAGAGAGTACTGCCCCCCCCCCTTGGGAGATAGGGGAGCGGAAAGAAGAAAAGAAAGATGATCAGCAAGGGGTTGGTGTTTAACCCTCTAGTAAAGATGGGGGGGGGGGTATATTGTTAAATGGACCAAAGGAATGCCACTTTTACATTATTTTCCACTCATGTGCCTGCTCTGCTGTGTTACCGGAATCTCAGTACATGCCAAAGAAGAAACGACAGAACCCATTAGAGAAAATAAGAATCTTTGCTACAGGACAGTGGTGGGAAGCTCAGACCTGTGGTGCTAAGTCTCTCCATTTTGCCTGCATGGCTGTTTGGCCCATGCAATGTTGTCCTGTCCATCAGGACAATATGCAGTTTGTGGCAAGTGGCGCGGGCAGGGGGGAGTAAGATACACGTTGAATGTGAAATGTGAAGAAAATACAAGAGACAGGTAGTAATACTTTGAGATGCATGTGGAGGTGGGGTGGGGAAAATATGGAAAAAGAGCCTTCTCCACTTAGAGAAGGTCTTCCTAAATGAGGAGGCATAGTCACAATAGCTCCTGAGCAAATTTCTGTATTAGCATGAAGAAAACCAAGCTGTGGAACTCCTTGCCACAAGAGAAATGCTGCGGCAAAGAATTTAGCAGCCTGGAAAGATGGATTAAACACCAACAAACAGTGATGTTAGTAATTGCCACTTGATAACACCAAACCCTGTCCCCACCTGTGCCATTTTGTGACTGGCTCTGCTCCAGCAGCCCCATTTTGTGACTTGTGGGCCTCTGTAATTTTTGGCTGTCTCAACTGGGGTCTGAGAACCCAGATCTAAACCCCTTAGTTTCTGATACATATTTAAGCCCAATTTCTATGTCAACACTTCTCTACCTGTCTCTTTGTGGACTTGGAAAAACTGTGAGAAGCCTCGTCTTACAGGTTATTAGAGACACCTTCAACAGTGGCGTAGCGTGGGGGTGCAGGGGGGGCCGGCCGCACCGGGCGCAACATGGGGGGCGCTCGCACTCGCAGCTCTCTGCCCCTACTTGGCTCACTCAGGGTTAGGGGGCGCAAATTACTTGCCTTGCCCCGGATGCTGACAACCCACGCTACGCCACTGACCTTCAAGTTAAACACCTGTTCATGAGACACACCAGATGACCAAAGCCCAGACTAGATGTGACAGGACAGTTGGCCACAAATGTCTGCCCCGTGTACATATAATATCATGGTGGGTCTATTCTTTACATGACAAGGAGCATTCAAAGTTCAATGCCTTAATCAGAAGGCAATCCCCGCCCCCCAACATCATACACAATATCATAATCATCACAGCTTCTCAAAAAAGTACTCCAAGTGCCCCAGTGTCTCTAAATAAGGAACAATGGGGGTAATAAGAATTTCTTTGTGGGTCTTTGAAACAAATGCACAGATACAAATGCCTGGTGTTCAAGTCTCTAGATCTTTCAAGAAGAAGATGCTGAAATTTCTAAACTTACATCCAATGCAAAAAAATATTTTAAGCTGTTAATTTTAGTTTCCCACACCTCTTTCTTCCTTTGGTTCCCAATCCGCTTGTTTCAAGGATATAATGAAAACACAAATGGAAGAAGAAGAGCAAAGGTGAAAGGATGAAGAAAAACTCATTTTGTGCAATGTAAAAAGCTGCATCACTCCAGAACAATTATTGTTGTTCTTATTGTGAGGGTGTTTTGTTCTAGTTCATTTTTTATTGTCTTAGGGAAAATGATTCACTCACCACCACCCCAATTTTTTGGGCAATCTGCATTAAAATGGAATGTGTTGTACATTGTGCCCATATGTAGTTCAGAAGGATAGGTTTGGAAGTTATGATGAATTTGAGGCATTTTGTTTGTTTTCTGTTCAATTGACGTCAACATTTTCCTTACCCACACCCCTCCATCTCCACCCACCCCCAAGGAAAAGCACTGTGATTGGATATAAAAAGGAGAAACTTGGGAAAGTTATTGCCTGGTTGGAAGGTAGAGCTGTCAGTTTCAAAACCATAGCCCTTGGCCTGAAGCTTTATTTTTATGGAGAACCTTGTGGGTTGTTTTTTAAAAACTATTTTTAACAGTCAGTGTGTCTCTGTCCATGTCCTCTGAATTTCTAAGGTTGGGCCCAAGACTTTGGGAGCAGGCCATATTTGCTTCGATCTGCTTGGGGGAAGCCCTCAAAAGGCAGGGAGGGGTGCCAAATTTTGGTGTCGCACAGGGTGCTGCTGAAATTTGAGACTCCATTGCCAGATCAGTCCATGATTGTTCTATATTAGGGCTTCATCCAATGTCGAAACACACCCTTAGGGTAGGATAAAGAAATTTTAAACATGAATATTTCTACTAATGGCTACACCTCTTTTAGCTCCTATCCGCTGATTTACTACTGGCTTCCATCAGGCTCTGCCAATTCATGGAAGATTCCTCCTCCATCCAGCAGTGAAAAGGTTATGCAGATTATAACTAATAAAAAGGGATTTACCGACTAGGGGAAGTGTCCCTTCAGTTGGTGCCAGGGTCCTGCTAGCTGGTGATGGACAGGATAATAAAACAGGAAAAAATTAACATGTAAGAAAACAGAGCTGCACCTGGAGAAACAGAAGCAAGGAGAACTGATGAATCTAAAATCAGAGCCAAAAAGCAGCTATAATTCATAAAAAAATATGCTTGTGCTTTCACTCCCACTTCCAATGTCTTGCTGCCTCTTATTTCAAAGACAGACAAACAACACACTGTTCTGTGTGGCATCTCCTGCTTTAAATCTTCCTGTCTTCAAGTTCTTGTAACATGAGTCGGCAGTCCAGGATCTAACCCGCTCCGAAGACCTGAGGGGGCATCCAGTGAGTGAAGAGGGGGAGGGGGGAATGTCTATTTTATGTCTACCTTGCCGCATTCTGTAGAGCTTGGAACTATTTTTGGTAGTTTTCTTGCATACATACTTCATTTAGACGTCACCTGTGGGAAATTTAGTAAGCTCCTTTGAACAGACCAAAGTGCTCTTTTAAATAAAGGAGAAAGGCTGGGATGGACACATCAGTCAGGCACCTGGTAAAGTTCGCTGCTTGTCCAAGCTCTGCCAAAAAAGATCCTGTAAGACAAGGGTAGGGAACCTGTGATCCTCCATATGTTGAACTTCAGCTCCCATCAGTCTCAGGCAGCATGGTCAGTGGTCTGGGATGATGGGATTTGTAGTTTTACTATCTTAAGCAGCTAACAGACCATTGTGATCCTGGTTGCAAATGCTGCCATTGTGGATTCATGAGTGGCATTCAACTAGGTTTTATTCAGACTCTATCCTTTGAAATCAAGGGACCTAACTTTAGTCATGTTCTTTTATTTCAATGGGTCTACTCTGAGTAAAATGTAGCCAAATACCATCTCATGATCCACTGCCCCACCCCTGGAATCTTCTCACACTGAGAGAGAACCTTACAGTCCAAGCAGCTTAATAGAAGTTTGGCAGGTTTTGCAACACTGTGTGGAAGAAATACATTCCCTGCTTTCAGACAGTTACTTGCTGCTTTCGTTTTGAGGAGACTTGATCATCTAGGGCCAACCTTCCTCAGCATACAGATGGGTGCAAAATTTGATTCTGTTTACATTGGAAGGCAAACCTACTTAATTTGCAGTTTCTGAAACAATATGGAAACCTCCCATTCTTTGAAATTTGTTTATCTCTGAATTTTGCAATGTAGGTCTCTTGTCAAGTAATGCATACAAAATGCACATACTAAGGTAAAGTGTGCATAAAAATTCATATATTTGTGGGAAATGCATATAAAATGCACTATTTATGGGAAAGTGACTTTGCAAAACTGTATATTCGGCAGAATCATTAAAATAAATTCTCACTAAAAAGCTGGTGAACTTTCATGAGGAGGCTTTTTAAAAAAATAAATAAATTGCAAGCTGAACTTAAATTTAGAAAAATGAGAAACCAAAATTGACAGATTTACCCACCCCTAGCTACCAACTTTGTGACTTGAGGGCTACAAAAAATGTGATTGCCCCCACAACATAAGGGAAAACTGCCCACAGCAAATGAGTGACAAGTGCCCATTAAAATCTGACCATTTTGAAAGCTTCCATTTCCTCCCCTCACAATAGCACTTTGTACAAAGAGTGTTTAAAACTAAAAGGGCATCCTTGTGCCAGCAGTTTGCACCAAAACCCAGAGTCAGTAGTTAGTACTCCACTTTGTGGTTCAACTGTAGGAAAGAGGATTCCTTGTTAATCAACTCCCCACAAAATTCCTCACAATGTCTGAGCAGATGTTGCAAGGAACATTGTGTTTGCTCTCAAATAACCCCCTCCCCAGTCTGCTGTTTGAAGTACATGGATGAATGCAAAGGAGGACAGGGCTCCTGGGCCTTTAATAGTTGTTTGGAAGTGGGAATTTCAGATGTAGTTTTCACCCCCAGCACCTACTGAAATTCAACCTTCTACATAACTTCCCCCAGCTCTGACACCTGCTTCGTGGTGGCATAGGTAAAGGTAAAGGGACCCCTGACCATTAGGTCCAGTCGTGACCAACTCTGGGGTTGTGGCGCTCATCTCGCCTTACTGGCCGAGGGAGCCGGCGTTTGTCTGCAGACAACTTCCGGGTCATGTGGCCAGCATGACTAAACCGCTTCTGGCGAACCAGAGCAGCACACGGAAATGCCGTTTACCTTCCCGCCAGAATGGTACCTATTTATCTACTTGCACTTTGATGTGCTTTCGAACTGCTAAGTTAGCAGAAGCTGGGACCGAGCAATGGGAGCTCACCCCATCGCGGGGATTCGAACCGCTGACCTTCTGATCAGCAAGTCCTAGGCTCTGTGGTTTAACCCACAGCACCACTCATGTCCCGTGGTGGCATAGAAACCCACAAATCCCTGACCCCTTCTCCTGTATCCTTGTCCATCCCCCTTGCCTCCTCTACACACCCCTTGGTGTCCTGCCTGTCCCTGACATGACCCTTGGTTCTCATGACCCCTTGGTTGACATGACCCTTGGTTGGGATGTCTTTATTTGAGCCAAGATGGAGGACTTTCACTGGTGTATCTGTGGCTGAGCAACATGAAGGTCTTCAGCCAGCACAGCTGCCGCTGAGCCTAGCTGGAGATCTGCTTATTCCAACCCATTCCCTGCCCCAACATCCCGGTGGATGTTGGATTGCTCCCTTATTCAAGATCAGTGTCAAACCTGCACCATCTCATAGCACTGATGCAAGGCCTTCACGCCGCTGAAACTTATTACTTGGTATCTTTTTAACACACAGCTGCAGTCTATCATCTAGCTCGACCCACCTAGTGAAGGAAGAATGGTGAACATGAGAAAATCAGCAAACACTCTGTAAAACTGCAAAGGGAAAGGCGAGAACTTTCCACTGTTTAACCTTGGGGATAGCTTCACCAGGATGGGAGCCTCACCTTCAGGGCTTCTGGCCTCCTCATAAAAGCCACTCTGTAAACTGCCCTTCCATTTAGCCCCCGGCTCTACCGCTCCTTGTTTATTTGGTCTCCACTCAAACATGGCAGCCTGAAAGCCTGCATCTCTCCTGAGTAATTTATCTCCTCGTGTCAAATTCAAGTCAGGAAAGACATGGTTGGAGTTGAAAAGTGTATTTTGCAAGCTGGAGAATAACTCATAACCTCCAACCACATGCCAAAGTCTCTAGCATCATTCCTAAAGGGAGGGGTATGTGTAAAAATACTAAACAGCTCCCCACCCTCACCAAATGAAGACAGCCCAAGTTGTCTATAAATAGCAGAGATCAAAATCAGCCAATTAAATTCAGCCAAGTAGGAGACTAAAAGCCATCAGAAAAATGAAGAGTCTTGCCCTTTGGGCAGAATGCCATCAAAGAGTGGGCATGAAGTATCTCCCAAGGAAGTTAATTCCAAAATCTGTGTATGGCTACTGAAAAGGCCTTCTGTTATGCTCCTGCCAAACACACTTCTGGCATTGGCGAGGTGCAGAAGAAAGTATCACCTAAAAATGATACTTTAAAAAATGAAAAATTCTAGTTCAGAAGAAAATCTGAGAAACTAGATGGCTGTATGTTCTAAAGATTCAGAAATCAAAAGAGACCCTCACATTTGTGTGTGTTTGAGATAATTACTCATAAACTCAATCCATAATTTTAAGTATTTTGGAGTAGTTATCCCTGGTTTCTTAGCTCACTTGGCACAAAAAAAGATTCACTGGTTGAGGTGAATTTTTCCATTGCTACAATTCAGGATGGAGAAGCTGTAGCCCCAAATATGTTATTGGATGCTAAGTCCCATCACACCCAGACATCAAGGTCAATGGTAGGGATGGTAGGAGTTGTAACACCACCTAGAGTGCTACTGGTTCCCTTTTGCTGGTTTAGATAGGACAGACAGACAGAGCTTGAATGTGAGCCTGCTATTAATCTACAACCACCCTTATTTGGACAAACAAAATTCCAAATTGAATCTATCATGGGAGCAAGTGGTTCACGTCCTGTTTTCCATAGACACTATCAGCACAGAGTGTTGATCGGCAGGGACTCTGTGACAATAATGAAGCCACTTTCCCCCCTCTTTGACTGTCTATGAAGAATGATGCTTGGCTACCCTGTGTAGCGATCAAGAAATCACTACCCTAATTTGTAATTTTAAAAAATCTTTTTTTGAAAAACACAACTAACAGACTGGCTTTTTAAAAAAAGTGCCAAATATGTGATTTAAATTTATAATCCTTACAGATGCTTGGGGGGGGGGTAATAGAAGTGAGAAACCTGCCCTAAACATTGCTGGGCAGAGCAAAATCCACACTGGACTCCACACCAGGTATGTGTGCCAGCAGAGGAGTGAAGTTGGGGAGAAGTCCACACCTGCCTCTAGAGAAAAGTATAGTTGTGTGCAGCCTGCCAGATCAATACTAACTAGCCTCACTGTCACATTATGACTTGTACTACACAACAAAAGTATTATACAATGCCTCTCAAGCAGGGTTGTGCTGGCATAGCCCTTCACTCCTTGTTCGGTACACCAGCTTATGACGTTATTCTCCAATATGACTATTGTTGTTAATATAGCTCCATCAATATGCACGACACCTTGTATAGTACAAAAGGACAGGTCCCTGAGGAGGTGAAGTCTTTAATTTTGCACAGGGGAGATAACATAGGAGACGATTAAAGGTAAAGGGACCCCTGACAGTTAAGTCCAGTCCCGAATGACTCTGGGGTTGCGGCGCCCATCTCGCTTTACAGACCACTTCTGCAGACAGTTTTTCCGGGTCATGTGGCCAGCATGACTAAACCGCTTCTGGCAAAACCAGAGCAGCACACGGAAACGCCATTTACCTTCCCACTGGAGCGATACCTATTTATCTACTTGCACTGTGTGCTTTTGAACTGCTAGGTTGGCAGGAGCTGGGACCGAACAGCAGGAGCTCACCCTGTCAGGTGGATTCGAACCGCCAACCTTTTGATCGGCAAGCCCAAGCGACACAGTGGTTTAACCCACAGAGCCACCCACTTTTAGCCATGGATAAATGGGGCAAATATGCATTATTTCCTTTTCACAAGGTGAGCTTTCATTAGCTGTGTGGCAAAGTCTGATGGGTGTTGTACAAAAGAGGCAGAGAGAGCCCAGCACTTGCTGGAGTGGTGTAAGTCCACTCAGATGTGGAAAAAGCAAGGGTAGGGAACAGTTCCTGGCTTAAACTGTCCCAGTGTCATGTCCTCGATGAGCTATGTGGCTTTAGTGGCCTGTCCTAAGAACTACTGTGTTCAGGCAACAGGCATTAGGACTGAGCATGAGATATGCACACTTAGTAGAACATACATGTATCCCAGCTCTTCCCCTGGCAGTCCTTTGCATTTGTGAGCGAATGTTTTTGTCGTTAAATTTTAATAAGTGTAAATTAAGCTCTCAGCTGAGAACTGCCACTTCGAGTCTCACATCAGAAACTGCATAAATCATAGCATCACCCATCACCCAAGAAGTGCAACGTTGTCCACCAGCTGTTGTTGCTTGGCATTCGCCATGTTCATGCACTTCCTTTTGCAAATTATATTAATTATGTGTAAATAAAAAAAGATGTCAATTAGCCAGGAAGCAATGAAGCATGACACATTTAGGATGGTGCTCTCAAGGACTGAACAAGCTGTCCACCTTTAAAATGGAGGATGAGTTGTCCTCCTCCTTCAAGGGAGCCTTTGGTTAAAGACAACAAATAGTCAGGAGGACTGAATGTGGGAAGAGTTGGCTGTACTTCTTTAGTACAGCCATAAAGCAATGGTATTGCCACCATTGGAGGACGTCATTTTTATTAAGAACTGAACTGCTATTTGCCACCCATCTCTTGAAAAGTACCCAGCACTGAGACATGAGCATGCCATTAGAGCTATCCATTAGCTACAATGGTGGAGCAGTAATCACAATACCATCCTTTCTTCTGTAGCTATAAGAGAAGAGATTCTGAGCATAGAAATTCTGGGCTAAATTCTGATGCCATTAGACTAGTTCTCCTTTCAAGTCTGTGTTGGCAACCTGGTGCCTAACCATTGAGCAGACTTGTTGAAATTGCACATGAGTTGCTTCAATTCCCCACCCAATACCGCATCTTATTTGACTGAGACACCCAAGTACTACAGCCTTATTGCTAAACTGCTTAAACAAAAAGAAAAATACTGGAACCATAAATAACATTTTTATAGGATGAAAATTCACAAAACAGTGTGAAAGCTTTTGTTACACAGAACTCTTCCTTAAACCGGATGTGTGTTTTTGCAAACAAGTTTAACCATTCATGTAAAATGTTGGGCTCAATCATAGTGGGATTACTCCTAAGCACTGAGCCCCTGTTCGAACTCTTGCACAATTCCCTGGATACATAGATCCAGGTTTAGGGCAAGGTCTCTTGGGGGAGAGAACCCCAGCAGAGATTTAAAATAGCAAAACATGCAGCACTTCTAAGTTACTTCCAAAGTCCACCTTAGCATAGAAAGAGATCACACATAAACATGGTTTACTTGCAAATCCCCTTCAAAGGCCAAATTCATGTGCTTTTCCATACAGCAGCAAGAAAAGACAGGCAGTATAACTTTGATTACAAAGTGGTAAATGTTTCTAAATTATTTGTGTCGGAACACAAATATGGCTTGTTTAAGCCATGTGGTCTAAGCGTGGAGCACCCAGCTTAGACCCGCTTACTGGTAGGCTCCACGTAGTAGAATAGGAGAACAAACCGTTTGGTAGCCCTTCCTCCCAAGGTGAGGGGGAGTGACCTAGCAGGACAGCTTACTCTATGGTCTTAGCCCCTTCATGCATTAATTAGTTAAGCAGGTTGGTTATATGAGGCTGAATATCCCATATATTCGACATGTCATGGTGTTGTGCTTTTCCTCCTAAACAAAATCATTTTGTTTTGGCTTTTTGATTTTGCTTGGAATCACTAAGAAATTTATCCTTGAGAAATTATCTTCATAACATAACTATGTTGTAAGGACCTGCTGCGTGAAATAAGGGGAGGACAAGTGAGCATTAGAGCATTATTTATTTACTGTTCTGCCCTGGTGAAAATGCTTTGAGGTACTACTAAGAACACCTGTTTTTTACAATTTTCCAGTCAATGAAACACAAGCAACAGGCAGTGCACCTCTGGTGCCTGTACTGATTGATGGTGCCCGTGAAGCAAAGTACCGGTGTATCAGCTTGTCTTTCTTAAGTGTGCAAGATGTGACTTGGTGGATCAAGCCAGAAGTTAATCTAATAAAGACCATAGACCTCAAGAGTGGTGAGCTGGAAATTCACCAGCAGGACACAAAGGAAATAAGTCCCCATCTGTTGTTTCTCCTCAGAACCTAATCATCACAGCTACACTGCCTCTGACTGTGGAAGACTCAGAACAACTTGTCACATGGTTCCAGTTCCTTGTGGGGACTATGCTTAAACAAATATTTGTCAGTAAACTATTGCTTCATTGGAAGCAATCATTAGCAGAAAAACCAGTTGCTAAAGAATAGAGACAAGTTTATCCAGTTTTGTATGAAAAATTAAGCAATCAAACAATGGCCTTGAAAACTCTTAAGATGACATCAGAGAAACATCTGGCTCAACTGGTTAAGATTTAACTTTAGTTTTTAACACAGTGAATGCTTAAGTATTGCAGGGGGTAGACAATAAGATACTTTATGGTCCTAAAGAGAGCCATAAAATATTTCAAGTCATCGAGAACAGGGTGGAATTCCACCTTTTGAATGGGTCCGGTTTGGAGTTGATAATGTTTAGCTCTGTCATTAAAAAACTCTGCTTGCTGATTTCTGCGCATCAAACCTTCATACCCTTCATACAGGAACAGGTCACGGCCAGTAACCATACACACAGAGGAAGGGTTAGATTCTGTAGTGATTATTCACACTACCACCAGCACGGCATGGTGGGGGACAGCATCCTTGGGGCAACCAGGGCAAGGCAGCTGTGAGGGCAAGGCAGCTGTGAGGTCAAGAGAACTCTGGGTTGGTGTTGGCAGCAGCCCTGCAAGGTCCACACACCCCTGTGGGGCTTCCCGGACCTTGCCCCATTCCCATCCCAGTGTGATTAGTACCACTGCTGTTCTGCCCCCTCCCACCAGTATACATTGCTGCTGATTCACACACATATGTACATGTCGGAGGTCTCCGGGGAAATGATGCCATAAGATTAACCATGCGATATACAAAAGCTCTGTGTTTCACCTATGACAGCTGTTACACACATGCAAAATATTATGACCTGGGACATCCACGATAATTTGGATCAGGAATAAGGCACTAGTGGAAGGAGATTAATGCTTTCTCCCCATACTATTTTCCTGTTCCATGCTTCCTGTTGTGTATTGAGTCAAAGGATTTTATATCTGTATTATTATTGTCTGTAATTGAATTAGGGTAAAGTAACTGCCTTTTGGTTCCAGAGGGTACAGCTACTATTGGTTCATTTAAGCTGCTGTATTTGGATCCTCTGTCTTATTGGTTGCCTCCAAAAGGCAGGACTGTGATTGCCTGGTATTGTTCCCTCCAAAATGTATCCCTTCTAGCTTGTTCCCTGTCCCTATAAATGTAGCTCTCCCCTCCTCAGGTTTTAGTCTTGTTGCTTTTAATAAAGAAGTGTTACTAGAGAACTGTCTCCAGCATATTATGTCAAGAGAGCTGAAATCACAAACCCCACGTCACAACAACTGGCGACTAAGGTGGGATCCGGAATGCTGAGGAGCGGTTAAACGCAGCCCTGCCTCAGAGTCCGGATTGTAGCTAAGAACAAGACTCACTGGCCGGCTGAGAAGACGACCCTGCCCACAGGACAATGGAGAGTCCAAGGGTATTGGAGCCCTTCCAGCCATCAGAGCCCCACACGTGGGAAGACTACGTCGAACGCTTCGAGTTCTTCACAGTGGCTCAAGGGATCACCGATGCCAGCAAAAGAAGGGCCACATTCCTGAGCTACTGTGGGCCTGAGACCTTCAAGCTGGCCAAGGCATTGCTTGCCCCAGCGAAGCTAAGTGAGACATCTCTCAAAGATATTCTTGCCTGCCTAACAAGCCATTTAGCGCCTACTGAGACCAAGATGGCCTGGTGGATGGAGTTTCATAAGAGGCAGCAGCGTGCTGGGGAGTCTGTATCTGCATTTCTAGCTGAACTGCGGAAGCTTGCTCAGCACTGCGACTTCCAAGATCTGGAAGAGACTCTCCTGGATCGGTTTGTCGGTGGTCTGAGCAGCAAGAAAGCCAGAAGACGCATTGTGGCTAAAGAAGAGGTTACCCTTGCTTCAGCCTTGAAGGAGGCCACTGCCACGGAGAATTATGAAAGAGAGGAGCTTGATGCCAGTCGCAGGGCCCCTAAGCCACAGATAGAAGTTGCGCATGCCATGGACGAGCTAGAGGCTACTCCGAGCCAGAGCCCAGTCCGTGGGGTTGAGTCAGTGCGTCAGGCCTGCACAGTGCACAAAGATCACCGAGGCAGGTGCCCTGGTTGTGGCGGAAACCATGAGCGGAAGAGTTGTCGTTTCCGGGATGCTATGTGCCGGACGTGCAGAAAGACAGGTCACATCGCCAGGGTCTGTAGATCGGCGGCGTTGGGAGCAACAGGAGCACCTAGACTGGAGCATCGCAGATCGCCCACAGCAAACCATGTTCTAAAGGACTGTCACTACGTAACGGAGATCAACGGGAGGGTCGTGCAGTTTCCAGCGCAAGGCAAGGCACACGTCAAGGTGAAGATTGAGGGTCAGCTGTGCGACATGGAGGTGGACTCCGGATCTGGATTCACTATCGTGTCGGACCAGACCGCGAGGACATTCTTCCCCAGGGGTAAGTTGCCCCCTCTGGAGCCCTTCCCGGCAACTTTGCAGTCATACTCAGCGGGCCGCATCCATGTCATGGGAATGTGTGCCGTGAGAGTACAGTTCCGGGACAAACAGGCGGTACTGAAACTGGTGATTGCGAAGGGCAGTCGCCCCAGTCTCCTGGGCACTGACTGGTTCCCCGCCCTGGGACTGAGTATATCAGGGCTTAATTCAATCCAAACCTGCCCTGAGATGAGCGAGGCACTATGCAAAGAATTTGCTGGTCTCTTTAATGGAAAACTGGGTTGTTATAAAGGGTCCCCAGTTGACTTCAAATTGGACCCTGGGGTGGCCCCAATCCGACTCAAACCAAGGCGAGTGCCATTTGCACTGCAACCCAAGATTGAAGCAGAGCTGGATAAATTGGTCAAGCAGGGAATTCTCTCACCCGTGGACTCCGCTAAGTGGGAGACTCCAATCGTCACGCCCCTTAAAGCAAATGGGGAAGTCAGGATCTGTGCTGATTACAAATGTACTATCAATAAGGCACTCAGGGGAAACTCATACCCCATTCCAGTCGTATCACATCTGTTGGCTAAACTGGCTGGGGGCAAGGTGTTCGCCAAAATTGACCTGGCACAAGCTTACCAACAGCTGCCAGTAACCCCACAATCAGCGGAAGCACAGACTATTGTCACACATAAAGGGGCGTTCAGAGTTAACAGATTACAATTTGGAGTTTGTGTGGCCCCAGGGATTTTTCAAGGGCTCATGGAACGCCTGTTAAGAGGTCTGCCGGGGGTCTTGCCATTTTTTGATGACGTTTTGAATGCTGGAAAAGACCCACAGGAACTGGTTGCGCGTGTCCGTGCAGTGTTGCTCAAGTTCAAGGAGGCGGGGTTGCAACTAAAAAAGGAAAAATGCAGTTTTGGGGTGCCAACTGTGGAATTATTGGGGTTTAAAATTGATGCATCAGGCATCCACCCCACAGATGCTAAGGTTAAGGCCATCATCGAGGCACCACGACCACAGAACAAGACGGAGTTGTAGTCATTCCTGGGACTTATTAACTTTTATCATTCGTTCTTACCCCAGAAAGCTTCGGTAGCTGAACCATTACATAGACTGTTGCAGAAAAAGAATGTGTGGCGATGGGGGCAGGAGCAGCAGAAGGCTTTTGACTCCTTGCGAGGAATGCTGAGTAGCAAGAGCGTCCTTGCTCATTATGATGAATCGAAGCCGCTGGTCCTGGGATGTGATGCCTCTCAATACGGCCTGGGGGCGGTGCTGAGTCATAGGGAACCGGATGGGTCGGAAAAGCCCATCTCTTTCTATTCCCGTACGTTGTCGCCCACGGAGCGCAACTATGCTCAAATTGACAAAGAGGCGCTTGCAATTGTGGCAGGAATCAAAAAGTTCCATGATTATGTGTACGGTCGCCATTTCTCCATTGAAACGGACCACAAACCACTGTTGGGGTTGTTCAACCCGAACAAACAAACGCCACAAATTCTCTCCCGCAGAATGTTGCGTTGGTCTATATTCCTGAACGGGTTCCAGTACACCTTGACCCATGTGCCGGGAAAACGGTTGTGCCACGCTGATGCGCTGAGTCGATTGCCCCTTCCTGGCGGGAGCAATGAGGATCCTGCTCCAGCGGAGCACATAATGATGCTGGAAACACTTCCGGGGGCTCCTGTAACGGCTACTGATATTGCTGAGAAAACGAAGAAAGATGCTGTTCTCTCCCGTGTGCTCACTTGGGTGGGGAGGGGGTGGCCAGGTGGTCCGCATGAAGACAAATTCAGGCCTTATGCGACAAGGCAGCACGAGTTATCCATGCATAAGGGTTGTCTCCTGTGGGGAGATAGGGTGATCATCCCAGCACCACTGAGAAACAGGGTTCTTGAGACGCTTCACATGGGACACCCGGGAATGGTCAGGATGAAGTCGCTACCCCGATGTTATGTGTGGTGGCCTGGAATGGACCAGAACATAGAACAATGGGTACGAACATGCAAGGCATGCCAAGAGGTGCGGCCAGAAGTGGCCAGAGCACCAGTTCACTGGTGGGAGCAGTCCAGATCTCCCTGGAGCCGGCTGCACTTAGAATTTGCTGGGCCATTCCAGGGGAAGGTCTTTTTGGTTATTGTCGATGCATATTCCAAATGGTTAGAAGTGGCGATGGTCCCTAGCATGGCATCAGCTGCCGTAATCAAGGTGTTGAGGCAGCTGTTTGCAACCCATGGGTTACCTGAGACCATTGTATCAGATAATGGGGCAGCTTTTGTATCCCAGGAATTCAGGGCATTCTTGGCTGATAACTTCATAAGGGGGGTCACATCCGCGCCCTTTCACCCATCCTCCAATGGGCAGGCGGAGCGCATGGTAAGAACAGCCAAAGAATCCATTGCGCACTTAATGGAGGGTAACTGGTCAGCTCGCATCGCGCGAATGTTATTTTTGCAGCATGCGACGCCGTGTACTGCGACGGGCAAGTCGCCAGCTGAGCTGCTCTTGGGTAGAAGATTGGTAACGGTGCTGGATTATGTCCACCCGGATAAAATGCCAAACCGTAATTCAAGAGCAAACCCCCAGGCTGAGACTGACACAACAAGGTATTTCGCCCCTGAAGATCTGGTCTGGGTGAGGAACTATTCACGAGGTTCGCGGTGGGTGGCTGGTGTGGTCACCCGGGCTAGTGGACCTGTGTCCTATTATGTGACCTTGGAAAATGGGCAAGTTTGGAAGAGACATATAGATCAGCTGAGGCGCCGGGCGCTCAGCAGGGAGGAGTCTGATAATTCATCCCTGGCTAACGACGCAGAGCTGCAAGACCAGAGTGAAAATGGCCCAGAGGTGCAATCACCAGGGGCTTCAGCAAATGAACCAGGGTCTGCTAGTTCTCAGGATGACGAGGTACAGGTAGGGGACCCTGAGATGTCTGGGACTCCATCTGTTCCTGACGAAACCCCTATAGCAGCCCCCCTACCACTGGTGACACCCAATCCAGAACCGGCAACACCTGTTGTCAGGAGATCAAGTAGAAGTTGTAGGACCCCACAGTACCTGAGAGATTACGTCTGCTGTGCTCACTAGGGGGGGAGGGGTGTTGTGTATTGAGTCAAAGGATTTTATATCTTTATTATTATTGTCTGTAATTGAATTAGGGTAAAGTAACTGCCTTTTGGTTCCAGAGGGTACAGCTACTATTGGTTCATTTAAGCTGCTGTATTTGGATCCTCTGTCTTATTGGTTGCCTCCAAAAGGCAGGACTGTGATTGCCTGGTATTGTTCCCTCCAAAATGTATCCCTTCTAGCTTGTTCCCTGTCCCTAAAAATGTAGCTCTCCCCTCCTCAGGTTTTAGTCTTGTTGCTTTTAATAAAGAAGTGTTACTAGAGAACTGTCTCCAGCATATTATGTCAAGAGAGCTGAAATCACAAACCCTTTCCCTGCCCTGAAGTTGGTATTTGTCTCATGCTTGTGGGGCAGGAATGGGCAACCCACTGATATCTTTCTGGTATGTATACATTTTCTTCAATAGAGCAAATAGCAGCTCCTGGAGGGCAATTTGGACCAAGAAACCGGGGGGGGGGGATTTGTTCCTCCAATGCTATGGTCCTGATCCAAATCAAGGCATTCTGCAGGTTCTGTTAATATTTTTTAAACACTGCAGGAGAAGCTCAGTAAATAATGAACATGCATGAACTCACCCTTAGTCAAGTAAATACCATTAACTTTCATTGCCTCTTATGTCTGCTGCATATCCAGAAAATGTAGCTAAATGATTGTGAACAGATTCAGATAAACTGCTACGACCGCTGATTAAAAAGTGCTTAAATACCAGTGAAAGTTAATGGCCCTTTGAGGTCTAAAATGCCTTACAGTTGCTCCCTGGAAAACTACTAATGCCAGTGTAGTCACAATGAAGCCAACAGGACTTCTCTGACACAATTGCGCAGAGAACTGCACTAAGCACACAAGGGTGGAGGCTGTGAGAGAGGGTAATTTTTAAAGATCTGTGGTACAGACAGCATCCAAAGACAGAAGAGAGATACAAACATACACCCCTTTTTAAGATGATAAGCAGCATGTGCTCTGGTTCTCCCCGCCCCCCGCCCCCCGTGAGGTAGATCTGCGAGGGCAGAAAAAAGGGCCTTTTCTGTGGCAGGCCTGCCGTCACTCAGAAGGCAAGAAAGAAAAATGTTTAGAGAGGCACTTCTTGTTTAATGATCTCAACTTCCTCATATTATGGTATTTGCAAAGTTTTTGTTAATATTTCATTGATACAATTGAATCCCTTTTTATGGCTTTCTTAGGCTTTTGTTTTGTTCTACCAAAGGCAAAAATAAACAAACGAATGGCACAATCTCTTCTTTCACATATCGTCACCCAACATGCCGTGGTTTTCATCTTCACAAACCAAAGCATTTTCACAAACAAATGTTTTAGGTACGCTTACTTAGGAACAAGCCACACTGAACTCAACGGGGCTTCCTTCTCAGCGTGCAAACCCAGCATCTGGCTGTTAATGTTTCAGAACAGGAACACCAGCTCCTTCGGGGCCATTTTGGAAACCCCCAACCAGCATGTGAGTAGGTCAGAAGTGCGGGCAAACCGTGTTTCCCCCTTCACTTGAGAAGTTGGCCCTCTGGTCTCCCTCTTCCTCGGAACTTTTTGGTAATTCTTGTCTCTCTCGCACAGAAAGCTTATCCGGAGGAGGAGGAGGAGGGGCCTGGCAATCCCACTTGGCCAGTTCCAACCGGAGAAGACAAGGGATCCCCACTGCCTATAGCCACAAAGGCTTCCTCAGTGTCTAAAGAGCTGGCCGGCATGTGCACCGCGCCATCCCTGCCGGGTCGCTTCCACCTTTGCCTTGAAACATACTGAGAGGAGAGGTTCATTTTTTCCCCTTCTTTCCCCCTGAAGCCGGTGATGGATTTATTTCCTTAACAAAAAAGACAGAGAGTTTACAGTTCGGCTTTCACAAATGCATCTGATAGTTGTATAATCCCAGCAGGACAGGAAGATCCCACCCGCCGGGCCATTCTTCACCCCCCCCCTTTCCACCACCCCCACTACCCCCTTTCTGAGGCCTCAGACAGTCCTCAAACAACAACTGTCTGCAAGGCCCAGCTAATCCCTCACAGGTGACCTCAAGGCAGCCGACGCCTCTCTGTAAACTCTTGCATTCCACAGCCTGGCTTAACCCCTCATGCGCTGCGGAAGCACCCTGAGCTTTGTGGTTTGAAATAACCCAGGAAAGCGGGGGGGGGGGGGCAAAGAGAGGTAGTTCCCCCAGGTCAGGCTGGGCTGCAAGCAACATGGTGTTTTCTGAATCCTCCCTTCCACCTCTTTTGGTCAGAGGTTAAAAGCCTAATGTATTATTATAAAGCAAAAAAGAAAAAAGACTAGCATTCTTCCCTATAAATCATTCTAACGATCTCGGCACATGTGGGAGCCAGACCATGCGAAAACCTCCTCCACTGCTGCTGCTTCTGTATCCTCCACGCTTTATTTACTTGCTGTAACTAGGGACTTCATGTTCAGCTATCTGATAATGAGGCACACATTTCCACCCCCCCCCCAAAAAAAGTGACACCTCTTTGCCTTCCCTTGGGAGGATGTTGCTCCGCTCTGGCGATGGAGAATGTCCCGAATGGTGTGGGGTTCAGTGTGCACACCTTGCGGCAGGAGGCATGCTCAGCTCTTCTTCTGAAGCCTCTGGTTTCTGCATGGTGAACTTCATCCCTCTCCTCAGCCATGATCTCACCAGGTGGCCTGAGGCAAGCTGTTATCTCTCAGTCCCCCATGTGCAATATGGGGAGATTCATGCTGACCTATCTTGCAGGGTTAAACCTCTCCAAAGGTGCAAGCTCAGAGAGATCTCATTCCAAGCAAGCTACTTTATCTTTATCTAATTTGCTTCCTGCCCAGGGAAGGGAAATTGCATCATAGTTTGTCACTATGCATATCGCTGAGCACCCGATTGCTGTTGAGGACATATGGCCCAGCTTGAGTTTTGTTTTTGTTTTTCAGCCTGTTCACAGATGCAACCAGGGTTGCATGCCCACATGTTCGGTGGTTTCTGTATGATACTAAGAGACATTGTAGGTTTACTGTTTCTAACATAAGGATTACTACACGATTCAAAAAGTATAGGAAACACAAGTAAGCTAAAAAGATAGACGGACATTCAGTCATTTGTATAATGTATTTTATATACTTTTTTAAAACACGGGCACTATTCCTTCTGTTAGATGCACATGGGAATCTGTTAAAATCCCACATAAAAGAGGAATTTGGGCAGCCATTCTCACAATACGTTTTTACTCACATTTCCCAACTAGATGATTCAGCTGTTTGTCAGAAAAAGGAACATGTGAAGTTACTCCGAGATGCTGTAAGAAACCACAAGAGGGTCATAGAAGAGGATCTGTAGAGCAAAGGTAATAATGTTGATAGGAAACACTTTAAGGTTATCAAGCAGTCTTGCTATATGTGGACTTCCTCCTTCACTGAAGGAGCTGCATTTTAGGTGACTAGTGCACTCTCAATTTGAGTGCTGCTGTGGTAGGGTTGCCATATTTCAAAAAGTAAAAACCAGGATACCCCAACAGTAATTTTTTTACGAAGACCAAAAAATTGTTGGTTACGAAAACACCAAACACTGTTTTTTTCAATTGACTTGCCTAAGATCTAGGTCTAGGACAAACGTGTCCAGAGGAGGGCAACCAAAATGGTCAAAGGCATGGAAACAATGCCTTATGAGGAGCGGCTAAGGGAGCTGGGCATGTTTAGCCTGGAGAAGAGGAGGTTAAGGGGTGATATGATAGCCATGTTCAAATATATAAAAGGATGTCACATAGAGGAGGTAGCCGTGTTGGTTGGCAGACCAACACGGCTACCTATCTGTAACATAGAGGAGGGAGAAAGGTTGTTTTCTGCTGCTCCAGAGAAGCGGACACGGAGCAATGGTTCCAAACTACAAGAAAGAAGATTCCACCTAAGCATTAGGAAGAACTTTCTGACAGTAAGAGCTGTTCGACAGTGGAATTTGCTGCCAAGGAGTGTGGTGGAGTCTCCTTCTTTGGAGGTCTTTAAGCAGAGGCTTGACAACCATATGTCAGGAGTGCTCTGATGGTGTTTCCTGCTTGGCAGGGGGTTGGACTCGATGGCCCTTGTGGTCTCTTCCAACTCTATGATTCTATGATTCATTGCCTTTCAGAAATTCCCCCCAGATGTCAATTCTGCCTGTGAAATCCCAGTAATGTCCAGGAAAATCCGGGCATATGGCAGCCCTAGCTGTCATGAACAAATGTTCTACCTGTTAGAACCTTTGAAGTCTAGTGCAGTTTGTTCAGCTGGGGATGGGAGGGTGATGGAGAGGTCTTCATAGTAGTGTAAATAGCTTGGCTGGTGTGTTTTGAGTATGGAGGGATACCATGGTGAATTTCAGCATTGTCATAAATGCCTGTCACTAGTGAATGTAGAGGCTAAGCCAGAAAGGTGAGGGATATAATAATAGCTGCTTGTCAGTGAGATATGGCATTGGCATGGAATAGAAAGAAATACTGTAAAGAACAAAGCACTAGACTGTTACTCAACAGCCTAAGTAAATTGGGGGCCACACAGTATCAGCAACTTGTCAGATGAGCATTTGTGTAGGTCAGTTAGGGTATTGTAGCACAAGATTATAACTAAATTGGCACCATAAAAAAATATGTGTCTGTTGATGCACACATGAAGAATTGTAGCATTTTTATTAAAAAGGCACAGAGATTAAGTGGACAGGAACTTTTTTCCTTTTTTTTTTTTTTAGACACTTGCCCTGGGAGGTTGGTAATCTCATTCAGGCTTTGCTTTACATTAGAATATGACTATTCAGGAGCATGGTGCTATGGATGCAGCCTGTGGTATTGCATTAAGACTCTGTCACTGGGAGTGTGGTGATGCTTTATTGGATGGGAGCCTCCTGTTGCAGTTCCCTCGACATGTTTTCATCAGTGTTCCAGCCTACCCTGCGCTTTTAACTTCAGTGAGACCTCAGGAACCAAATTATTTGTAGTGCAAATAACCTCACTCCGACAGGTATGAGAAGATAAAACTGGACCACCGGCTGACCGATCAATAACGAGTGTTTAATACCTGTGCTGAGATTTTTCTACAGAATGACGACAGCTGTGGAGAACAAAGGGCTCTTTTCTCTCTTGCACACTTTCATTTTTTTTGTAGGAGGGATGCCAAACTTTGGAGAGATCAAAGTACAAACAGTGTCCAGAGATGATCCCATACAATAAAAAAGGAAGAAGAAAAATAACAAAAATTGAAAGATTGTGTTAGGCTTGTTAACTTACGGCTAGGCTGTCATATGCTATGCAAGCTGTAATATGCCCCCTAGTGGCAATAGTGATAACCCATCTGGCTAGCTATATTAGGAGAGACGAGAGAGATAAAAGTTGAAAGCATTGTTTTTTTTGAAGATACGAGTGAGTAGATTCGGGATTCAGGGAGCCTGCAAATGTAACGTGGAGAAGATGTGACTTACATTCTCAGCTTGGCTACTGGAGTTTGTTAAATGTGCATTTTATGGGAAATATATCCTTCTATTTTCTGCGCTGTGGCATGAGTGCCAATAACAGCACCATCCATGCACAAGAAGGATGTGTCAGCAGGCTTGGAGAAAACCACAAGGTTTGCAGATGTATATAAATCTCTTTAACAATTGCTAAGGGGAGGGGAATCTTCCCAAAACAGCACAGTGTGGACTGAGCATGCTCAGTAGCTTACATTTGGCAAAACCACCACCACCCATGTTGAAAAGCAGCCCTTACCCCCACTAATCTCAGAGTGTGAGATTGGCTCAGAGTGCTACTTGGCTGCCACTGCATTATGGTAACCAATTAGAGAAGAGGCTCATGCATTTGCCAGTGGATTTTACCAAATGAGAACAATGGCAGTAGAGTGAGCCAAGCTGGACAGAACAGAACATTTTCCAACATAGCCTGCCCAAGCAGCATAGAACTATGCACAAATGACACCTCAAAATTCTCCACCTATTTGTGGGAAGAGAAACTGGGGACAATTTACTACCCTGTGAGTAGGGAATAAATCTTCAACAGTTTCTTGGATTTAGGGTTTACCATTAACAGTGGAAATAGCACTTTTCTTTGGGTTTTGTGGGGTTTTCTTGCCGCTGCTGCTGTTGCAAGTGACAACAGCAACTGTGCTGGCAGTCTGGCCACCATTTTGCATCTTCCACAATGCTCTGGACTTAGCAGCACTCCAGCATATTGTGGGGAGGAAATTGGTGGTCTGGAGAATCTCCAGAATAGCATATGGGGGAAGAAAGGGGAGATCATTGTGTCTGGAAAGCAGAAATGCTTGCACCCACAATAGTGATCATAATAGTGTGACACTGAATTCCTCCCATTGTCCTTATACAGCAAATGTATGGTGGTGGTGAGCTTGAGATAAATATTTGCTATAAGGCACAGCATAGAATAGCCTAAGAGTTTGCTCTTCCTTTCATTGTTGATGCTGCATTTACCAGTGAGGAATTGCATGTGCAGTTTGATCCCAAGTTGGGATGGTTCAGGAGGAACAGACAGGATAGGGCCTGTCACTGCTGCTATCTACAGTGCCTGCTGCTTGAGGCAGATGCCTTACTTTGCCCAACGGTAGGGCCAGCCCTGGTTGTGCCAGTGCAGAAGAGAAAACTGGCACCAAGAACAGAGTTTCTTGGCTGACAAAGGAACCGAGGTAAATGGGAGATGGATTTGTACCAAAGTGGTGGCAACAGTCATTGGAGGGGAAGAGGGCGAGTATCAATGGGGTTCACAGTACCATCACCTGTCATCAGAAGCCTGGAGGAAAAGTGGCTAAAAGTAATTAATTCTGTCTGATTTTTGTGTGAACATCAGCTCGTCAGTATGCCACTGATTCATTTCTCATGAAAGTAAATCACATAGAAAGTGGAAGGAAACATAGAAAGCCTCTTGGTGTCAAGAGAAAATTCACAAGGATGTCAGGGTTGTTGACTAGGCTTTGTCATGCATCTTGATTTCTTGCTGAAAAAGGGCCAGAAATAAATTATGAGGGGAAAGGAGGAAGAAAACCCTGCTTTAGGCCTTCTTAAATGATGCAGCCTGGGGCCGGAAAATAAATGTTGGCAACCCAGGGGTGCCTCTGAGAGGAGCAGAGGGATTCCACGCCCCACCCCAAGTATCAAACCACATGAGCTTATGTATTAGCCATAAGCAACACCATATCAAAAATGGTAGAACCATACCCACTTCGTCTCCCAAACTCTTAACCTACCTCAGGTCCTGAGGTCATTACACTGTATATTTCTTCACCCTTGATCCACAATTATTAATTGCCATTTGCAGGGATGCCATTGGAAATTGAAATGGGGGCAGAAATTGGATTTGGCTGTGGTGAAGTAACAAATTTCTTAAACAGGGTCAAGATGGCCTGCAGACATTGAGGTTCCATCTACTCTATCCTTACAATACCAACCCTGTAAGGAAGATTAGACTAAGAGAGAGTGGTTTGTTTATGTGAGCATTGCTATCTGTTTTTTATTGGTTGAAAGCCGCCCAGAGTGTCTGGGGGAAACCTAGCCAGATGGGTGGGGTATAAATAAATTATATTATTATTATTATTATTTATTATTATTATTATTATTATTATTGATCTGGGAAATTCAAGGCACACACAGAAGGACACACACACACGAGCACCTATGGCTATAGCATTCTTAGAATAATGCCCTGAATACTATTATGAAAAAATTAACCTTTCTAGTCCATTTATACAAATGGTCTTATATAAATTAATTTTGTTCCCCTATCATCTTTGGGCTAGAGCCGCAGTAGACCCAGGCCTCATCTGCACTATTCATCTAAGGCAATATCATACTACCATATCTGTCAACCACTCTGGAAAAAAATGGGACATCTTTTCTCATGTGGGGAAAGCGGACACAATGGCTGCTGTAATCTTGCGCAGTTTCAGGCTGCACTTTCTTCGGGCACAGTGCCCAAAAATGTGCATTTTGGGGTGCCGTGTAAGATTGCTGCCCCGATACAGCACTTTTACGATCTTACACGGTGCGTCAAAGCGCGTGTTTTGGGGTGCTGTGCCTGAAAAAAGCATTGGAGGGCACAATCTCGCCTAGATCAGGAGCAAGGCCTTGGAATATGGTGTCCCCGTTTTTGACCACTTCATATTGGAAGGTATGTACTTCTTAAAGTAGTTGCTATTTCCCTAAAGAATCCTGGAACTGTAGCTTGTTAAGGGTGCACAAAGTTGTTAGGAGATCCCTATTCCCTTCACAGAGCTACAATTCCCATTGTTCACTAGGAAGAGAAACTGACTGTTAAACCACTCTGGGAACTGTAAGTGAGGGGAATACAGCTCTCCGAACAATTCTCAGCCCCCTTAACAAACTACTGTTTCCAGAATTCTTTGGGGAAAACCATGGTTATTTAAATTGGGGGCACAGTATCTGCGGTGTGCGCAATGGGACCAGACATTCCTGTTAGCTGCTAAAACTGACATTTGTCTCTGGCACTTGGGTCTTCTGACACAAGTGAGCAGTCAGGGAAAGAAAAATGGAAAGGAGCAGATCTTTTTGCCTGATGTTCCCTCCCATCACACTCTCTTTCAGTTTTACCTGTTTTAAATGCCCAAGATGGTGTGAACCTCCCTTACCTGGGCGTGCTGAGCATATTTCTAAAAGAAGAAAGGCTGCCAGAGAAACCAAAACAGCAGGATTTGTCTGTGAACAAACTGTGAAATGCAACAGACCATCTTTCAGTCCCAAATCCATCTAAGCACTGGTCACCCGCAAAGGATTGATAGCAAGGATAATAATAAAAAAAGTGAACATTTGTTTCAAGAGCTCACAAAATATCCCCAAGGCACCAGTTATTTGGTAGCTGATTCTGTAAACATCCAGAGGCAATCCACTCAACTTTCATGAGGCATTTCCTGTCTGATCAGTGCTCCATTTCTTTTTTAGAGTCTCCTTCTTACCATTGAGACCCATTAGCACTTTCTTCCCTGTGCCAGACACACTTGAGCTGAAGGGTTCAGATGGGTCAAGAATTCAGAGGCTTAGTTTGGGTGGCTGTGGGGGCTGGCGAGGACGGAGGCATTATTCAAGGTTTGGTTCAAAAGGTTCCAATGTTTTGTTTTCATTCTGTGAGCCACATTGGAGGGTTTTGTTCTAGTGGTTACTTTTGAACTTCTGTTTGGACAGATATTCCCAAGGCCAGCAGTAATGTTAAACTGGCCCTCATATCCCTGCCCTACATAGAACATCTGCTTGGCATGCAGAAGGTTCCTTGTCCAGTCCCCAGCATCTCCAGGTAGGGCTGGGAGATACCCCTGTCTGAAATCCTGGAGTGCTGAGCTACATGATCTGTCTCAGTGTAAGGTTATTCACACTTCCCTCCCCTCCATGCTTTTGAGGCACAGTTTGCCCTTTAAAGCTCTGTGTCCAAGCAACCTTCTTTTTCTTGTTCCGGAGCTTTAGATCCATGACAACCTGTTCTCCAAAGCTGAATCAGAGCAAACAGCAACCCACAGAACACCTGAATTCACTATAGTTGTGCTTCAGCTTTAAAGAGCAGGTTTTTCACAGGGGAAAGCTCTGGAGCAAAAACACTGAGCTTTAAAGTGCAGACCTTTGCCTGGGAAGAGTGGGGCAAAAGGTAGGTATGTGTCATGGACTGGCTAGATGCATAGGAGAGGTGGGAAGCCCCCAAGGGAACCCCCAGGGGAAGAAGGCTCAGAACCAGGGGATTGGTGGTGGGATGGCGATGATTGATCAGAGGACAAAGAGGGAGCAGACTGGGAGGAGGAGGTGTTGGAAGCTGATGAAGTAACAGGTTTTAGTGAGCAGGAAGAGGCTGTGGCAGAGAGCAGTCCAGAACCAGAGGCAGAAGCAGAGAAGGGTTCAAGAGGCAGAGTGGAGGCAGGCTGCTGAAGAAGCCAGGGAGTCTCCCTCTCCTGCTGTGACCAGCTCTCCTCCCCTTGGTCTCCCAGAACATGCAGAGGTATGAAAAGGGCAGAGCAAAGGCAGGTAAGATGAAGCAGCCTCAGATTGCTTGGGAAGAAACTGCAGGAGGAGGAGACTTAAGGAGTGGTGGGAAGGTAGGGACCTTCAGTCCTCACAAATGCCTCATTGGGGCAAGATCAGCTGGGAAGAGTTGCTGTGATCACTAGACCTGTGCTGTTTTGTTTTCTTTGAATAAAGTTAACTTCAATGACACCTGCCCCTGACTCTGGCTCCTGACATTATGGATGAGCCCTAACTAAATCCCCACATTCCTATGCCACACTATTGAAAAAACAAAAATATGTGTGCAAAGGTGCCTTGAGAACATAGGAAGCTGCTTTATACTGGGTCGGACCATATGGGTCTGCCTAGGTCATTGACTGATAGCAGCTCTCCAGGGTTTCAGATGAGTCCTTCCCAGCCCTGCTTGGAGCTATCATGGATTGAGCATGGGACCTTCTGCAGGCAAAGCAGATGTTCTCTGTATGGTGGGGAGCAGCTTGCATAGTAAATGTCCACTTAAACAGTACTGCTGGCTGTCTGGTAGTCCTTAGGCACTGTGCTACCACGTAGCTACACTGCAGCTCTTCTAACCTAAGCAAAAGCTGCTTTCTTAGGGTCAAAGAGGAGATCAGTGGCAGGACAGCAAATTGGCTCTGTAAGCTTCCTAAGCCTCCATAGAGACCTGGCTTACAACTGATGCCAACTTGCAAGTTTGACTCATGTTCTCTATGCACGTGTTTCCATGCCTGATTCCAGTTATCAAAGCACCATCGATCTGACTGTACCCATCTATCCTCAGTCACTACTGACTGACTGCGGTGACAAGCTTACACTGGCAACTTACATCACATTGCAGTTACCAAAGTCTGATTCCGACAACATCGGTGGAATCCAGAACACAATTTCTTTGATATGGAAAGATAACTGAATCTGCTGCTCCATCTGACAGGCTGGTAGACATTAATAATTACGTACTATTTAAGGCTTATTGTAAATGAAGAGGTGGAGGTGTCGGACAGATGTGGCACTACTAGATGGATTATGATTAGATTAGCACAGTTCCCTTTGACAGTATGTGAGCAGCACTTTAATAATTCATTGTGAAAGCTCAGCTCTCCCTCACACTTGCTGAGAGTGCACACAAACACAAGTTGCTTCCTCGCGCCACAGCCAAGTTGCAGATCTGTATTTCCTGATCTCCAGTTTTAAATTAAAAGTATATGCCAATGACATATTTATAAAGTATCAAACCCATCCATTCCTTGCTAATGGGAAATGAATGGAACTTGACACAATCAGCTTGCAAAGAGATACTAGCCTAATCACCTACACCTTATAAGAATAATCTCTAAGTGACCAGAAAAGAGGGAAAAAACCGCTGTAAACTGGAAGAGAGTTTGTATTTTTATCTGTCAGGCTGCCTCTGTCACAAAGGATTAATATAGGGTATGTATTGTGTCTTACTGCATGTTGATTTTATTTAAGCTGCTCGGGGAGGATATCCCGAAAAATGTGAAATCCTTAATACTGGTTTTGTTAACAGCAGCAAAAATGTGCATGTGTGTTCAGGTAGAAAAATTCACAGATTTCATCTATATGGGGATGGAGTTAGCAGAAACAGACAAATTGACAGATGTGGTTTACATAAGAAACAAGTTTGCAGAATGTTAAGTTTGCAGAGAGGTGGACCTGCTTTGCTAATGACTGGGATGCAAATTATGAAAACGTAAAACTTGAAATGAATTTATTGCTATAAATAATGAAACAACAACTTTATTATTTATATGCCACCCATCTGACTGGGTTGCCCCAGCCACTCAGGGCGGCTCCCAACAAAATATTAAAAACAATAAAACCTCAAACATTAAAAACCTCTGCCTTCAGATGTCTTCTAAAAGCCATATAGTTGTTTATCTGTTTGACATCTGATGAGAGGGCATTCCACAGGGCAGGCACAACCACCAAGAAGCCCCTCTGCCTGGTCTCCTGTAAATTCACTTCTTGCAGTTTTGTATACTCTTAATACTCTTAATGATGTCACAGGGAACTGACATATGGGACTTTAGTAAAGACTGTAACTCCTACTATAACACCACACAGCTGCCTTGATTTCAGTTTAATGTTTCTCTCCATGGACTCTGCTGTGGAACATTTGTTCCTGCTTTCAGGGCTGTCTTTAGCATATGCGCCACCAGGGTGCAAAGAGCCACCCAGCGCCCCCAAATTTAGATTAGCCGTCCCCAAATTAACTTTTCTTGAGCTTTTTTGAGGAGGGAGGAAGCCAAAGTTGTTGACCTCTTTCGGGGGGGGGGGGCAAACTCAATGTTGTTGAGCTTTTTGGGGGTGGGGAATCGCTCACTTGTAATAATGATGCAGCAGAATAAACTGCTTTTGTTCCCTGACTTGTCAGGAATATTTGATGCTACAGAGTAACAGAGCGACGGAGGAGGGAGCGGGGACTTTTGCTCCATTGCTTTTCACTGCCACCGATCTAGAGGGACCAGTATACAGTAGGTATACATTGAGCCCCCTTCAGAATTCGGGACCCAGGCGCCCTGCACCCCTTGCACCCCCGGGTAAAGATGGCCCTGCCTGCTTTCATTACAAAACCCAGAGAAAATGCACAAATTTTTCTTTAAAATTCTGCTGGCAATATCCACTTATTTAATTCTGAAACTTTCTGAAACCTGAACTGGACACAGCCATACTTCTAAATTCTCATTTCTTTGAATTTTGCAGTGCAGTTCTTCAGCCAGGTATTGTGCATAAAATGTACACACTAGTGTATAGGGTACACATGAATGCAGATATCAGTGAAAATAATATGCGTATTTTAAAAGAAAGTCGCACAAAGTTGCTGATGAATTGACATGAGACTCCCCCCTCTTTTTGGCAGACTGGTATGGAAATGCAGAGAACTGAACCTAGGGCTGCAAAAATGAGAAAAAATTTTGGCAGATTTGCCCATTCCTAGGGAACTTTCATTTCATTGGCTGCTATGATGTTGTATCTCACCCTCTTCTCTGTTACCATTTCCGCTTTAGACACTTTACTCTTCCACCTCACTCAACTGACCCAATGCACCCACCTCCCCATGCACACACTCCCCTCAGTCTTTCTCTAATCATTCTTGGCTAACTCAGGTTGGCTGATTAAAGGATTATTTAATGTTAATTGTTTGAAATATGCTTCCTACAAATTTGGCACAACTACATGGAGCATATTTTCTTTTGATCTGCCGGCAAAAGACACTCAGCACCTTGATCTAGGACCCATCCAGGGCTTCCGAATTCGGAGTTATAAATAGATAGATTTGCCTTTAGATGACAACAGAACACTGAACTGACATTTTCTGGGAGCAAACTATCCTGACACCAAGAGATCTTTCTTGAGTGGCTATTATTTTCTATTGTGCCTCACTTTTCAACCCTGATTCTGAACTCCCGTTTCACTTCCAAATCTCTCCACAATTGGGAGGTCTTTCTTTTAACCCTTCACAGCTGTATCAGATTTAACTATCTTGAATAATTGTGTTATCATCTGAAAATGTTGCCACATCAGTGTTCAGTAACCTTCCACAGGTAATTAATATGTTAACCACAAGCCCTTGCACAGAGCCCTGGGTATCCTGTTGTTTATCTCTTTCCATCGTGACTACTAACACTTTGAGCCACATCTCGGTCTTCTACATGTTGAACCTGTTGCAAGGTGACTCCATGGAAAGGTATTCTGCTTTTATCACTATGTTCCTTGTGACCCTTTAGTCAAAGACATTATTGAAAATACACTGTTGGCTAGGACAGCATTTTCCTCATCCTTTAGTACAACTAAGATGAACGCAACCTGAGGTTCCCCAAGGCTTTTTGCCTGCTTAAATGACAACTTATGTATTTGTTTTATTTCTAAAACTTACACCTTTCCACAATCCAATACACACAGTGGTTTACAAAACTAAAAACTAAAATTGACAAGGGAAGTATAAAAGCACTAAAAACAATACAACTCGAAAGAATAAGCACTGAGTTATTTTGCTACTACTTGGGCTTCACTTCAAATTCATCTCCCCCCGCCCCTTTCTTTGTGTTAAGTCATTCCATATCTTGATTGATCTGCCAGGCTTCAGGTGCTGGCAGAGATCCATCTCCCATACAGGCAAAGTTTCCAGTTTTCCAGATACGGCACTTTGCCATGTTGCAGGGCAATGCTAAAAGTGGGCGAGCACCAACCCAGAAGTAGCTGCTGTTTCGTGGTAAGCAAAGAGATCTGTGCACATATGTGAAGCTTGTAAATCACATAGAGATGAAAGGGAGCCTGAACGCAAGCTATGATCAAACGGTCTAATATATTTAAAATACGTGTGTGCCGAACATTTTATACAATATGTCACAATCAAAACCATATTACTTTGCCATATGTGCAGCTTTCTCTTGACTTGTTTCTGATACAGACGTGACTTCTGAGTAAGACCCCCTGCTCCTTGCCTCAGATTAAGGGGATAAAATAACATGTCTGCTAATGTGCGTAAAACTAAAAGCCACATAGGAATTGCCATATCAGTAGCAGCCAGCCGTAGATACCACCAAGAGCCCTGCCACCCTTGGCTTGCCAAGCAAATGACCAATAATATAAGCTATCTTTGGAGGCTGCATAGTGATCTCAAGCAAGTCAGCATCCACGCATGGCATCCTTGGGCCACTTGCCCTTTGCCCCACTTTGAAAAGGCCTAAGAGCCGCCATTTTGATTGCCGATGATGCCTTGGAGTAGCACTGCATCAGAGATTCCCTAACCCTGAAACAAAAGCCTTCAAATATAGGACTGCACTGTGACAGTTCTTCAAAGAGAAGACTATCCTCTGTAAATTAGATCACGTGGCCACTTCAGAAGGGTGTCATAGATATTGAAAGAAAACAGATTGTGATACCAAAAGTTTCTACTCTAGTGTTTAATGCCTCATTTAATTGAGTTAAAAATTAACTTTGTAAATTCAGCTGGTTGTTTCTGCTTCAGCTAGTTGTTGCCTCTTAGCTCAGTGTTTTTTCCCATTGGTACTGGAGATAATTGTTCATCTACATTTCACCTGCTTTATTCCTACACATGAAGGAGCAATGAAGGAACATAGTGAAGCTACTATTGTTAGTGTTGCTTGCTAACACAACAAGATTAATTTATACTGAAAATGTTTTTGGAGCGATCCATTTCAGAGCACTTGCATGGGAGACCACAGGCAGGAAACTCAATCCTGAGCTAAAGTCAAGTATTTTGTTTTGAAGCTCGGTGGAAACTCATTGTTTCCACACGTTTGTCTAAACCTCTTTTAAAGCTGTCTAAGTTGGTGACCAACCCTATATCTCATGGTTAATGAATTGCACAGTCTATGTATCTGCATATGAAAAAGTACATCCTCTTGTTTGTCTTGAATCTCCTATAATTCAGCTCCACTGAATGGTCCTGGGTTCCAGTGTTACGAGAGAGCAAGAAAAGCCTCTTTTTCTCCACACCTCGCATAATTTTATAAACCTTTCTTCTATGTCCTCTTTACTCTCCCGCTTTCCCTCCTTCAAAACCGTGGGCCATTCACTATATTTCTGCCTAACCTACCTCACACGGCTGTTGTGATATTAAAATAGCTGTCAAGAACCACCATGAACATCACCCTGAGCATGTTGGGAGAAGTTTGGAATACTACTGTAATTTTTTTAAAAATGTGTCTGGCTGCCTTAATCTTAATACCACTGTGGTGATACAAACTCTATACTGCTATTCCTTAATATCTTTTGAACCTCAGGGTGTATACAGATGTTAACATTAAAACAGAAGTCATGGCGGATTTTTCTACCCTGGGGTCAGGCCAGTTTCCTACAGCTTTCATAATGTAAATGACAGGTGTACATACCAGCAAATCAAACGCTGGATCATTTATCAGTTTTATCTCTCCCACTATGCTTCAGGCAGGCTCTGACTTTTTAAAACAAAAAACAAAAATACACCACACATACAATATGTGTTTATTAATTTAAATGTTAATTTTTAAAATCTTATGTACTTTTTTGAGGGGAACAGGGGAGGAAGACTATCAGATTTTAAAGAGTTGTAAAATTTAGCTGAGATGCAGTGGGGAGGTGTGTTAGTGACATCACAGGTGCAAGCCAACCAGGGCTGTGCCTTGCCGGCTTTTGGTGCAAAGTGTCATAAGTGGTTTTTCCTAAGTTCAGCCCTGGAGGGGATAAAATGAATAGTTTGAACAGAATAGCATGAGTGGGCTCAAATAATGTCTTGCTCGTATATATCCCAAGTGATGAAACATAATTGTACATTAAGAACTGTTTAAATCTTTCTTCAGTCCAACTAATATTTTCTCTTAAATTTAGGGATATGGGTGCAATGAGTTCCACGTATGAAATGTACTTTAAAAAAGTAGCATAACATGATCAGCAAACAACAGACCCTGTGGTATCACAGCCCCACGGCAGGACTCCAGCCCACATAGTCAGAAGCCCCATAAGCCAGTGCCACTGAGCCAATAGCATTTGCAACCCTGACTCTGCATTTCACACAAATGCATATTGCAAGAGTGAACATGGATCTCTCAGCAGCACATTTTCATTTGAACTAAGCTCAAGTCTATATTCAGTCTTTTCTCTTCAGTCATGAGGTCTAGAATCCTTGCTGTATGCATTGTGTTCTCTATGCAGCCCTAACAAAACCTATGTAGCTTGTAAAACACAGCAGTGTGATGCTTTGGGTGACACATCCTGGCTCCTCCTCCTCTTCCACTACATCCCATCTCCTCTCTGCCGGCTCCATTCATGCCACTCTCGTGTGTGATTCAATGAGTTTTCTGCCATGTGCTGGTCGCTAGCCTGGCAGAGAGCCTCCCAGCTGCTGGGAGCAGCAGGCTTTGCCACTTATTAGCCCTGTTTACAGAAATGGGAATTTGCATGATGAAAATAACCTGGGACGGATTTTGATTTTACTGCTGTTGGCAGAGGGCTCGGGGAAAAAACGGTGCATAGTCAATTACTGGAATTTTTTTAACACAAATAATATTTTATGTGATCAGCAGGTTGGCTCAGGGCCTGGGCATCGCGCTCCAACGGCACTTATGAAAGGAACAAGCCATTGATTGTGCTGCTGCACACAGGAGCCTGTGGGCAGGTGCAGCTTTTGTTGACCTTAGAACACAGCTCCCTTGGCTCGCAGCTTAACCCATACAGAGAAAAACCTCAGACGTGGCTTTCTGCGCACTCTGCCAGTTTGGTCCCTTTCCCCCACCGTCTCAGGGAAACGGCACCCTCCCCTCTCTACAGGCTACTGAGCTGCATATTCATAGCTCACCTTCTACAGGAGTCAAACAGCTTTGGCAGCGAACAGGTTAGCAAATTGGAGCAAGGACCTATTAACAAGTCTCCACTGTCTGTTATCATGTGACTGCGTTCCCAGAAACACCGAATCTGGAAAGCAGGTTTCCTGGAAGGCCATTCTGGAGGTAAAGAACCATAAACTCAGCAGAGCCAGCTTGCCTAGAGGCGTGGTGCTGGGTACAAGAGTGTCTTAATCCCAGCTCCTTGCGCCAAGAGGAGCTCCCATGGCTGTGGGTGTGGTGCAAGAGCCAAGAAACAGTCTGGTGACCTCACTCCTTTCCCTCAAGGACCACACCAGGAAAAATACCACCAACCCTCAGCCCTACTCAGCCTTCCTTTCCCCCTTAAAAGAAAAAGAAATCTTTTCAATGGGCAATGGAGACCGCATTCCACACTTGCTTTTTAGAGGTCACTTGGGGAGGTCTGCTGACAACAGGTCTGGCCAACTTTATGATTAGGAATAACTCTCATAATGGGAGACAGGCAAATCAAGCAGGGAATCGCAGGCATTGATTATGGTGCTATGTGACCCAACATTTTCCAGTGTGCAAATACATATTTATATATCATATATTTCATTGTTATATTTTATCCCATTTCCCCCCACTCTGAGGAACTTCACGCCACATCTGTACATCTGTTCCCAGATCCTCTGCCCTCCAGGAATTGGTAGAGGTGCCAACTTTGGTCCCTAAAAACTCTCACCCCTTGAGATAAGTACCTCTGGGCAAGTTCAGGACGCCTTGGAGCCATAAATCTGGTTGCCTTCAGAAGAAATGCCACTTTTTGCCTGGCGATCCTTGAATTAGAATGTTCACATTTCTCTGCTCCACTTATCTATTTTGCTGGACTCAGCATTTAAGCAACCCAGTTCTGTACAGTCTTGCCCTGTGGCAAATCATGGGTTAATCACACACCAGGCATTCGCCCCAGATGTTGCTCTCTACAGACACTTTGTAAAGTGACCACCTCTGACTTCAAATGGATTGTTAAAAGTCTCCATAATAATAATCGCTTTTCTTTTCTTTAAAAAAAAAAAGAAAAAATCCAGCCGCTTGGTACAGAAAGCAGTTAAAATAAAAGCACTATTGTTGCTCTGGGACCCAAGGGAAATAACATTCCTTCCCTATTTAAGAAATTTTTAACACCTGGATAGAATTTTGCTTACTTCAGTTGCATGTATCAAAGTTGTTTCCCTCCTTTCTTGAAGTGCGGAGTCTGGCTTAAGCCTACGGGAGCCTGTGACCAAGCCTACACATGTCTCAATTTACAAGTTGCACAAACATGTATGAACCCACCCATATAACTGCAGAGATGGGATATTCAGGATTGCTGATCCAGAATTTGCTGCATGTCACAGAGGTGGGCAAATATGTCAATTTTCATTCCTCATTTTCCCAATCTTGAATTTGGTTCACAACATTTCCACATCAGTTTGTGATTATTATTTTTAAGTCCTCATATAAATTAGTCAGTATCTTAGCACCAATTTCTCCTAATACACAGATATTTATATGTGCTTTTGCCTAACCTACCATTTTTTTGCACGCAATTTTTCCTATTAAAATGCATTTGTGATTGTTATTTTTGTAGATATATGCAATTATATGCATGCTTTATAGTGGGAGCCCTGTTTCTGTCAGGCATTCCCCTAGCAGTCTGGTCCTCTACCATCATTCCCAGCTATTACTGACAGATGGGATGATGTGCAGATTATACTAGTTATTTGTGCAGCTAGATAGAAATCATGGGAAACAACTGGTGTAGATATACCTACCCCTGCTTTACACCAACATACACATTTCTGTGCAGATTACTTGGCTGGAGAACTGAACTACAAAATTTGGTGAGGGGCGGATTTTGAAGTTCTTATTTAAATGCAAACTGAATCTAATTTCTCCTTCATCCTGAAACAGTACACAGTTACTTGGGGGAATCAGGGAATGCAACTGAGTCACAATGTGGCTTTAAACGGAATAATAATTATTTACTTGCAGTGCTGAAATGGCAACTGGTGAGTAAAATGGTTTTGCAGCTAACATTGGAATTTAGCAGAGAACTCCTCTCTGCCCTAACCCAAGTCCTTACATATGGCTTACATTTGACTAAGTTTGCATATAGTTACTACACAATTCAATAGCTTATGCAGTCCAGAGCATGAAACCTTCCTGGGCCATAAATTCCAAAAAGTGCTTAAAAGTGGAGGACTCTTTCCCTCTCTTTCTCAGCTCTTTCGCCGATTCTACACTGAGGAAATATTAACTTACCATACGGGATGTTTGGTTCATATTTGCAAACTGAAACCCTGTGGGGGGAGATGTACAGGGAGAGTACTGAGGAATGCTTCACCTGTGGCTGTCCTGCACTGAACAGGGGACTAGCTGTCCTTCAAGGTCTCTTCCAACCCTCCAGTTACAGATAGGTAGCCGTGTTGGTCTGCCATGGTCAAAACAAAATAAAAAAATTCCTTCCAGTAGCACCTTAAAGACCAACTAAGTTAGTTCTAGGTATTAGCTTTCGTGTGCATGTGTATCTGAAGAAGTGTGCATGCACACGAAAGCTAATACCTAGAACTAACTCAGTTGGTCTTTAAGGTGCTACTGGAAGGAATTTTTTTATTTTGTTTCTTCCAACCCTGTCGGTCAGGGTCATTGGTATTTATTGCCAGCTGTGAACTTGTAACATGGCATGGTAGCTTCAATTGCATAGACTCTATATGCTTATTCTAGTGAAGAGAAAAAACTGGGACTTACGTCCACCACTTGGCCACTGAAAGCCACCCAACTCCAAGGTAGTGGTGATGCTGGAACTAACAAAGGATAGAGTTGGGTACCATACCATATCAATATTGCCTAAATAATACATCTATTAAGGATATTTGGAGCTTGATGAACATGGACAACCCATAATGCAATACGTTAAGCCTTTTTTGGGTTAATTTAATTTGATTACATTTTGAGAAGGCTATGCCTAGAACTTTCTCAAAAAGCAAATTTGGAACTGATAATGAAAAACTCAATGGGAAAAGAAAGGGACATCCTCCTTAAGAAATCACATACCCTAGAAGAGCATGAAGATATGTCGTAGCATGCGTTTTGTGGCTGAAACAAGGTCAGAAATAAGGGTTGCCAGCCTTTTCCTCCATACCAGGCTCCTGTGCTAAGGTTCCTTCCAAGGCCTCTGCATTGGCAATGGGGTTGCCAACTTTTACTGGCTCCCACTGCTTCTTTGTGTGTAACAGCTGGTTCATTGGGTGCCATTAGCTGGGTGTCATATTGGTTCCCAAGTCCTACAATCACCCTTTGTTCATGTTGTATGGTTGTTACAGGGGCAGAAGACGACCCAGCTGGGTGAGTGTTTCAGGTAAATGGCCACGCCTAGCATTTGAAGGCAGCAACAGAAAAGGAGAAAAGTCAACACAAAAAACACACATAGCCACAGAGTTGGCCCCTAAACCTGTCCAAAATGCCATGTTCGGTTCAGTTCACTGTGTAAGGTCTGGTAGTTGTCTGTTGAATTTCATTTTGTAAAGATGGGTAACCCCCCATTTATGACATTTCCAGGTCACTTCCAGGTTCGGCACTGTGCATGTGTGTGCGATTGCGCACATATTGGTTGCGCCTAAAATGGGAGTTGCCTGCATTTCATGAATATCACAGCTGTGAAATGTACACCAAAACTGGGATTGAAGATTAGGGGTGGCAGAGATATTTTAGTCAGTTCACATTTAAAGCCGGATATATCAAACTGGCACTTTCTAAAGCAATGCAATGCAAGAACCGATACAGCCACCCTTCAAAAATTGCACATATCTCAAATTTGCAAGGCAGTTCAACAAATATTTTTTTAAAATGCGTATCTTAGGGGGAAATATATATATTAGTAAAAATATCATCATATTAAGAGACACTGCTTGCAAAATGTATGCATTAGTCCAAACTGCACACAAAATGTGTATTAGGAGAAATTTGCACTAAAGTGCTGAATAATTTTCATGAGGGTGTGTGTGTGTGTGTGTGAGAGAGAGAGAGAGAGAGAGAGAAATTGCTGTATTGCTGTAGAAATGTGGAGGACTGATTTTAAGATTGGAAAAATGAGGAACCAAGAGAATTGAAAATGACAAATCCTTTCATCCCTACTGAAAGTAGAAGTCATCAGGTGGCGCCATCTTCTAGTCTGTTTTTTTCTTTTTTTGGTCTTGGGGAGCTGTCAAATAAAGTCCTGAACAGCTTCTTCTGGACTGGCACTCTACGCTCCCTAGTTATTGGAAGCTGCTGTTTACATCTGGCTCTTCTGAGCTCTTTGAGGGGAGATTTTTTTTCTTAGAGCATCAGACAGGGTGGAGAATGTTCTGGTGGCCTCCACCCAGTAAATCTCAATTGTTTGTTTTTGGCTCTTGCAGGTGAAAGCTGTTTGAAGTCAAATGCAAGTTCTTGCTGCTAAGGGAAGTATTGTCATGATTGTGCAATATACTTTCCCTCGTGAGTCAGCGCTGACTCCATTGCCTCAGAGAACAGTCTGGTTGATTTAGTAAGAGATGGGTCTCCTTCCAGGAAAATCACATTTTGATCCTAATGTTTCATGGGGTTTTATAGAGCGACGTGCAGGACAAAGTTCAAGCGATTCAGTGGTGGCTTCCCCCACCCCATATTGCTTATAAAAGGCATATACACCAGTTGTTGCACATGGTTTCTACCTAGCTGCACAAATAACTAGTATAATCTGCACATCATCCCATCTGTCAGTAATAGCTGGGGATGATGGTAGAGAACCAGAATGCTAGGGGAATGCCTGTCAAAAACAGGGCTCCCTTTAGGCTCTAGTTAAGGGAGCAGGTTCATAACCCTAACATTGCAACTCACCTGGACTCAGCATTGTCCCTGTACTCTTAGGTTTTGACTGTGGTCAGGAAAGCCTTTGACCAATCTCACCAACTATGCCCACTGCTGAAAGTTACACGGCTACCATCATTTGTGCCTTAAAGTCTACTGTAATGCAGTCTGTGTGGGGCTGCACTTTAAAGTGACTAGGAAAGTACGGCTAGTGCACAGTGATGCTATCTGTTGGTGAGCACATCACACCCATTCTAAAACATCCGCATTTGTTACTAGGGTTATACACCAGACACTTAAGAATGCATTTCCCCACCCCAAAGAATCCTGAGAACCATTTTCAATTAGCAATAATCACACCCTGGATTAACCCCATTGGCTATGATGCTGGGGATTGTAGCTCCGTGAGGAGTAAACTACCATTCCCAAATTTCCTTTTGGGGGGATGTGTTTTAAATATGTGTATGTTGCCTATACTAGCTTAAGTTTAAAGAGTCCAACCTTAATTTAAAGATGCCTGTTGTGACCTTTGAAACTCTATGGTCTGAATTCACCTGAGTATCTCAGAGACAGTCTTCTCCCGTGCAAGTTCCCATGTCTACTAGCCCCTACTAAACATCTTCCAAGATAATAATGCCCAATCACATCATAAAGAGTTCATAACCCACCTACTCTCAGCAGCCAGAAACATCATAGCCAGACACTGGAGAGACCTGTCAGGAGTCAGCATGGACCAATGGTATCAAATAGTATGGGAAACAGCCTTATTAGAAAAGCTAACCAATAAACTGAAACTGACACAGGAACAAATAGAAGACTCCTTCACCCCGGTATGGCTTCCCTATATCACATACACAGCCCAACGCAACGATGACAAGAATCTGCCAACAGCATACAAATCAATATGGTTAACCTGATACAAAAACACCCACCCACCCCACTCAAACATGAAAAAAGTTCACCACAGTCAATCGCAAACAAACAAACAGCCACACCCTAGGCCAACCCCAACCTCTCTCACCACCAAAGGAACACAAGCAAATAGTAAAGAGAACCTGCATAAGCGACGCTGACACATAACCCCACACATACATTAAGCAGAACAGAAGCATTGCCACCCAACCCCAACCCCACTCACTGTCATGGTCCAGTTCACAGGCAATCGAAGTCCCGGCTGGGGATGTCAGGACCGGGGTCAAGATGACGGGGTGGGAGCAGGAACAGGAGTCCAGAAGCCAGGAGTCAGGAAGCCAAAGTCCGAGGGTCAAGAGACCCGGGAGTCAAGAAGCCAAGGGTCCAAGGGTCAGGAAGCAAGGCGTCAAGGAGCCAAACACAGCAAGGCAGGGAACATGTTGCTATGGCAAAGAGCCAAAGGGAAATGCTGACCTTATATCCCTTCCCAGCTCTTGCCACCAGGTGCTGTGAGTTACCAATCAGTCTCACCTGTGCCTTGCCTCTTCAGAACAAACTTATGAAGGCCAAAGTCTTGCAAAGTCCTATTGGTCACGGGGCCTGGCTCCTGCAGGTACTCCTGATACTCACCATCCCCCCCACCTCTTTCCCCCTTTTCTTCATAATGTAACACTAATGTCTCAACAAATGAAACTGATCTGTAGAAAATGTATCTTGAAAAAAGAGACATTGCACATACTTTTGTAAACCAAGAAATCTTTAATAAAAATAAGTTGTTGTTTTTTAAAAAAAGATCTACTAGCGAACTGTTGGAACTGGATATTTTGTCATTTAAAAAAATATAAGGCTTATCAATTTGCTGTAAATTAATATTTTCATTCTAAAAATGTTAGCCAGTTTTAAACGCTAGGCAGGTGGGTACATGAATTGCACCGGAACTCTTGTATGCATGTATATATTACACGGGTCCCGTTGTGAAGGTATTTTGTGTTTAAATCGCAATGATTGCTGATCTTAACGGTGTGTGCCTGTGTGCATATGCAGTTGCGCCAAGGTGTATATTCTGCAGGGGTGTGTGAATGGAATTTCTAAGTGTGTGTGTGTGTGTGTGTGTGTGTGTGTGTGTGCATGCGCGCATGTGTGCACACATGTGAGAGAGTAACAAATTTATGCCTGGATATGTAAACACAGCATCAGTGAGAGCACTTGCAGCTCCAGCACTTGGCATTCTCGGTGCAGTTCAGTTGCAAGGTTAAATAAATATCTGACTGCAGCTCAAGGAAATGAGTGAAAGCATTGAGAAAGAAGAAACCCAGATCTCCAGAGAGATGAACTCTATACGCAGCCTGTTTGCCTGCTCTTGGGCTGCCACCTTCCCCACAGGCCCTACCGCCGATCTCCCCCAATGTGCTGTCTATTTTCAGACAGCTCCTGACTTCTTCAGAAGCCAAGTGGACAGGCTGATAATTCCTCTGGTCCCTCCCATGGGTCTGCAGCATGGCCTCCAGCTTATTGGCAGCGTCGTCGAGGGCCATCTTTAGACCATGGCTGCTCCCCTCTTGGCTAGAATTCATTCTAAGCTAGCAGAGGGAGTTCCTTACCTGGGGAAATCCCAGAACTGGAGCGGGGAAAGGAAGCAAGTGATGATGACAAATGTCTCAGATTCTCTTAACAACCCAATAGGAAGTAGGCGAGCAGCAAACTGAATGGCATCCAGGGAATGAGGCAGAACATCAGCTAGAGAGCTAAAAGGAGACGCGGAGTCAAAACACAGCAACCAACCACCATAAGTGCCTGAGGGGAGGGGAAATCAGATCTCCTGTGTGGGATCTCTCAGCCTAAGCCAGCTGAAACCCAGCCATTTGCTTTGTTAGTAATATACCAAGCCAGCTGGCTTCTATCATCTGTCTTGCCCTGCTGGAAGACAGAGCTGTAAACGTGAGGCTTCTTTGCCACCTTCAAATAGGTAGAAGTTCATGCCGGGGCTTCACAAGGAAAAGGCTAATCTGCAGCTTTTACTGGAGCTTTGAACCAGAGACCTGAAGCCTGGAATCTGGCCACTTCACCCAAACCAGTGTTTGAAATCCAAGCCCTCCCAAACTGGCCTCTTGCCCTCCTGCTCGGTTGGTTTCCTGGCCCAGAGTTCATCAAGCAGTCTTGCTTGCCTGTCAATTTCCTTCATGCCAACAGGACACACCTCTCCTTAGGCCCTAGTTTTTCCACTGCTCCCTTTTCTAATTAAGCCTCTGCCTCCTCCACCTGTCCTCTCTGCCTCCCTGCCTCTCAGACTGCCGCCGACTCGTTTCCCTTTCCTTCTTCCCTTCTCTCTCTTGGGCCTTCTTCCCACTCAGCTTCCTGACCTGGATGTTCCCGCCTGGCCCAGCTCTCCTGTCTCTGTTCCACCTTCTGCTGCCAACAATAATCAAATCCTTCCTATTCCTATTCCTCTGTAACAGATTCCCCCACCCTTCCTCCTGCCAACCAAACTGGACTCATTGTCACAAGACTCCAGAAAGAAGCATAATTCTGCAGCAGATTTGGGGTTTAGCTAGGATGCATCAATGCATCCTTTTCTGGAGAGAGATGCCGGCCACACTTTTCCATGCTCTAGTTAAACATCTGGCTATATTACCGTAATACAGTAAAGGTGGGGCTGCCCTTGAATAGCATTTCAAAAATGCAGAGGACTGGTGTGAAGACATGGAAGGATGTTCCATGTGATTATCAGGAAATGGGGGCACACTGCTGCCCCCCAGATGTTCATGTTTTGATGCAGATATTTACTGAGGAAGTCTGCATTTGAGCAGCTGTTTGCATATGGGCTTTCATGTAGTCAGGACCCCTGCACATTTGGGGTTCCCAGCTGGGTGGGTGCATGTACACAGGTAAGGAAAAGGGACCCCTGACCATTAGGTCCAGTTGTGACCAACTCTGGGGTTGCGGTGCTCATCTCACTTTATTGGCCGAGGGAGCCAGCATACAGCTTCTGGGTCATGTGGCCAGCAGGACTAAGCTGCTTCTGGCGAACCAGAGCAGTGCACGGAAACGCTGTTTACCTTCCCTCTGGATACCTATTTATCTGCTTGCACTTTGATGTGCTTTCGAACTGACTGAAATTTGCCATTATGTCCAATTCTGGACAAAACATGACTCATCTTAATGATGGCTTAGGGAACAAGCCATGGTTTCTGATCCTGGCTTGTTGCTCTAATCATAGTTCTGAGGCAAAACCAGCCTCCCCAACCTGGTGCCCTCCAGATCTTTAGGACTACAATTCACCACCAGTCCCAGCCATCAAGACCAATGGGCAGGCATGATGAGCGTGCCAAATCAGAGGTTAGTACTGTATCCAAGCCCAACCTTATTGCCCAGCTTAGTGCAGAGGAGTTGTTGGTGCCATGTCTGCCTGTTGCTCCTGGGTTGCATAGTTCCTGGATTGCCAATTCCCTATACTGTACCACAAGAAATTCTCAGGACTCCCTGAAGACATGGGGTACAGCCTTACTAGCTTCACTACTTCCTTTAACAGTTTGCTTTTCAAAATTAAATTATTGTGATGTGCATTGTCTGTTTTGAAAAAAGCTCTTAGCCCCTTTCAGTTGGAAGCAAATGTGATTACTGTAGAGAAGCAAAAGAAGACAAAGGAGGAGGAGGAGCAAAAATTGTGGCAGCAGGAGACCAGGGCAGGTGTAGCAGAGGCTTGAAAGGGTTACTATGATAGTGCTTGATTCATAATGCAGCTGAGCATTGGGATGTGGAAAAATTCATATTCCAAGGCAGGGAAACTTTGGCAACATCTTTAGCAGCTTGTACCTCAACTTGTCTTATTTTAGATTTAGATTTGCCAGAGTCTGTATGCTCTTCTTTATTTTCTTTATTTAGAACAGACTTCCGTTTCTTAAAGAAAGCCTTCTTGGTTTTCATAGCCTCCTTCCCTACTATTTAGCCATGCTAGCATCCTTCTACGCTTGTTTGTACCTTTTCTAATGTGAGGAACACATTTTACTTGAGCCTGTATTGTAGCTTAATAACTTCCACGTTTTCTCATGGATTGACCCCTCCCAATTGTAGCTTTCAGCTTCATTTTAACAAATCCCACCATGTTAAAGAAATATTAAAATATTCACGTTTTAACTGTTGCGATGGACTTTCTGAAAGGAATTAATGAAAATGATGTTTGGTCTGCATTTTTTTTAAGTGAACAAACCTAATTTGCACCTCCCAGACTAATACACTGATGGTAACGTAATTATCCTTAAGATTTTGCACTTCTCTAAATTTTGTGATAATAGTTATCAGCTCAAAAATAACAACACCAAGATTAATTAAAATTGCAAATTTTAGGATAAAATACATTTAAAATGTGTACGCTGAGATAGAATATATATTTAAATAAGTATTTTGTGATGTTGTGGTTAGGCTTTTGGAAATAGGACCTGAAAAACCCGAGTTCAAATTCCCACTGAGCCATGAAGCTCACTAGGTGACCTTGGGCCCATCATTGTCTTTCAGCCTAGCCTACTTCCCAGGATTGTTATGAGGAGAAAAGGGGGGAAAGGGGGAAACAAGCACACCACTTTGAGCTCCTTGAAGGAAAAGTGGAATATAAATATAATAATATATGTATTTGAAATCACAAAGGAATGTATGTATGGGCTTTAAAAATCAACAACTACAAATTAATGTGGAAATGGAATGGAATGGAATGGATTTACAAATAAGCACATGTGAAAATTACAGAGACTAGAAATTGACCAATCAGTCCATCCCTACTTTCTGGGCACTTTCTCATCCACATACGGTATATGTTACCGCTATTTCCAATAAATGTAATACTTACAGTTTCCATCAGATCGTAGACATTGGTTAGAACTAAATCCCAACTACAGTTTACTTTTGTGCTTTCACAAGTAACTTTTTGAAAGCAGAACTTATTCTCTCTAGAGATTTTGTCTCCTTGTCATAACTCATGTGTACATTGATCCAATCAATCTGAGCAGGGCCGGATTTAGGTTTGATGAGGCCCTAAGCTACTGAAGATAATGGGGCCCTTTATATGTCCTGCTGTCCTTTGTCAACAACAAATTGTCGCTGTTGAATATGTGTTGAATACATGCTATATGGTAATTAATGACCTAATAGGTATCTAAAGCCATTTGCACGTTGCCATGCAACCAGTCCATGCAGAATGTAGGCACCCTATATATAGAAATGAGCAAACCAGTGATATTTTAGGAAGCAGGCTAGCAAGCGGGGCCCATTACCTACATCGTAGGAGCCTACACAACATAAAACACTGTTGCTGTATGTAGGTTTTATTTTTATTTTTTTATCTTATATTTTGGAAATGTACATCCAGTTGTTGTTTTCGCTAAAAAAAATTGGGGCCCCAAGAGAGTGGGCCCCTAAGCTATAGCTTGTTTTGTTTATACATAAATTCTGCACTGAATCTTTTATTACTTTTTCTACTTAGGCTGCTTCCTTCCTTCCTTTGCAACTAAAGGTTACCATCATTGTTTTTTCACGATGTGGGACTTAGTATATTCTTGCTTCTGTGTTGCTTTTTTTGGTCTGGAATTTCTACCCATGCTGGTTCTGTGGACAAGTGTGTTTCTTTTAAGATCTCGTTAGAAGCTATGCCCACTTCACATATAAAGCAACACCATTTCTATGTTCAATCTACTCTGTTCTTTATACAGATTTGAATTATATAAATAACAGTAACTTATTCACCAATATTATATTCCTCTTACTACCTTTGAGTATATATAGTAAAATGCACTCTAGTTTGCTTTGAGACTTCTGACATTTACTTATAATAACCTATATATGTCCTCTTGAAATGTTACTTTCAAATATAATAGACTGACTCTCAAGTCTCTCTATGGCTTTTGTCAATTTCTGTCCTATCATCACTCTGAGAACATAGATCATCATCCCTAAGGGATAAGTGGTCCTGAACCAGATGCTCCTCAGCAGCTGTTGGCTTACCCGGGAATTTGGCTTAAAAGATGTTCTCAAACCTCTTTGATCTTCCATTATAGTTCAAGTGGAGTCAAGGCAAATGAGCATTACAATAATCAAGTTTAGGAAGTATGAATACAGTAATGACCACGAGATGCTTTAGCCAAGCGAAACCCATTTTTAGACACAGTAGTCTAACTTTCCAGTTACGTTGTCAGCACACACAACCGTGTGCAACATATATATCCTAGTTTTCCAAAGGATTGAGGTGGGGGGGTTGTGTGTGTATAGTTCCTATAGGCAAATACATTTAAGATTTATTTAATTTATATTTAGCATTACTACTGGTATATATTTTAGGGTTGCCATGTTCCAAAAAGTGAAAATCTGGACAAAAAAGTTGTTGAGGAAAATCGGCAAAAATGATGCTGCCAACATGGGTTGTTGCCATACATCATGACCAGGAAGGAGACCATTTTTATTCCTCCCCGCCACATTTTTCACCCTTCATTGGGGGGCAGAAAAATTGCTGGGGGGCTGGATCAGGCACCCAAAATGAGGGTTGTGCAACTCCTGAGCTTATAAGCCCCACTTATTCCAATGGGAGAGCTAAGTATATGCTAAATACCTCCCCACTGGAACCAGTGAAACTAAATTTTAGTCCTGTCCACATTTAGGAACAGAAGTTATTGTTTCCATACTGCAATGTGTAAATCACTGGTTTATTTGTTATTAATTTATTTATATATCACCTTTTTCAAGGCATTCAGTTCTGTTGCATTGCATCTTGATGTATTGTGTGTCAATCTGGGTGTGGTACTCAATAAATTGAAACCTTGTGAGTCTGTATCTGGGGCATAATTTTGAGTGCACTTCAAAAAAAGCAGGCATTTAGAACAAATTATGCTCACCATCAAATAATTGGCCAACAAAGGTTGTTAGTGCTCTAGTTTTGGAATCCCATACAATGCTAAAAGAAAAAGAACTTCCGTGACTTCTTTGGTTGTATTAATATGAGCTGGCAATTATTGGATTTGATGCATTGAGCTTTAAAAGAGCTATCCTTTAGGAAAAGGTGGAATGAGTGCATGAAGGGGAATTGCTGGGGTAGTGATGAGTTGAAAGAAGTTAATGGAGTGAACTCATAGTTAGATACAGGTAATAGGGTTATTATTACCTGTCAGGGAAGGTTGATAGGGGTTTAATTTCATCATACTTTGGGTTAAATAATTGGCCAGCCTCAATTTAAATGGAAAGATATGTTGTAGAATCACCATGGAAGTTTACCAACCTTGGCCCAGAGTATCTAGCAAGACGGCTTAACCATGAGGAACGTGTCCAATGATGCTTCCCATATTCATCAAATAATATCTAATTGCAATAAATGGATCTGGTAAACAATAATTCCATAACCTTTGGGGGCAAGACACATAGAAGCTAGCCAAACATCTTAAGTTATTTTCTTCAATGTCCAACAGAAATAACTAAAAACCATTGGTAAAGAAAGCTATCAGAAATATGTACTAAAATCCTTTAGCATACAATGGATTTAGCATGGATTTATACCTTTGACTGAAGATATTGAACTGGTGAAAGTAGCCGTTTCCCCATCTGGACTTCTTGCTGTGGAAGTGCTGACAAAATAGAACAAAGATTCTTAGGGCACTTTGCTTCTATGGAACCTTGCAGCAAAATACTGCTTGATGCCATCACTACTTAATCTCATATTCACAGGGATGGCACTGGTCATTATGATAGTCTGTAGTGGGGATCCTGACTCAATCGCATGTCAATGAATGGCACATTCCACAAGTGAATGGCTTAGGTAACCAGTTCATGGAACCAATTCAGCTCATATGGACACAACCTTGGCTAAAACATAAGGGGTTTGTAATGAAGGGTTTTGGATTATGTTCTTCAATGTTTCTAGGGAGGAAATAAATGGCTTCCTTGAACAAAATAGAGAAAGAAAAGAAGGGAAATCAATGGCAGCCTTTTTAATTTAAAAAAATAAAATTTATATACCATTTAGTCGTCAAAATATCTAGGTGGCTTGTTGTTGTTTAGTTGTTTAGTCGTGTCCGACTCTTCGTGACCCCATGGACCAAAGCACGCCAGGCACTCCTGTCTTCCACTGCCTCCCGCAGTTTGGTCAGGCTCATGTTTGTAGCTTCGAGAACACTGTCCAACCATCTCTTCCTCTGTCGTCTCCTTCTCCTTGTGCCCTCAATCTTTCCCAACATCAGGGTCTTTTCCATGCAGTCTTCTCTTCTCATGAGGGGGCCAAAGTATTGGAGCCTCAGCTTCACAATCTGTCCTTCCAGTGAGCACTCAGGGCTAATTTTCTTAAGAATGGATGCGTTTGATCTTCTTGCAGTCCATGGGACTCTCAAGAGTCTCCTCCAGCACCATAATTCAAAAGCATCAATTCTTCGGCGATCAGCCTTCTTGATAGTTCAGCTCTCACTTCCATACATCACTACTGGGAAAACCATGGCTTTAACTATACGGACCTTTGTTGGCAAGGTGATGTCTCTGCTTTTAAAGATGCTGTCTAGGTTTGCCATCGCCTTTCTCCCAAGGAGCAGGCGTCTTTTAATTTCATGACTGCTGCAGTGATCATGGAGCCCAAGAAAGTAAAATCTCTCACTGCCTACATTTCTTCCCCTTCTATTTGCCAGGAGCTGATGGGGCCAGTGGCCATGATCTTCGTTTTTTTGATGTTGAGCTTCAGACCATATTTTGCCTCTTTCACCCTCATTAAAAGGTTCTTTACACACACATATTAAAATTACTGATAATTTTGAGCTGCTCCCTGGTGCAGCATACATCCAGGAAGATCACTCATATGAGCTCTCTATGCTGTCCTGTTATTTCCTTCCAGAAATGGCCAATAATGTTTTGGTAGTTGAGGCAGACAATACCAATGGTGTCCATTGCCACAACATATAACAGAACACTAAATAGCTGGCAAATTGCTACCTTTTAATCATACCCCAAATCCACTATCTGAGTTACAGCAGCACAGGAAGCTGCCTTATACAGAGTCAGACCATTGCTTCATCTAGGTCAGTCTTGTCTACACTAACGGGCAGTGGCTGTCCATGATTTCAGACAGGAAATATTCCCAGCCCTACTTGAGAGATGCTGAGGGTTGAACCTAGGTCCTTCTGCATGCAAGGCAGATGCCAGATTCTCCGCCACTGAGCTGTCACCCTTCAATAAAGGAGATTATCTCTTCCTGCCTAAAGTAGGACTGGCCCTGTTCTGTTCTGTAAACCGCATTTTCGCAAAGTCAGTTTCCATCTCCCTTCTTGGAACTGTCCTGTTTGATTATTCCATTTTTAAAGTCATTCAAGTTATCCCTAACTGTGGATTCAGTACTAATTGTGTATATAGTTGTTCTAAATCTTTTATTTTATGCCTTTATAGTGCAATGTTTTTGTGAAAGTTAATAAAAATTATACCAAAAAAAAGTCATCAACCCTGAGATTTGGGGATGCAAACCTACATAAACAAAAAACAGTGGTAAAATAAGAATCTTGAGTAGAACTTTAAAATACCATTCAGGTGAAAAGTTAGGGGTTATCATTCTGCTTCTAATACCTTTTTTATTGTTTGCAACTGGAGCCTGGACCCATAAAGGACTCTCGAAACAAGGTTTCTCAGCTAATTTAACTGGTGTTTCCATTCCAGCCACAGCACTGCAGCAGCTAAAGAGTTAAGGGCATCAGCCAGAGGCTCCTTTCTTTTCGCTCTCCCCCTTGTAAAACTCTTTGTTTTACAAAAAACACATCATCAGAAAACCTGCTCAGAATCCTCTCAGTCAGTGACACAGAAAATTCACATCCCCAGGAGCTGCCAGGGCAACAACAAATAGCAACTGTAAATACAGCTGCCTAAATTTCACTGGATGGTGTGCCGGCCTGCAGTCAGGGGATCAGAGAGGGCGTCATGCTTCAACAAGACTTGCGCAGCGTCTAGAATTCAAGAGGACACTCTTTGCTTTTTCGCTGTGCTCCTCTCGCTCCTGCTCAGACATTCATAGGCACCTCTCATCCTTTGGCCTGTCTGCCCCCCTTTAAACAATGGTAAACGTTTTATCCTTTTTTTCAATCTAATGTTTTGGTTCTCTTTGAACTAGTTCTTGCAGATCATCTCCCCATTTTCCCCTTCTCTTCCTTTCCCTTCCTTCTTTCTCCCTCTCTCAATTCCCTGATTTCCACCATTTTTCTTTCAACCAAAAAAGCAGGACCTCCCTCAGTCAGGGAATCAGGATCCACTAGCACTTTGTTTATTTGTGTTTCACTGGATGCCTGAAGGCCAAAATGGGCATTATGTGGTTTCTCAAATAGTTTGCCTTTGCAGCCATTTATTTTTATTCTATCAATACAATTCTATGACGCTATGATAGCCAGTTTGGGGTGGGGAAGCCCAATTGAGACAGTGGTGTGGGGGCCAGGGTTAGTTTTAATAATCCTTTGCCTTTACTGTGGTCTCCATCAGAATCTCCAAATGGGACAGGATGCCAGGGGGAACATTCCTCACACTGACTTTGACTCTCATTCTCTGGGGGCTGGTTTGCTTATGTGGGTACCCAGCATGCAGGGTACCTACCCATCAATGGTACCATACCTGCGTAAGTGAACTGGTGGCAATCAGCACACAGGAACTTCGAGCTTCACCAGAAACTAGTAGCAGAATCTCCAACTCCAATGGGTGACAGGGATCTGTTTTATCAAATACAGTGGTACCTCGGGTTAAATACTTAATTTGTTCTGGAGGTCCGTTCTTAACCTGAAACTGTTCTTAACCTGAAGCACCACTTTAGCTAATGGGGTCTCCTGCTGCTGCCGCGTCGCCGGAGCACAATTTCTGTTCTCATCCTGAAGCAAAGTTCTTAACCCAAGGTCCTATTTCTGTAACCTGAAGCATATGTAACCCGAGGTACCACTGTACTTTCTGTGGCAATGAGACACTGTGAAATAAGATTTATATAATCATAAGATACCATATATGCTCTTAAATCATGCTTAATTCTGTCTTGCAAAGCTGCAGAATAAAATACTACACGTTTAACAAAATCTTTCAAACATACACTTTTAATTATGACATCCAACCTCCATAAAAGCTTATTTTAAGCTGCCCAAGGTCCATAAGCTTGTGCACATTTCACCAAACATATCGAGAGAAAACTATACCAGGTGTTATCAAACCAACAGACCTGGAGGCTTGCTTTGTTCTCTTGTAAATGCTAAAAGTTTTATTTCGTTCACCCTCTGTTTCTCAGGGTCATTATTAGATGTGACAATAATCATGCAACTGGCAGTTGCATTCTTACTATTCGTTTAGCAAGTAGCAGCTCTGAAGCAAGGGGGGGGGTGTTCCAGATTCCTCCCCTGCTATTTGTATTGGGAAGAGAATTTCCATTGGTGTCGTGTCTAATTTGGCCCTCAGACAAACTTACTTTATGTGATTATTGTAGGATAGATAGCCCCATTTATATTGCCTAGAGTTCACTGGATAAAGAGTGGAATTCTAATGATAATGATAAATAATGCTTATTCAGCATATTCTCAAAATCCAAAGATGCTTATAGCAAAATAGAAAAATCTGAAATTATTTTCTAACTTACCACTAATAAGGATTCTTGGAGTGAATTCCAAATGCCAATATACCTATTTTTTATTCCCTCTTCTGTTGACTTACCTGGTATGTCCCAGATCACTGACAGAAATATTTCTTATTAATCCCTGAATGCATGGCTCGGGCCCATTGGATGCCCAGTTACCTAAGATGCCCAGTAACTAAATGGCACACCATCCCTGTAAGTACACGGAAGGACAGGTGCTCTTTGTCTCTAGCTTAACTGCTGCACAGTGACAATTGCTTAGTGACGATGTATCAGAGGCTTCTAGGACAATATGTTGGGGACAATTTGACCTTCATTCAAAGGTTTGAGTGACAGCCACTTGAGTACTGCAAAGGCAAGATGTACGAAATAAAAATCAAGCAAAAATCACAGCAAGGCAGGTACATGATATTAGGATACATCCTGGCTCCCCCTTAAGGCAGGTAAAGAGCAAAGACAGTGGAGACGGGGGAAGAGAGCAAGGCAGAGAAAACTCCTTCCCCATCATATTTACTGAATGGTGCTGAGTTATGACTGGAGGCCAAGATCTGGCTTCAGGCGATTGCCTAAATCATTTAGGAGCTGACAAGGTAGGGAGGGGGAAGAATGTTCTTGTAATTCTTCAGTCTGAGGTACATTAAGGAGCCATAAGCCATGTCGAGAGCTTGAATTACATTAGAGAGATTATCCTGTTACAGTTCATAATCCTGGATAATATACCATCCTGCAGCACACCTGCTAATGATAAATCTTGCCCTGTAATGGGGCAGTCATGACCCTGGCAGTCCTGAGGACCCTCCTGGCATAGCAGAGCTGGGCAGACAGAGTCAGAAGGGAGAGCAAGTAGGAATAACAGCCTGGCATCCCACTCTACACAGAAGCAAAATTCATATCCTCCCAGCTCTTAAATATTTTCAGCATGGTGCAATTTATAATGCTTGCGTATGGGGATGTCCAAAGTTCAGAGCAGCTGCAATGAAAATTATGCTACCCACCAAAGTGATGGAAGAAAGACTACCATTTTCCTTAGCACAGGAGATTATTTCCAGGGAGTGGCGGAGGCAGCCTTAGAAGAGAGACAGATCATCTTTCTTTCTTTTTTCATAAAGTGGCATGATAGAGCCATCAGTTGCTCATTGTGTGTACATCCATCATTAATCAAAAAGGTTTTGCACATTTTTACAGTACTTGGGAAACCTGCAAAACCTGTTCACTCAGAGGGGTTAGCAGGATTAAAGAAATGAGTGTGCATATCGTAGGCAAAGATAGCTCTGATATATCACATTCAACTATTTTACATACCATGAGCCTTCAGTAGAGAGACAATTCAGACATAATGTGAAAACGTGGTTTGTTGTGATGCCCAAACCAACACTATCCAACAAACCACATCTTCTGAGTGGCCACCAAATCAAGATCTGAAACTAGTTTGAAGCTGGTGTATGTGTGTTTGGGCAAACTTTGGTTTGGTGTTACATCTGAACCAAGCATCATTTGGAACATTGCTCCACCCTTGGAGGCCATTGTTTAGGAAAGCATCTGCGAAGTTTCAGGACTAAGTTGCATTTATATTAAAATATAAGCACTTCTCTTTCTTAACCAAAAAAAGGGTCAAGTCTGACTCTGATCTGAACTAAAAACAACAGCACTGGTCTTTCCCCCATGTTTTTTTTCCTATCAGAACTATTATTTACTCATTTATTATTAAAACTACTTTTTATACCATCTTTTAATATAAACATCGCAACATGGCATACAAAAACTACTGCCTGAAATTGCTATTTTCCCCATAAAGGGGGAAATAAAGTCTCAGTGGTTGCCCCCAGAATTTGTTTTTGTCTGTTGTCTTTGAATGAGCAGTAAGTTGGTCCCTTGGGGGTATTTAGCAGCTCTGGAAGGGTGATTTTTCTGATTTTTAAAAATGCACAGCGTTAAACCTGCTCTCCTGCATCATGGTCTTGAACTGGCTCAGGGCAGGGCAGCTGCTTTTCATTAAAAAAGAAAACTAGCAGGTCTTACACACATTTTAAAACAGAGTATTCAGTGTAACATGTAGCTTGGCCCTTAAGAAAGGTGGGAAAGAAAGAAAATTCTACAAACTGTGGTTTACCAGTATGTCTGGAAGACAAAATATGGTTTGTCGTTACTTCAGAACCTTCCATGACTAAGCTAGTGGGTTCCCACATGTTCTTAACTGAGACACCTGTCATTTACATGAAGGCTTTAGAATACTGCCTTGCCATGGAATCTCCACACAACTCTGGGAAAGAAGGAACTGGCCAAATAATGCTGACATTTTAAATTTGCCCCAAACGAGTTTTATAAAGAAGTTCGGAATGAGAACTCTTTCAAGCCCCTGTGCCATAGACTCACATAGATCTACAGTGGTACCTCGGGTTAAGTATTTAATTCATTCCGGAGGTCCGTTCTTAACCTGAAACTGTTCTTAACCTGAAGCACCACTTTAGCTAATGGGGCCTCCCGCTGCTGCCGCGCCGCCGAAGCACGATTTCTGTTCTCATCCTGAAGCAAAGTTCTTAACCTGAAGCATTATTTCTGGGTTAGCGGAGTCTGTAACCTGAAGCGTATGTAACCTGAAGCGTATGTAACCTGAGGTACCACTGTACTGAAATCCACATTTCACAGGTAACCCAGGCAAAGGTGTCATTAAGAACCTAGGAAGCTGCTTTAAACAGAGTCAGGCCATGGGTCCATGTAGCTCAGTATTATTTAGATTGTCTGTCAGCAGCTCCTTCAGGCTGGATTCTCTCTCAGCCCTACCTGGGTATGGTAGGGATCGAACCCGGGGCCTTCTGCAAGCAAGAACAGATGCTCTGTCACTGAGTTACGGCCCTTCTAGCGACTTACTCATCATCATTACCAAGAAGTAATAGTCTCCTTTTTCGGCAGTCTGTAGAAACCCAAACAGGGGCTTAGCTCTTGATTGCCCCAGGCACAGAACAAAAATAGTTGCTGCACAGAAGAGCTTGCTGTTAAGATAAAAGACAAGACATGACAACAAACGGATGCGGGTAGCGAACAAGGAGCCAAGGAAACAAAGAGGTAATAACTGGAGTTGTGTTGACTCTTGCCATTCTGCTGCACATCTGCAGCTCTGCTAACAATGCCCATTGACTCCTGCCCTCCAGACTCCACTACAGTTGCTAAGTGTGAATTAGAAGCTCACAGCCAAGGTAAGGAGGCCAGTGATAGCTTGCCACAGCCTGTCTGACCCCACAGCAGCCAGTTCTGTTTCCCCCAATTGCTCAGTATAAAGAAAGTGCCTTTATATTGTGTCAAGGATTTGCGGTTTCCCTGATGGCCATGGCTGATACTCGACAGAGTCTCTGCTCTTGGCCCTTGTGGGTTTTGTTTAAGTGCTTCTAGATAAAGCCCTTTTATCACTTTTAAGAGCACTGTTGCCCTGGTTTCTTACCCTGGCCTGAAGGCCATTCTTTCCTTCCTTCTCATCTTCGACCTCAGGTTCAAGAGTGCCAGACCTCCCTGGTTTAAAGGGGGCTGTGGCAGCAGGCGTTCCAGTGAGTGTGGGAAAGGCCGAGGCAGGGATTTCCACACTGCGCTTCACCGGGGAATGGTAAATCACTAGGAATATGAAACGGCTGCTCAAAAGGCAGATAACTACAGAGCAGTACCGCAGTGTGTTTTGCTTGTTTTGTCATTTCACTTTCATGCTCCTTCTGTTTTCTATGATTGTTTTTTAAGGAATAAAATAGTTACTTTTGAATATTGTCATTATTCCAAAAAGCCAAATACAGATTGCTTTCCCCTCCAGGATTTGCTTTCATAAATGTAAAAGAAAAAGGGGAAATTCTTTCTTTCCACATACCCCACTTTAAAATATGAATAGTTCAAAGAATATAAAACCACTGGGGAAAGGGGGACCAAGAATATGTTAAACTTAATGAAAATGTTACATTTAGCCATTTAGGAACTGTTGACAGGTGAAGCAGAGAGAAAATCACTACCCTGGCCTTTGACACCTGATATATTTATTTCTCTATTTTCTTCACTGTGATATGCATTGTTTTTAATATTGTATTTTTAAATTGTTGCAATCTGCCCTGAGACCTGATGGTGAAGGGAGGGTAGGTAAGAAATCACCACCAGCATCATCATCTTGTTTCTCTTCCTTTTGGCATTCTGGTTCTCTCATTCCAACCTACAGATGCTGCCCCTGTCCCCCACCCCAAACACCCAGTATTGTAAGGTTCTCTCTTCTCGTCTACCTTTCCCACTCATCTCTTCTTTCTCATCCTAGTTTTGCCTTCCCTCCTCCTCCTCCCTCTCTCCCTTTCTTTCTCCCCTCGTGGCTTGCCAACTGCCAGAGGATGACATCTCCTTTCATGTTTGGGGCTGAGCAGAGGCTCTGAATGTTCGTTTGATTCCGTTAAGATAATAGCTGGTTCACTGTCAGATGCAGACTGATCAGTTAAAACCTTAATCACTGCCTGTCTACTCACATGGCACTTATTTTTTAAGAGATTAATCCCCTAAGCACTGCACCAGCATACATTCAGGATAGAAAGGAAAAAAGGGGGTGGGTTTTATATTATTATTTGATGCTGTTTCTTTCCCTCTTTTCTTTCATTTTTTTTTATAAAACAGGTATTTCTCCCCCTCTCTTAAAATTGTTTTCCTTTTTAATCTGGTCGTTGAGAAGTATTTGACCTCTCCACCTTAGAACACCTCTCCTTCAAGATGTGTGTATGATAGAGACGTATGTGAAAGTTGGCAGAGAATAGACACCAGTTAGTTCTTTGGCAACACACACACACACACACACACACACACACACACACGAGAGAGAGAGAGAGAGAGAGAGAGAGAGAGAGAGAGAGAGAATGAATGAATGAGGAATGCCGCATCAACTTGTTTCCCAGTGTTGCCATAAATCTGAGCATGCTTTCTCCTTGTCTGCTCTTGCTACCGTGCTTTTGGAACTCCGGGCTCACTATGGGATTTGCAGAACTAGACACGATGATGAGTCCTTGTGAGCATTTCGGCAATTTAAGGGCTAAAGTATATGTTACGCAGCAGTCACATCATGTAACAGTCTCCCAACATTTATTTTTTTTACAACTGCACGGAAGCTACAGGAGGCTGCCAGTTTGAGTGACGGAATGTTGGTGGGGGAGGTCACTGCTTAACCCTTTCCCCTCTGGCAGTTTCCCCTCTCAAACCTGGATCTTTTCTCTCACGGGCAGAGGAGCAGGCCTATTTTTTTATTCAAAAAAACAGAAAAAAGCAGAAAGACTAAAGCAGCATCTCCCTCCACATTGCACATGTATTCAAACTGGAAACCTCCCACAGTTGTTTACCACTTTTTCTAAAACAAACAAAAAATGCATAGGGAATTTGTTACATGTTTGTGTAGCGTTTCATTTGGCCCTTGGTCGGGTTATTTTACTGTGAGTCAGCATGGGTTAAGACCTTCAGGCAACCAGCCTGCCCTGATGAACCACACTGGCACATACCCCTGCAGAGTGTGGGCAGGGGAGAGCAGCTTAAAAAATGGGGTTTGTGTATGGAAACAGCCACTGGCACAAAATCATTAAGCACCTCCTCCCACACCATTACTCCTTTCTCAAAACTGCAGCCTCCATTTAACTAAATTAACATATACAAAGAAGAAATACCAGTAGGTCAGACTTCCACTGAGTATTGTTTTATTTGAATGTTATTATTAATATTAATAATTCTTTTATTTGGTTTCTGGGAGTAAGAGCATTTGAGGTGAAGATGAGAGTCTGGATTTTTAATGCAATTTGGATATGCCCGTTTTGAATTAAAAACAAACAAACACCCAAAGTTCCCAACCTTTGAGTTTTTGAACTAAGTATGGCACCGCTTGTCCATTTCATGGTAATCACATAACGTCACTGAGTCGCATTGTCTCTGGATTAGACCACCAAATTGGTCTGAATCACCAAACAGGTGGCACAATTTGCTCATATCCTTTGATCTGTCTCTGTTTAACATCTTAGAGCATGTTGATCTATTTTACATATCCTTAGATATTTTAAATGCTTTTAATATATACATTAGTGTTATTGTTTTAGCACTCATTTTATCACATTAGTATTTGCCGCCTTGGGCTCCTTTGGGAGGAAAAGCGGGATATAATCAGTCAATTAATTAATTAATAATCTGGGAATGCTAATATTAGAGTGATGTGTATCCCCCATTGACCACATGAAGCACTGATAAACACATTGCACAGAAAAAATAAATTAAGCAAAGAGAGAGAGACAGACAGACAGACTAGGGATATTTCTAGAATGTTGCTGTTTTACAAGTGAGATTCAACCAAATACTGGCAAAAATTCATGTTGTGCCGTTAGGACCATAGGAAGTTGCCTTGTACTGAGTCAGACCATTGGTCCATCTAGCTCAGCAACATCAACACTGACTGGTGGCAGCTCTGCAGGGTTTTTTTTCCAGCCCTACCTGGAGATGCAGGACCTTCTGCTTCACCACTGAGCCATGTCGCTTCCCCAAGTTAAAATAGACTTGGCACTCTTGTGCAATAAACCACCCATACACCCCCCAAAAACCAAACCTTTTTGCAATAAGGAAAGTGACTGCAAAATGCCCTGGAAAGTGGCTTGAAATGACATCACATAACCTCCCCGCAAATACTTCAGAATGGATGCTTAATCTAAAGTCGGCGTCACAGAACCACCCTGCAAACTTTGTGCAAACGAATCAAGATGAATGCTCAGTAACCAGGTTGTCTGGAAGCAACCTTAGACAATAATGCAAATTCACATCGAGAATCAGCCTTGTAACAGTAGGGTGGTTTACGGTTCCAGTGCCAACCCTTATTTCTTGGCTGCTGCCACCCACTTATGCGCCGCATAGGGCAAGGGGTATGAGATTCATACTGCCTTATGAGCTAGCTGAATTCCAAGTCTCCTGTTTGGCCAGTTCACCCTACCTCCCCTCTCCTCTCCCAGGGACATGTAGGAACTTCATGTTTTCTGAAATTGCTTATGAAATATCATGCAATTGAGTATTTTGTGCCCTCATCAAAGTGAGCGCACATTGAGTAAGATTCCATAAGCAGTCACAGGATTATGATGCTCGGGACTGTATTATTATTTGGGGGGAGGGGAATCATCATTATAAATCCTGCTACATTAGCTCCACTTTACATAAGTAATCTCCATTCTTATGTCTGTAGTAAAATGACATAAACTAAAAAGTGTTATCGGTTACATGGATGCAATTCATGTTACAAAACACACATCAAAGTTTTTGAAAACATTTACCATGCAAAAATCCTGCACAGGGATGAAAGACCATTATGAAAAGAGACAGAGCTGTGAAAGAGGATGAGCTCAATAATTCATGAAAAATGAACAAAGCAAGGTGACATCGTAAATTGCAGAGAACACATTGGTTGTAGTTGTTCTGCCTATCAAGCTAGCCATTATCACAAATGTGCCCCAAAATATAGGTAGAGCCCATGCCCATTTACCTGGGAGTAAGCGTCACTGAATGCAGTGGGGCTTGGTTCTGAATAAACATGCATAGGATCATACCATTAGGTGCCATAGTTCAGAACATCCTCTACCAAATTAGATTCCAACTTTATAAAGATTTATTTTATAAAAAAAACAACATCTGGTTTCCTTACACAGTGCCGTTACCCAGCCTTTCTGTATCTTTTCTTTGTAAATGTTTCTTGTATTGGATTCCCAGCATAATTTCAATGGCTCAAAGTTCAGAATTACTATTGTTGATGTTGTTAGCATCACCACCCAGCCCATGATGGCAGCTCCATTATGATAAAAGAGATGGATTTGCACTTAACGTAAGTCAGATAACCATTCTGGTAATGGTGTTAATTACTGTTTTCATTTTGACTGTTTCTTTTCTTGAAGGATGTCAAAGTCTCTTGTATATATTACCAGGCTAGTCTTGAAAGCAGATAAGCCAGTGGAGATACAGAAGTCCAAACTGGAAGTGACATTCAGTTCCATATATCTTTCCCGCAGTGTTCTACATCCACACCATACATTTAAAGCACACTGCTTCCCCCAACTTGGGAACTGTAGTTTATCCCACACAGAGCTATAGCACCCTTAACAAACTACAGATCCCAGGGTTCTCGGGTGGAAGCCATTTGCTTTAAATGTACGCTGCGGATGTGACAGTCTTGGAAGAAGGACACTGTTACACCAGTATCCCTGCCTGTCCACCAAACAGTGATCAAGGTGTTTAAACAGCATTTAAAACACAAAGCAAGGTAACAACCAAAGACATAAACACTCAGATGTACTCCTGTCTGTGGGGAAAATATATGCTTCATATTTTTCCTTTGTGGGGAGAAAAATAGCCAAGGAGGACAATTTTGAGAAGGGAAATGGACAGAGGGGAAAAGACCCCACCATTCACTCCTTCATTTAAACTTGCAGCCACCCAAGGCTGCTTTTGGTTTAAAATAACACTGAGGGGAAAGAAAAGCACAACAGTGCATCCTGTCATGTCTGTTTTGGCTCTGGCTGTCTTGTGAATACATTTGGTGCCGTATCTGGCATTCATAACTTTGAAAACATACTCAGTTGGACCCTGCCCTAATGTTCTCAGCAGTAGGTGTTGTATAATGTTTGTGCAGTCAGGAGGGCCTAAACAGTACTTCACAAAGAAACATTGGGTGCCAGTGACAATGTTGAGAGCTGAACCCTATATTTCTTCAGCCCTGATCTAACCCAACAGGTCGTCCACCCAACTGGACACATAAAGAGGAATATATATATTTTGCCTTTCCCACAGAGTCTTCCCGAGGCTTTTGCTGAGAAGCACAATGAAAACAGTTAGCTTCCCATTGGAAAATATATGGCATCTTGCTCTGTGCTTGTAGCGAAGGGATAAATTTTAAGAAGACCCCCTTCCCTCTGAGGGGATAAATCCTTCAGGATGAATCATCCAAGAGAACCAAGGAACAACCAGAAACCTATTGACCCTTTTCCCTGACCGGCTAAAATCCTGAAGTGAACAAGTGGTCAACCTAAGGTCAAAGGCCAGTATGGGGCCAGGGAGAGCTGCTTCCCTCCAGACCCATCTGCCTGTGTGCAGACAGCAGCCACCCTAAAAGGTGCACTATTGATCGCGCTACAGGCCTTGAATGCGTCTTTCCCCAGACAGTAGCAATTATCATAATCAAGCAGTTGACTCCAATTACGCCTTCCTCTCATTAAAGCCAAGGGGATGGCCACAGCCACGGCAGCAAAGGGAAAGTTCGCAGCCATGTCGCCTTTGCATATCTTAATCTAAAATGACAGGGTGTGACACAGGGGGCAGGTGACCCTGCCAGCGTTCAGCTGTTCGTGTGGCAACAATTTCCAACACCAAATTGCTCCCAGGCAGGCCTTGATTGGAGGTTCAAGACAGCCAGAGAGAAAGAGAGAGAGAGAGAAGCCATTTCAGGGAACTGAAGCATTCTTCACAAGCATATTTAAATATGGTCAATTTACATTCAAGACCTTACTCTTTGTACATCATTAAATGCATCTTGTACCTTGGTGTATTTTCTCTTTCTGATGTTGCTCGCGGGGAGAGCTGAACATAGTTATTTTCCAGCAAAGTGAAAATGACAGAGTAAAAACCTTGACCCTCTTAATCTCAATGGGAGCGTCCCTATCTTCTCTGTCCTGCTCAAATTTCACTTTAGGCTAACACTGATCTTTAGGTGGTGCACCTTCCCAAATTCAAATCAGATAGAATATATCCAGTACTAGCAGTTGACAGTTGCTTGCCTGAGCTTCCAACACTGCCATCCCTGTGGTGTACCAGAAGGGGGAGCATCAAGGCAGCAGTGAGGTTAGTGCAATGCAAACACATCTGTGATTTGGTGCTCCTGCCAATGCATTTGCACTGCACCAACCTTGCAGCCACATTCCACCTTGCCCTCCAAGTCCAACACAGCAACGGTGGTGGTGGAAGGCCAGGGAAGCAACACCACCCTGCCCCACCAACTACTACTGGCCAATGCCTGAACACACAAAGGGTTAAACCAAACCCACCCCCAATGCCCCCTGGTAGGAAGGCTGCTCTTTCTTCATATCTTCACATGAAGGACTCTCCCAATGATTGGAGACCTTGATAAGCCACGGTTCCTGCTCATGGGAGGTTTCCAAGAGGGGTCGACTGAACATACCTTTAAAGCCTCTTCAGAACTTCTCACTAATTGCAGGAAGACCTGAAGAGCATCCTGGAAACATTTGGGGCAGAGCTTATGTGCACAACCTGGCTTCATCCTCAATTTAAGAGGTTATGGTTTGGGTGAATGCCTGAACTCAACTTCTAGAAAAGGTGCAATATTAATTTAGAAAATCTACCTCTAGATTTTTTTTTTTATTGTGAACGGACTCTATGCATATTGAGTTCCTCCACTCTCAGCTGAGGGTGGTGGTGGTGGAAACAACACTGGCCCTCAGTGCAGTGAGCAAGAAGGTGTGGCTTCAAATAACCTTTCAATCCTTGGACCTTGCAGAGTTTTAAACAGGTCCTGCTGGCCAGGTATTTACCTCAGGGCAACAAACACTGATAGCCCTACTGAAAGGGAAACCCATAACAATAGAATTGGTGGGGGCAGAAGGAAGGTTACTTGATGATAGCTGGAGGGGCTGCTTGTGGCACAAACCATCCCTTTTGACAGTGATGCTACATGCCAGAGAAGAGGCTAAAAGACTTTTACATCTTTTTCTGTTTCAAGGGGGGTAAGGAAAGATTGGTTTGTGCCCAGCCACAAGGCAAAAACAAAGTAGTCTTTTACCAGTTCCCTGGAATCCAAGGCTGCACACGCACAGTACATTTAAAGCATGCTTAAAGCACATCCCAAGAATCCTGGGAACTGTATTTGACTCATGGAGCTACAATTCCCAGCCCCTTTAACAAACAACAGTTCCAGGGGTTCTCTGGGTACGTTGTGTGCTTTAAATGTGTGGTGTGTATCAAGCAGTCAAATTACTTTCCCAAGCAACTGGGAGACAGACATACAGCTTGCGCTGTCCTATGCATGTGTACTTATAAGTTCGCAGAGTACAGAGGGACTTCCTTTCCTAGCAACTGAGCATCCGATTGCAGCCTTAGGTAAAGGTAAAGGGACCCCTGACCATTAGGTCCAGTCGTGACCGGCTCTGGGGTTGCGGCGCTCATCTCGCTTTATTGGCTGAGGGAGCCGGCATACAACTTCCGGGTCATGTGGCCAGCATGACTAAGCCGCTTCTGGCGAACCAGAGCAGCACATGGAAACGCCGTTTACCTTCTTGCCGGAGCGGTACCTATTTATCTACTTGCACTTTGATGTGCTTTCAAACTGCTAGGTTGGCAGGAGCAGGGACCAAACAACAGGAGCTCACCACGTTGCGGGGTTTCAAACTGCCAACCTTCTGAACGGCAAGTCCTAGGCTCTGCGGTTTAACCCACAGCGCCACCCGCATCCCATAGATTGCAGCCTTACAGCTCTGTAATTGGACTTGCTGTGTACAGTTGCTGTTCAGTGCAATTTATGAAGGAATAAACTTTCTTAAATTGAGTTGGATTTACTTCTGAGCTGCACAGGGCTTCGGAGTAGTTCATTCCCTAGAGGAAATTGATTTGCACCCACCAATATAATAACAATAAAATAAAAAAAAATCTCTCCAGTTGCTGAGCATATAACCCATCCTGCAACCAGGGAAGAGACCCACAGTGCAAGCTTATGTGAATCTACCAAGAAGTCAGTACCATTGAGTTCACTGCTGCTTACTCCAGGGCAACAGTGTATTGGATTACAGCCTAAATAAGGTCCCTCCCCCCACCTCCCTCAGTGATGAGGGAGAGAAAATATGTACCTGCCAGTACCCCACCCACCCTAATCATTTTTCAGCTTTCCCCCAATAAGTTCCTGGAGAAATCTGTTATGAGAATTATGAGATATAAAATAAATATTCATAAATGTACCAAGCAACCACATACATAAATGTACCAGGCAAACACATATAAACCACATGTCTGAAACAGTACAGGAAAAAAGTCCTGAAACCATTTTGACTCTCCCAAATTGAACTCAAATGTTTATCTGCAAGGAAGAAGGAAATGGGAAACGCCTCTCCATTGTCTCTTGTGCTCACAAATCCTGCCTTAAGGACACATTTGGGCACATGTATAGGGTGAGCCTGTGACCTGGACTCAGGAATTAAGTATTTATCATCGCAAAAGAATAGCCAGGCTCTCCAGGTAAACCCATCAACAGGTTTCCTGTCAGACAATATTTTGCTGTAGACCGCCCCTTCTGCTGTAGACCGCCCCTTCAGTGATGCATGTATGATATATTGAGGGTTGGTCTTGGGCTCCAGGGTGGGCAATTTCAAAAGTCTATATAAGGGCTGGCACACTATTGTTCTGGGTTCCTCCTCCATCCTGTGTGGGGTGAGTGAGGAACCTGTTGCAACAGTTCAATAAAGATCAGGCTTCCTAGCTGCTTTGCTTCTCAATATTCTCTTGTTGGCCTCAGTTATTTTAAATATATAAAACCTTCACTCTCTTGCCCAATTCAGCAGAGAGAAATGCTTGCCCAGGGAGACCACTAGCCATGGCAGCTTTAGTTGAGATTCCAGGGGTTGGACTAGATGACCCTCAGGGTCCCTTCCAACTCCACAGTTCTATGATTCTATATCTATTCTAAAATAAGCTCTACTGAACTCAGTGGGACTTACTCCCAGGCTACTCAGAACTGAACATGGAACAACAGTTTCTGCCACAATGCTGACTGAACATTGAAAATGGCGCCAGCTCTCCTGAAAATCACCTGTTTTAAGAAGAGGGGGCTGCAGGTGCTGGGATTCAAGGATGTTAATAGGTGCAAGGCAGCGGCCTCCACTGCATACAAGCCAATCGGCACCCAGGCAAAAAAATAAAATACGATGGGGTTTTCACTAGTTGATCATCAATCTGGGATTATCAGCAAATATTCGAGATTGTCCCAGGTAATTTAGGTGCTTGGAGGGTAAGCAATCTGCTGCCACCCCAGGCGCTTCAAAGGAGGGGGTTAGTGCTCTGCTTACTCCCTCCAGTCATAGAAATTCCCTGCCCGCCAGCCTTGCCTAACTAAAAAATTAAGGCAGCAGCACAGAAGAATGTAGAGGGTTTGAAAGCCTCTTGAGAACAGGTAGAGCCATCTGTGCAAGGCCTCTACCTCCTCCAAGCAGGCGGGGGGGGAGGGGGAGGGCATGGAAGATCAGTTTACATAAGTGCTTTACCATATGAACAAATAATTTAGTGGTATTAATAGAGGTTAAAGTTTCCCAGGAATCAAAAACAGGCCCCTCAGGCACAGGTGGGTTGTTTCACTCACAGGGAGGGAGGGAGTAACCTGACACCAGCGAGAGGAGATGACAGGAGGCAGAAACCGGGCCAGAATTTACACTGTGCAAACAGGGTGTGGTGGGTCTGCCTGCATCCCAGCTGATTTATTAGGAGGCCTTCAAACAAAGACTTCGGTGGGGCATGTGGTATCCAATGTGCTATCTCCTCTGCCTCCATTGTCAAGAAAATGCAAGGCAGAGGTAGGTGCAGAAACGAGGTTCCAGTGAGGTTTTGGCGGGGCTAAAAGCCTTGAGAAGGAAAGGAAAGGGGGGAAATTAAATCGATGGGACAAATGCATGCAGCAGGAAAAGAAATGTATGGCCTGGAGGCTTTGTGGAACATGTATATGCGCTCAGCATTCATAGCTCACTGCTCAGGTTTTCACACTTCAGCCACGATGCCTCCAAAAGATCGCCATGCGCACAAAGAATGTACAGTATTGCAATGTCTTGAAGCTAGGTCCTCCCTCCATCCAGCCCTGTGATTTTATAGCTGGAAGGGGCAATTTCTTCAGAACAGGGGACTGTAAAAAAAAACAAAATGGTCAAGGCCATTTCTTTTGTTGGCACATACCCTTTTTGCTGGGAGAATGGGCCTCTACATACAAGGTGGCAGTTTACAGGTGTTTCATTGCCATCAGAGCTGCTGGTCAGAGATTCTTCTGGAAGGTGTGCAGAAGGGGGCAATTATTTTTTCCGCTTTCCCACTGCCTGGAAGTGATGTCCCTGGGTTGTGTGAGAGAGAACAAATGGACCAGCAAGGTCTGTCTTGCTCTCTGAAGAATCCAAGAGCTATGGTTTGGGTGCATATGCGTGCTCAAGACCCCACCCACCCACCCAAAACCTCAGTGAAGTAGCAGAATTTGTTGGAATGTCAATGCTGTGACCCCTTCCATCTTAAACTCAGCCTGTGAACATTCATAGATGGGCCGTGTATCACAGAAAACACCACTAATCTCCAATAACCTTGGTTCCAAGGAAGCCAAACACAAGCTAAATTCTGGGAGCCCTGAAAAATTTCACGGGGTACACCACACAGTTTATTCTCACATCACGACCATGCACAGAACATATTTGTACACTCTTAAATTCCAGTACACACAAAAAAAGAATACAGATAACAGAATCCTGCACACTGGACCCAGAGGGGACATAGCATTCACGCTAAAGATATGGGCATGAATGTACATCAGGGGCTCATACTCAAATCTCTTACTGTAGATTCATTGCCACTTAGCACCTCCACTTATCAGCCTTTGGCACATTACATATAATCAGTCAAGGTGGTTTTTTAATGTTTGTGGGCCTTTGAATAGAAGGGTGATTTGCTGTCACAATGGGCTGTTGATTCTCCTCTACTTTAATACTATACTAAACTCTTATCTTTATTTAGGTTTCATCTGTCTAACATAAACTGTACATCTTCCTGGCAAGGACTGCGTCCCTTTTTTGGACTGGTGGGATTGCCAGTCAGCCAGAAAAACAGGCTGGCCAATTTTGTGTGTGTGTGTTTCAAGATGAAGCTGTACATGCAGTTTTCCCCTCAGACTCCTCCATGGGGTCCAGTACAGCTGGGATCCACTCCCAGATCCAGCAAAAACTGCTGGGTGGGGTCTCCAAACTCACTCTATCCTTGGATGTCACGCAGATACCAGAATTTGATTTTCTATTAAAAAGATATATTTATTATCAGATATATTGGTCACCAGGGTGATTTATGAATGAAAATATTTTTAATTGTATAGGTCTGAGAACATCTTCAATAGTTTCCAAAATTAAAATCTAGATGCATTTTTTTTAATTATCTGAAGAATTATACTTTTATATGCTTCATCAGTTACTGATCCTCAATAATTAGTTCTTTAATTGTTGAAAATTGAAAAAAAAAGTTATAAAATGTAGTTCCAACTGGCTTGCTCAATTTAGTTATAAAAATATTTACTGTTATATGCTGTTTTTGCAGCGTTTAAAGCACTCCCCATACATTATATTATCAGCACATCAATGCTGTAAAGGAGATTGGTATTACGAGCCCTACATTGCTGATGGCATAGCAAAGAGTGGTTTGCTTAATGCCACTTAGTAAGCTCATAAAAGAGGCAAGATTTAAGCCAGGGACTTCCTGGCAGGTGTGGTGGGAGTGTCCATTTATGCTTGCACAGCACTGACCTCTTTCCTCTCCATCTCCTTTTGGTTACCAGCAGCAACCTCCACTTTGGGAAGCCCCATAAACAACACTGCCCCACACTGCTGGCCACTAGAAGGACATTTTTATTTGCTCAATATTTAAAAAGGTAAAGGTACCCCTGACAGTTAAGTCCAGTCGCGAACGACTCTGGGGTTGCGGCACTCATCTCACTTTAAGGGCCGAGAGAGCCGCCGTTTGTCCGCTTCCGCAGACAGTTTTTCCGGGTCATGTGCCCAGCATGACTAAGTCGCTTCTGGCGAAGCCAGAGCAGCGTACAGAAACGCCGTTTACCTTCCCACCGGAGCGGTACCTATTTATCTGCTTGCACTGTGTGCTTTCGAACTGCTAGGTTGGCAGGAGCTGGGACCGAACAACGGAAGCTAACCTTCCGATCGGCAAGTCCAAGAGGCGCAGTGGTTTAAACCACAGGACCACCTCCGTCCTGCTCAATATTTAGGTGGCATTTAATTAGTTTTCTATATACAAGCTGTTCGTTGGCTGCTGCTTTTGTTTCTAATGGTGTAGTTTCTTGGCTTGTTTTTGTTAGAATGGACTGTTTGATTCTGTTTGTAAACTGCCTCAGAGACCTGTGTTTGTGGAAAGGTGGAGTATAAATGTTTTAAATAAATCATCATTAGTTTTCTTTCCCATAATGATAACTTTCATCAAACAAAATACGTTGGCAAAGAAATTTGCCTAGCAGCAACAATCTAGGTTCGTTTATTTATTTTAGAGGACAGTGAAGCTTGTCCTCTTCAGCATCTAAGAGCTCTATTTTGTGATTGTCTGATTAATAGTTTCCAAAATCAAGGACACTGTAGAAGTCTGTTGCCTAAAATAAGGAACACCCATTATGTTCTAGGGAAGTGTAAAGTAATGAATATCAATTCCGTTCTAATCAAGCTGTGTTGGAGGAGAATTTGTTTTCTCAAACTGACCTAATTTGCACCTCCTAGTCTGATACACAGAGCAGAACATAATTATTTCTTGGTTTTTGCACTTTTACAAATTCTACAAGATTGTTCTCAGACCACAGTGTTATTATATACATGATCCAAAATGTTTTTTTATGTACTTCAAAATAAAATATGGGTGTCAAAAGAAATGTTATTTTGTGATAAAAATTGTAAATACTGTATACTTTTTCATATGGATGGAGAAAACATCATGGAAATGGGACGGAATATAATTTATGAATGAGCACATGCAAAATTAACATGGACCAGATCTATGTAGCGTATGAGGTGGTTCCCGTTAAAACAAAGTGCACATAACGTCTGTGGAACCCAAGTTCCATCTGTGTGCGAGCAAAAGCCAAAAGCAAGGAATCGCCATGGAAAGAATGCGGCATTCTTCTTTTTCTTCACACAGATTGTTCTCTAGACTAGGCCTGCGCTACACTGCTGGAATCAAAGGTTCCTCTAATACCCTCTCCGGTACGTTTAAACATCAGTTTGTCTGGGGCATGAACTCTACACACCGCAGTTCCTGCCTAGCTCTTTCTTTAGCTTCTCTCTCCCCCCGCCCCCCCCTCTTCTTCACAGGCTTGCTTTTTTTCTCTTTTTCTGCTTCCCTGTCCCCCCCCCCCAAAAAAAATCCTCCCAGAAGCACTGGTGTGTTTTTGAGCCCAGGTATGAAACAATTCCTCAGCCACGGCTTGCGATGTTGCAGATAACGTACGGAGAATGTAAATCCTCTCAGCAAGTGCAGCGGCCATAAAAGGCTAAAATGGATTCCTGTGGATTAGAAATAAAACACAGAAAGGGCCCTGTTCTCTTGCTTTCCCCATCCTGTGCTACTTTCCCCCGCCCTTTAAAAAAAAAAAACTGTTGGAAATGCAAAGGGCTTTGCTATATATATATATATATATATAATCACAGACTTAAAAGAAAAATAAAATACATTCCAGGAAAAGGACTGCTGCTAAGAAAACTAAAACCAGAAAATGTTTAAAGATGTTTTAATGACTTAAACACAGAGCCGGGATTGTGTCTAAAAGTTTCCACGTTTGCTTAAAAAAAACAAAAAACCTCCAGCAAATTCAATATTAAATATCCCCCTGCCACCAGCACTACTGCTGTATTTCCCCCACCCCCAACCATCTTATTTAAGCTTTGTGTTATTAACACAGCAGACATGGCCTTAGTAAAGTTTTACATTTATGTTCCCATTTTGCAAAAGAGGGTCCAGCTGCAGTTCCCTTCTGCAATTGACCAAGGGTCCAAGCAACTGTTAACAAGCAGCTGACAGGTTTTTTACACTAGGAATTAGCCCTCATTTAGAGAGGGATTAGCTAGGATCTCCCCTCTAATTGCAGAACAAGCCTGGCTCATGCAATCACCGAGATCCCAGCTTTGCTCCCTTTGGATGACTGCACAAAGAGACAGCGCAGCCTCCGTCCTGCCAGAGAGGTCTGGTTCAAGTCCAGTTTTAAGGCCCGGAGCTGAGCGATGCTGCACCAGTTCTCAGCTCCCTCTGCAGACTCCCCGTGTAATTTTCCCAGCTGCCAGTTGATATCGCAGGGTTGCCCGGCTGCTGACTTCAGTTCAAAGCCTGAATTAAAGCTTTTCATAGGAAAGAGACTGGGTCAGAGGAGAGGTTAGGGCAAGCACAAGGCAGGGCAGGGCAGCTGTCCGCACTATATATGGCCTCTGGTACATTCACAGAGGAGAACAGAGATAAAAGCCTTTTTTTTTTTCCTCTGGTGGAATTATTCTGCTACATATCCTAAGGAAGATTGCTATTTAAAACCAAGATGAAGGAATTAATATACGAAGCAAGTATGATATAAATACAGAAAGACCCTGCTACATTGTCTGAGTGTGACATTGCAATTGTAAGCCATTAGTTTAAACAGTTAGCTGGAACTCAGAACAAATGGACAATCTAATGTATAGATTTCAGAATCTGATTTGAGATCCCCTCCCCTTCAGATTGAAAACTTGTATGCCCTTACATGTACTGGAAGGGAGTCTCATTAAATTCCGTGGGACTTGCTTCAGAATACTCATGCATAGGATAGTACTGAAAAGGGTACCTCTTTGTAAAGTCTTCCAAAAGTGAATTTGGCAGCAGTTTTATAGGCAGAAATTCCAAAGCAAAAGATGCACAGATGAACACTTTATTTTCCCCTTTTTTGTCAGAAAATAGTTTCCAACTTTGTAGAAAAAAAATTATATTCATCATTTTACCACTAGAAAAATCTATATTGGAAGAGTTGCTAAAAAACAAAAAACAAACAAGCCTGAAAATTTTAAATATTATACAATTGAAAACTTTTTTTTATTTTCTTGGTGTTATTTTTGTTAGTGAGGTGAGCAATCTTGTGTGCAAAGATTTAAAGGCATCGGAATGGTGAATGCCAACCACAACTAAATTTTTGTCCATTTTTTAAAAACTGAGAATGGGGAGAAAACAATCATTGTTTCAAAGATGGTAGGCTCATTTCTCAACCAACCTTTTTCCTGCTCTGATCAAGTCACTCTTAAAAGATGGAGCTCCTCAAGTCTTCGTAAATTAAGCATGTCTTTCGGCTCATCTCTTCTTGATCACTTTTCCAGCGGCCCTGTTCCTTTTAATCAGTATTTCCAACAGCATAATCAGATCCTATATAGTGTTGCACCATGGCATGGGTTCAGGGAAGTGGTGCTGAGCACCACAATCGCACAATCAAGAAAGGCACATGGACTGAATTTTATTGAGCCAATTGAGGGAAAGGCCAGTGTAATTAACACTGTATTCCAGTGGGTGCTTTACTCAGGAAAAAGTGCAGAATGGAACACGTGTTTAGGATTGCAGCCTTACAGTACAATCCTATGTATGTCTACTTAGATGTAGGTCCCACTGAATTCAATGCTCCAGATAAAGAATTGCAGCCTTAAGGATATTTTCCTGGTATTCTTTCCAGTTGGTTCAAATGAGAATTATTTTTTATTTTGCTTTTTCTTCATGCTATTTCCAATATTTTCCACAGGAAGAACTTAAAAATCAGGGACCTGGACAACTCCCCTTTTCGTTGGGATGGCCAAAGAGGGCTGAAAATGTCCTCCATTTTGAGACGGGGCAAATGGCATTCTTCCACTGACATCAGCAGAACAAATACAAATTTAAATCCACATACCTCTACCTGGTAATAGGAGTCTTATTTGAAATTTTGAGGAAATAAGAGGTCTTTGCTCCCCCCGCCACCCTATGCTGTAAATCATACTATTTCCCTTGCTTTTAAGGGATGAGAAATGTCTGTACCCTAACTGAAAAATTAAGTTGTTAAAAAAGAAGCGCTCATACCCTAAGATTAAGGCTATGTAAACACTACCAGCTTAAAATGCAGCAAGATTGCCCCTCCTGTGTTTCAGTTCAATTTTGCACATTGTTACACTGCTCTTTGATGTTGTCTGGCCACACCAGTGGGTGGAAAAGGGGCAGAGATGGCCTCACCTGATGTGAATTGCCTGGGTGCTTTCCCACCTCTCTGCCCACCCCCAACTCTGTGCAGCTGTCATCTTACTTCTAAACAAATGTAAAAGCATAAGATCTCAGCCTGTCAGAGCAAACCTGTTCATGACTACCCAGAAACAAGTCTCATTGAGTTCAGTAGGGCTCTGGCTATTCCCAGATCCCTTCTTCCCCCTCACCAAGCCTGGGGTGCAAGCCAAGAGCATCACTGCCCTGTTTGAGTGGCAGGAGCCCAGTGCAGAGGCAGAAACCGGGTTGCCATTATTGCTGTGATCATCTCCTCATACACCCCTGGTTTTGAGAAAGGTGGGTGGGAAGTGAGGTGCTCCTCCACCCATGCTGATGTCAGACATGTAGGACCACCTGCCCACAGGGAACCTGAATGGAATATAGCTACTGTTTTCAAGTCAGATTGAAGCTGGTTTGGGGTAGATCTCATGAAACGGCAGTATTTAGCAAGAAACTATGGGCTACATCTTGATCGTAGGTAATGCAGTGTGAATACACGGATTCAAAAAAACAACCCAGCAGTGGGAGCACACTGGAGCCAGAGTATAAACAGTAATATATCCACAGCCACAGCTGCCAAAGAACTCTTCAAACCATCAATATTTTCTTCCTTTCGTGTCCCCTTCTCTAGACTCCAGTCAGTATTCCAAATTTCTTTATGTTTGTTTTGTTTCAGTCTGCTGGTGTTGTTTTTATCTGCTGTGGTGATGTTTTTTAGAGGTGTTATTGTGTTTTAGATCACTGTCTCTCAAATGGTGGGCCAAGGACCACTCGGTGCCTCAACCCACCCAGATTTCTGGCCGTACTGTCGCCTTTTAGTTGGACTGATGTCAGCACCAGCAACTCCCGGCATGGCGAGTAAAGGTGGCTGAGAAGAAAAATTGGAGAGGGAAAAGAGGACTCCCTTCTCTGAGGGGAAGCCGCCCAAGAAGGCATAGAACAAAACCACAAACAGATAAAAGTTAATTATTTTTAAAATAGTAAACCGGGAGTAGAAATGAACGGCATAAGATAGAGGAGGTGTTACAGAAGGAAGTGCAAGCAAAAGGAAGGCTAGAAGAAACTAGCAGTATTAAAATCCTTCCAAAGCTAATGCCTAATCTTTCCACGAGGAAAGATGACTACGGAACTCTTTACCACAAGGAAAATTCTGTAGCAAAGAATTTTGTGATTTCCAGTAGAAAATGATGCTAGTAATTGCCAGCTGATTATGCTAAACGCTGTCACCATTTTGTAACTTGACATGGCTCCAGCTGCACCATTTTGTGACTGGTGGGCCTCACGAAGTTTCAGTCATCTCAAGTAGGCCCTGGAGACAGAAAGCTTAAGAACCCTCATTTTAGATTGTACATTAGGGTTTGTGTTATTGTTTGTTATTAACATTTTTGGGGCCACCTTGAAAGGGGCAACCCTGAAAAGCGGCCTAGAAGTAAATGAACCACAAGATTTTGAAAGGGTGGTATGTCACCTTTTATGTATGGGTCTTGGTTACATTACCATGGATGCTAGAGGGGTGTCTGATGCATTATAGTCTAAGCAAAGTGATACTGTTTTCTTTTCAGCTTTGCTTCTGGGAGCACAGAGGATCCCAGTTATGCTATGCTGACATTATGCCAATTTTTGTTTGTTTTGTAAAATTATTAGATGCTATCACTTTCTGGAAGTTGTACAAGATGTTGGTGTTCCGGCAGCATACCAAGGGCCATGGGATGGCTCTGCCAAGCAACAAATTTGTTGTGGGTGGGGTAGGATTTGTGGAGAGACGCTGTGTGTTGCGCTAATGTACGAATATACCTGGACATTGTTTCAATCCAGAATTCCCATCCAAAAGAGTGTGACTAACTTCCTCAAACCACTGGGCAGTTGCGTTCTGCCCAGATAAACTTTTCATATATGAAGGTGCCTAAGTAAATGTATATAAGTGAGATGCTTTCATTAGCTTAATAAACCAACCCATCACCTAGTTGGGTATATGTGTCGAGGGGAGTTGGTGAGGGTCTTTAATCCCCGCTTTTAATAAATAGAAGACATTCTAGTCATAATAAAATGTGTTTTACACTCAAAGGGGGAATGGTGGGGGGGCAATTGGCTGGGTAGCGCTGGCTTCTGAGCCCAAACAATGAGGTTAAGAAACATAACTGTAACGCATTAGTAAATTGACAATGAAATTGCAGTTACTTCACTGGCTCTTTATTAAATAAACACAGCCTGAAATGGACCTGTCTGCCCTGGAGGTATTTGTATAGGGTTCATATTACTAACTCAACACTGCTGCTAACACACACTCAGGCACTGCATACCCTGGCATGCAAACACATTCCAGTACAGCCTCTGCAAGGTGGAGCAGACCGCCCTTTCCCCTTGTCACTTTTTCCTTTACATTTCAACCTCAGATTTTACAGCCTTTGGCTGCGACTCCGGCATCTTATCCCTCCAGATTTTAGCTCCTTTGGAGACTAATAGAGAGAAGTCTATGCAGGATTACACGTGCCAACAGCACCTTCCAAGACCACCCCACTAATGAAACAACATACACACACACACACACACAGCCTTACTCACACAACCAAAGAAAAATGTCTTCATCTACCACAACCCCTTTATGTGGCCTTTGAACGACAGCAGCCAACGTATGCCATGGCCCGTCTCGCCTTCCCACACAAAAATCATTTACACATGCAGCTGCGCCTAAGAGCTGTCCATACTCCTTTATATGTGCTACACAAAAACTGCCCGTCTACACAAATTCTAAGGGCTAAACAAGATATGATGTGGGCGATCCATGATCATGTTGGTGCAAGGAAAACAATAGGTATATAAATACCCTGGATGCCAGGATCCAAGTTTGGGGCAAATACTCTTTGGTGAGAGAACGCTAGCAGAGATTTAAAATCACAAAATATGCAGCATGGAAATATAGGCTGTTAGACTTTTAAAATATGCTCTTGTGAGTTCCAAAACGTCCCTCTTCCTCTAGCATAGAGAAAAAGACCACACATTTAGCAAGTTAAAAATGGTTTACTTACAAACTCTCTAAAGGTCAGATTTATGTGCTTTTTCATACAGCATTCTGAAAAAGTTGTACAGGCAGTGAAATTTGGCTTAGTTACAGTGGTGAAATACTATTGGTATAGGGACTCAAGAGTGGCTTGTGAGAGCCACGCAGTCTGAGCTGCAGCAACCTGCTCAGACCTCCTCACGATGAGCTTTGTGCCTAGACTGAGGTACAATAGGCTTGACTACCTTCCTCCCAAGGTGTGAGGGAGTGACTAGCTAAGCCTAGTAGGACAGCTTACTCTATGGCATTAACCCCTTCACACATTAATTTGACTCCACCCCCATCGTTCTACCCGGACACTGAGGTCCAGCACCGAGGGCCTTCTGGTGGTTCCCTCACTGCGAGAAGCCAAGTTACAGGGAACCAGGCAGAGGGCCTTTTCAGTAGTGGCGCCCTCCCTGTGGAATGCCCTCCCACCAGATGTCAAAGAGAACAACAACTACCAGACTTTTAGAAGACATCTGAAGGCATCCCTGTTTAGGGAAGCTTTTAATGTTTGATGTATCACAGTATTTTAATATTCTTTTGGAAGCCGCCCAGAGTGGCTGGGGAAGCCCAGCCAGATGGGTGGGGTATAAATAATAAATTATTATTATTATTATTATTATTAAACATGTTAGTTATACGAGGCTGGTTATCCCACAGATCAAAAATAAGCAAATAAAGCAAAGTAAGAATAAGCAATTTAAAAAGAGGCAACCATATGGTGCATGTGTGTCAGGGACCGTGTTGAGGAGGGCTGCACTAAGGAGGAATGGTGGGAGCCTCCCCTTCCCCTGGATCAGGATCCTGAATCTTCCCAGGAGCAGGAGAACAGTATAGATTTGGAACAGTGGTTTGCAGAGGGACATAGTTCAGAAGGCAAAAGCTGGGAAGTACTGGGTGGGGAACAGCTAGGAGGAGAAGAACTGTGAGAGAGAGTAGCCGACTCACTGTTGCTGGAAAGTGTCCATCCACTCAGCCCAAGGTCAAGAGGAGCAGATAAGGTGGCAGCACAGAAAGCACAGTGGTTGTAAGATCAGGCTGCAGGACATGGTAGTGACGTGGATGACTATGAAGGAAGTGGGTGGAACCCTTAATTGGGAGCACCTTAATTCCTAGGAATGGATTCTTTGTTCTCCCACTGTGATAATTAAAATTTTCTAACTGGTAAGAGACTCCTTTCTCTTTGTTCTGCTTATCTAGTGCTAAAGGGGGAGAGGAAGCCAAGCCTGACAATGTGCTTCTGATGAGAGCAGTAATGCAGCAGGGAGGGAATAGTTTAGCCTCACCCCTCAAAGCAACTATTAGCCTGGCTAGAGGAGAAGAAGAAGGAAGATATAGGTGTTGTGTGCTCTCTCTCTCCTACCCACAAACTGGGCTTCAGAGAGTGGGGGTTGCTATTAAGAATGGGAGATGGGAAAGGTTAAGCACTCCACCTGCCAAATGGAGCCCTGCCTCCACAGCTGCTTTAAAGTAATAAAAGGGGTGGGCAGATTCAATTCCACATCTTCCTTATTATGTCCGGTTTGGTCCTAACTCCATAGCTGAACCAGAAGTCCCATAATATACATACTCACAGCACAAACGAGCATCATTCCATCTTACACTTATAACCCCAAATTGAAACCTACAGCCTTTGTGCTGCACATACATGTATAACTAAAGAACATCCACACTAATACTGTATGCTAAACTGAAGTGGTCAGCCAGCCAGCCACCCCACCATAAAAGTATTTTATTGATCTTTGCAAGACTCTGGCAGGACTTCGGTTGATGGCCATTCTAGAAATGGAAACAAAAAATATAGCATATGTATCTATATCCACAGCCAATGACCATCTGTTCCCATTCCTGCACATGCAGGCAAGCCAGCTGTCAGGTAACCAAAGGGAGCCACCGCCACCATGAACAGTCAGCCTTCCCATACTGAAATGGTCTGACCAAAACTTAGGTGCCTTTCTCATTTGCGGAGATGAAACAATGGCTCTTCACATACGAGTGCTGGGATTTTTCAGCAGCTCGTGGGGTCACCTTTGTCTGAACAGCTGCCTGATTTGTTGGCTCTGATAATTTTTGCTTAAGGTAGAAAAATATGTTTCCTGTGCGATCACACCTTCATTAAAAATGTCTGCTCCTGTGATAAGCTAGACGGAAAGATCCGGGTCTCTGATATATATGTAATCAATTAGGATTCAGGCAGTAAGTGGCCTATACGATGCATCTTCTAATCATGTTATCATCAAACCAGCATCAGCAACAAAATCATGCCATTACTGACACTATAGCAACATCTCAGCATCTACCTGATTTCCATTCAGTTAAAAGCACAGTTAAAAGTCTGTGAGAGCACCAGATAGTGTGATTTGTATTGCCAGTTGCAATGTTAAACTGTGTTTAAGTCCCATTGATCTGCCTTGGTAGCTCTTCACTGATTTAGTAGAAGATTATGTTTTGGGTTCATTGGACTCCAGCAAAGAGACTGATAACTAATAATATTTGCTTATAGGTATTGTAGGTCACAAAAAAAACCTGGACCATGTGTTTTGGAGCAGCCTGCTCCTTGTTTCTTTTTGGAAGGGTGCTTGTGAGCAAATTAACATGGTTCTAGATACAGGTAGGTAGCCGTGTTGGTCTGCTGTAGTCGAAACAAAATTTTAATCATTGTTTTAACTGAAGCATCTTATTCTAGGGTACATTCCAGCATGCTGCTAAGGCAGCAAAGCTGTGGATTGGGAATTTGATTCTGGTGGTCATGCATATTGTTCTGCAGTACTGTAAGTACTTAACACCCGAAAAGGTTTGTAGGGAAGTAGCTGGTCTTTCATATGTTAACATGAATAAATATATCCATTCTGATGTGCTCCAGCAGCCATCCATAGTAATGAATGGGTAGGGTGATGTCACTGTGCAGGAAAGAGTGAAAAGGTGAAAATCCGGACACAAAAGTTGTTGAGCTTTGAGCTTTTTTGGCAAAGTTGTTGAGCAAAATCTTTAAAAAATAAATAAATTTCTGAGCTATTTTTAAGGGGAAATGCCAAAACCTACACTTCCGACATGGGTTGCCATATGTCCGGATTTTCCCGGACATTAGCGTAGTGATTTCTGCCTGCACACTGTTTTCAACAGCTTAATATCGTCTATGTCTGGGAAATTCTGGGCGTATGGCAACCCTAACATATGCTTAAGTCAAAGGGATCACTGATAGTCCCTACTGTCCGGGGGGGGGGGTGTACAGTGCAACTGCAGTTACAAAAGTTTGCTGGACTCTGTGTCCTCTGCTTTCTGCTATTTGCCTCACTCAGTTGTGAGATTCTTTTATTTAAAGCATGCCCCTTATAATTACCGTATTTTTTGCACCATAACACTCATTTTTTTCCTCCTAGAAAGTAAGGGGAAATGTCTGTGCGTGTTATGGAGCGAATGCCTGCGGGTGGTGGTGGGGATCTGCTGCAGTCGTGAGCAGAGGATCCATGGTTCCCCTTCCTTCCCTCCTCCGTGGTTACAAAGCATGGATCCACATGGATCCTCAGAATTTTTGCATTGGGCTACTCCAAACTCACTGTCAGATCACATGTCTGTGGCCACAGCATGAACCACAAAAATCATGTATCCACTATTTCGTTTAGAATATTTTTTTTCTTGTTTTCCTCCTCTAAAAACTACGTGTGTGTTATGGTCTGGTGCGTGTTATAGAGCGAAAAATACGGTAAGTGAAATGTTTCCTTACCTCCAACAACAACTATGCTTTACAGAAGCCAGTAAAAACAAAAGACCTACAATAGTGTGTGTGCATGTCTGTGTTTGTTTGTTCTATTTATCAGTTGTCCAATAATGATGCGCACTCTCTCTGGGCGGTGTACAATAATAATAATAAAGCAGATTAAAATCACAGTTATGAATGCATGACCCAGTGTCCAGGACAGTAATAGATTTCACATATTGCACTGTAGGTATCATTAAGGTAACAAAGCCAACTGTCTCAGTTTATATGATTCCCTCTTTTTAGTTGCATTATAATCCACATACAACTGAGTTAGTGTTTCCTTTTCATATCCCACCCCTAAATAAGAAAAGGTAGGGCTATCTGTATCTAAGCTCCTCGTATTATTAGTTTTTTAACTTCAGTTTTTGGAAGGTAAAACTCTAAGAACAAGTGATATATTTGACTATATAGTTACCAACTGGAGAGATTCTGGCTGATGTTTTTGCTTTCAGGTCATTTGTCAGAGGTGCAAAAGGCAAAGCCAGTTCCCTCCTACCAACAATTCTGTCGCCCTTCCTCTGCGATATATCTTATGCCTACCTGCAAATGGGCCATCACGTATATAACATCATGGAAAGCAATTCCGTATCTACTAGTGCCACTCCACTAATTATTTTACAGTATTTGTTTTCAAGAGGAGATCGTTTTCGGTGGCGGCTGTTCACTCGTTTAGCTTCTGAGCATCAGATGGTTTCAAATGTTAAATGTGCATAAAATGAAGGTGGCAGGGGTGGCACATTTGAAGTTATAAATTCCTGTGGTTGCGCAATCTGTTTATAGGGATCATACGTAGATCAGAGGTCAGGACAGGCCACATCTCAGTGAAAGAACACCTGCTTTGCATGCAGAAGGTCCCATGTCCAATCTCTGATTTTTCCAGGTAACGATGGGAGACACCCGTGTCTGAATGCCTGGAGAGCTGCTATCAGTCAGTATAGATGATATTTGAGCTGGATAGACCAATGGTTTGACTCAATAAGCAGAAGGTAGCTTCCTATTTTCCTAACATTGGAGAGGAAGTGCAGAATGTGTCCAAGGGAAGAGAGAAAAACTAATCTCTCACTGCCCCCAGTTTAGCATGAAATACATTAAAGATGGTATTCCTAGCTGGGCTTGCTTCAAAAGGATTCTAAAGAGGGAAAGAAGAGAAATATACTTCCCCCTAAAGATGCACATTTATTAAAATTGAAGTGGAGGCAGGGAACAGCAAAGTGATTAAGAGAACGCAGGGTCCATGAATGGTCCCTCTGCAGTGGAGAAACATGCCACAGAGGCCTAGTTTCTCTGGAAGACATGGTACTAAAGGTTTGTTTGGCAGTCATCCCCCTTCCACCCTCCATGTACACAGAGTGACCCCACAACTTGCAGATTGAAAAGCCATACAACCTGGCTCAGCTTGACTCAGTCAGTGCCATAGTTTTTTCCATCTTCTGCTGGAATAACAGGTTCCTGAGGGACAATGAAGCCAAATTTTTGTTGCTTCTATTTTCCTCCCCGTTATTATTTTAAAAAATTCAAGCAGATGCAAGGCAGACATTGCTACTGATCTCACATGCCTGGTGTAATTGTTGTGCTGTGGTTGCTTGGCCCATATGAGGTGATGGAAAACTGTTTCATCAGCATCAGGTGCCGCTGTCGAGACCAGCCGGGCTCTAGTTACACTATCAGCAAACGTTATAAACACATAGGCACATTCCAAATATTTATCCCACATGAAATATCCCATCTGCTATTGAAAGAAATGAGGGGGAGACTTTTTCCTTCCTTCCTTCCTTCCTTCTTTCTTTCTTTCTTTCTTTCTTTCTTTCTTTCTTTCTTTCTTTCTTTCTTTCTTTCTTTCTTTCTTTCTGCTAAATTAAAGAAAAACTCAGGGTGGAGCTAGTATCTGAAATGGAGGCAGCACAATTATGACGGGGTTTGTACTACAACTGCAATTTCACTTTGTGGTAAGGTTGCCATCACCAAGTTTTCAGATCTGGAAGCTGCCATCCCTTCCATTCATCCTCATGAAATTAAGGCTGCAATCCTATGATGAACTCTATCCTGGGAGTCAGTCCCACTGAACTCAATGAGATTTACTTCTGCAGACATGCAGAGGATTGTAGTTAAAGTTTATTTACGCTGGTTGGAGATTTGGTCAACCTTAAAAAAAACATACATGGTTTTGTTAACTTTTAAAATAATATTGTATTACATGGTGTATCCATGTTTTATTATAAAATGAAACAATGAAGACACTGAAAATGTTTTATTTTTCTATCTAATGCTGTAGCCAACCTAAGCCAATGGCAACAAAGGGATGCCACATCAAACAAGGGAGGATTCCCAAACCTTCTGGGCCAGATCCTCAGCTCAAGCTGATTCCCACAGTATGACAAGTCAGAAAGACTAGCACAATATGAGTTTTTGAGTGCAGCTCTGACTACGGATATGAAAGCAAGCCTTCAGAATAGGTGGGGTCCATGTGTTATTTTTAGCTCAGCATAAATACAAGAGCAGAAGCGTTTCAGTCCCCCCCCCCCCGCCCCAAGCCAGAATTTCATTCCATTTGCAACCTGAAAGTTAGAGTTGGAGTAAACTTTATCATGCTTAATATTCCAAGGATCTGACTCAAGTTGGCTACAGCTATAAAAGGGAAGCGTGCAAGGTTATAGCCGGAATCTGTCAAGACAAAGTTTGCTCCTTTTAATCACGGGAGAGGGGCTGTTTCCTTAGGACTCCCTCCCAGTCCCTCCCTCCCTCTTTCCTTTCTTCAATAGATGGTGTAAACACCTGCAAGTCTCTCTGACTTCAAGGAATAGCTCCAGGTGTCCCTCTGCTCCATGCTGCTGCCAAAGTAACCAAGCAAGCTGTCAGCATCAATGCATCTCTTAACTGTCTTCAGATGAGTAACCATCCAAGAGAAAGTCAAAATTGATTCTTAATTTAGTGAAAACCATCTCGGGTCACAATTACAATTGACATCTGCCCAAAGAATATCTTAACAATAACACGCCACATCTGTAGCTGGCGTAGAGTTACCAATTGACCAAGAGGGTGGGGGGAATAAAAATAAAGTGGCCAGGTCTGTTTTTGTTCTTTTAACAGCAGCTTGATATGCAGAAATTAGCAGGTGACACTTTTCACAGCAAAGAGAATGACACTGACTTGCTGGCATCAGCAGATCACAGAGCTGCTATTGACATGTGTACAGTTCTTGGTTTAAAAGTTGGCAACCTAGGCTGATGTACACTGACTTCAACCATGTTCCACATGCAATTAAATTGGAATCACAGAATTGTAGAGTTGGAAGGGACCCCAAGGGTCATCTAGTCCAGCCCCCCTGCAATGCAGGGTTTGTCTTTATTTCTGAGTTATTTAACATAGTATGATTCTGTAGCAATAATACTGCAATGGCACTTTTGCGAATAAGGCATAAACATGGCAAGACACCCAGTGCTTTCAAAGTTTCAAGCAAGTAGTTCAAAGTGCATTTGAAACGAAGCTGTGTACACATTATCGTTTACTCCAGCTCCAATGTGCTCCCTCTGCTGATGTTTGTAGCTGGGGACACATGTTGCCACAATCCTTATGTATCCTGTATTCTCTTGAGAAAGACTTCTGTATGATTCCTCCCCCCCCCCCCCCCCCCGGTCAAACCAGCTTCCATTCAGTTTGAAAACAGAAGCTGTGGCTAAGCTGAGGTGTGTACATTTGAGACAGCCGTTGCGCATGTGCGGATGACAGCTTCAGTGAATTGGAGTTCAGCGCAGGGAAACAAGCCAGATAAATGTGCTTTGGGTGAAGACATCCCCACTCTCTCTCTGGTAGGCACAGCAATGTAAAAAAGGACTTGAAATGCAGCAAGGGGGAATAACCTTGCTGTATTTTAAGCCGGTAAAGTCACAGCGCCAGCCTTAGTGAGGTCCCCTGTGGACATGCAAATCACTTGCTAAGAATACTCAGGTTGGTCCACACTTCCTGTCAGTCCACTACAACAAAGGCACAAGCTGCATGTTACTTGCTTGTTTTCCCCTGACGTTTTTATTATTAATGCAAGGCAGTCACAGGTAGTTTTTGGATGAGTGTAGGATTGGCAAGGGGAAAAGGCTGCTTTACCCTCTACCTTCCACCTTTAGCCCAGTCAAAATTGCCCCCACCCCCAGTGTGTGGGGGGGGGGGAGACACATGGGTCACGGATGCAGCACCAATGGGCACAAGTGTACCTACCAGTACCTCCCATGGTGCATTCTAAAGGTTTCAGCATAAATTCTCTCAAAAATGTTCAACTTCCAAGAGACTGTTTGCTTTTCCTCCACAGTTCCTGTTAGCTTATGCCTCTCCTACATTGAAACATGCCCACATTTCATTGGATGCCTGGATTGTTAGCAGCAGAGGAGAGGTGCAAAGGGTTTCTCTCCGTGAGTGAGTGTGGCAGTGGCTGATGTAGGTGCCTTGGCCCCCCACCCCACCCCAGTTGATGGAGATGACTGATGTGCAGAATGCCAGCACCATTTTGTGGTTGTGTCTACTTTTCTGTCTTTTTAGATCTGGCAGACATTTTGTGTTATGCCACACACCCCATGGCTGCCTTTTTGTGACCAGCACCCATGGCACTTTCTCAAAATTCCAGCTGTGTCCAAAATGGTTGGTGACCCCTGCAGTACAGTAGACACAAAGTCAGAAAAGCTAAAGCACAGAATGAACTCAGGCTTGCTAGAGAGGTTAAAAGCAACAAAAAAGGCTTTTATGGGTATGTTCGTAGCAAAAGGAAGAACAAAGAAACAGTGGGGTCACTCAGAGGAGAAGATGGTGTAATGCAAACAGGGGACACAGAAAGGGCTGAACTCCTCAATGCCTTCTTTGCCTCAGTCTTCTCCGATAAAGAAAACAATGCCCGACCTGAAGAATTTGGAGCAAATGATTCAGCAGAGGAAACACAGCCCAGAATAACTAAGGAGATAGTACAAGAATACTTGGCTAGTTTAGATGTATTCAAGTCTCCAGGGCCAGATGAGCTGCATCCAAGAGTATTAAAAGAACTGGCAGATGTGATCTCAGAACCACTGGCAGTCATCTTTGAGAATTCCTGGAGAACAGGCGAAGTCCCGGCAGACTGGAGGAGGGCAAATGTTGTCCCTATTTTCAAAAAGGGGAAAAGAGAGGACCCAAATAATTACCGCCCAGTCAGTCTGACATCAATACCAGGGAAGATTCTGGAGCAGATCATTAAGCAAACAGTCTGTGAGCACCTAGAAAGGAATGCTGTGATCACCAATAGTCAGCATGGATTTCTGAAAAATAAGTCATGTCAGACTAACCTGATCTCGTTTTTTGACAGAATTACAAGCCTGGTAGATGAAGGAAACGCAGTGGATGTAGCCTACCTTGATTTCAGCAAGGCATTTGACAAGGTGCCCCATGATATTCTTGTAAAGAAGCTGGTAAAATGCGGTCTTGACTATGCTACCACTCAGTGGATTTGTAACTGGCTGACTGACCGAACGCAAAGGGTACTCATCAATGGTTCCTCTTCATCCTGGAGAAGAGTGACTAGTGGGGTGCCACAGGGTTCTGTCTTGGGCCCGGTCTTATTCAACATCTTTATCAACGACTTGGATGATGGACTCAAGGGCATCCTGATCAAATTTGCAGATGACACCAAACTGGGAGGGGTGGCTAACACCCCAGAGGACATGATCACACTTCAAAACGACCTTGACAGATTAGAGAACTGGGCCAAAACAAACAAGATGAATTTTAATAGGGAGAAATGTAAAGTATTGCACTTGGGCAAAAAAATTGAGAGGCACAAATACAAGATGGGTGACACCTGGCTTGAGAGCAGTACATGTGAAAAGGATCTAGGAGTCTTGGTTGACCACAAACTTGACATGAGCCAACAGTGTGACGCGGCAGCTAAAAAAGCCAATGCAATTCTGGGCTGCATCAATAGGAGTATTGCATCTAGATCAAGGGAAGTAATAGTGCCACTGTATTCTGCTCTGGTCAGACCTCACCTGGAGGTCTGTGGGCACCACAGTTCAAGAAGGACACTGACAAACTGGAACGTGTCCAGAGGAGGGCAACCAAAACGGTCAAAGGCCTGGAAACGATGCCTTATGAAGAACGGCTAAGGGAGCTGGGCATGTTTAGCCTGGAGAAGAGGAGGGGTGATATGATAGCCATGTTCAAATATATAAAAGGATGTCACATAGAGGAGGGAGAAAGGTTGTTTTCTGCTGCTCCAGAGAAGCGGACACGGAGCAATAGTTCCAAACTACAAGAAAAAAGATTCCACCTAAACATTAGGAAGAACTTCCTGACAGTAAGAGCTGTTCGACAGTGGAATTTGCTGCCAAGGAGTGTGGTGGAGTCTCCTTCTTTGGAGGTCTTTAAGCAGAGGCTTGACAACCATATGTCAGGAGTGCTCTGATGGTGTTTCCTGCTTGGCAGGGGGTTGGACTCGATGGCCCTTGGGTCTCTTCCAACTCTATGATTCTATGATTCTACAGAGTCACTGTATCTTATCCTCTGTGGATGGAAAAAGGCAGTTTGGGGAGAGTGAATTTGAGTAAACAAATGGTGTATGTATGTGTGTTTGTGGGGGGGGGGAGGTGTTAAGCAGACTCTCCCCATCCATAGTTCTCTCTGTTCAACCACTTTCCCTGCTTACTAAGGTGGTCTCTAGGTTTGACCCCTGAGGAAAGTTCCATCAAGGGTGGCCCCTCATATATTGGTGGGCCTTGGCAGACTAACCAGGCCCTGCAGAACACAACCCTGCTTGGCAACTTGGAGCCATTTTAATTCCCATAATGCTCCTTGAATGATTCTATGTGGGAGGCATTAAAAGTCCAGGAGAGGGAAGGCCTCAGTTCAGAATTGGTCACTGCTGGGGCAATAGAGTCCTGGCAGCTGACCAGGATCCCACATTTTGATGCTGGACCTGTTGCCTGCTTAGCCCAACTCCAATTATCTGCTCAACCTAAAATCATATGTTAGGTTTTTGGAAAGAAAGAAAAAGCTTAGAAAAACTACCCCTAACGTTGGGAGTACAAGATCAGATCTGTACAGTAAGGGCAGCGGTGTAACTAGAACGTTCTGATATCATGTATTGTGCTTTTTTTAAAAAAAAATGGATGTTTTTCAAGCTATTTTAGAACCATGTGGGAGTCAGCAAGGATGTACATGGAGAAAACAAGTAGTACGTTCCTCCTTTCTCCCTCTTCCTCTGTCCTTCGTAATGGATCAAACTCCAGACTTTACTTAGCAAAAAATGACTTTTCTTAATCCATTTCCTGAGGTTTGTTGTGACTGCAATGCATCTTTGGGAGCCCTGGCAGGCAGTGATGTATATGTGTTAAACAATGGCTTTTAAGTCTTAAGCTTTGGAATAAAAGGTATATACATCTCCAGCTGAAAATATAGAAGTGCAATTAAGTGCAGACATCTTTGATTTTAGACCATAGACCTGATTCTGATATGGGCAGCTTCACTTATGTTGCTAGTGGCAGCCGATGGGAGTTGTAGTCCAAAACATATGGAGGGCACCAGGTTGGTGAAGGCTGTTTTACTGCCTAGAATTACATTACTTGGCTCTGCAAATATAGTTGTGTGTGTGTGTGTGTGTGTGTGTGAGAGAGAGAGAGAGAGAGAGAGAGAGAGAGCGAGCGAGAGAGAGAGAGCCTTTGCCCTCTATATACTGTTACAGTCTAAATAACCATTGACTGAACCACATGTTGGTTATTCTGGTTTATTGTATATGTGCTCCCAAGTCGACATAACTATGAAAATAGTACTTACGCTTTTCCAAAATTCCTCCAAGCCATTCAGATAAATCAGACTGTAACTTGTACTGTACTGTATTTCACGCCTTTGAAATTTAATTGATGAAACACTAAGATTCTGAAGCCCCAGTGTCTGTGGGGAGGAGAGGGACAGAGATGATCCTTTTGATAAATGTCATTATGGTAGATTTTGTGGCGAACTCACACATCCTCTAAGCCTGAAAAGAAGAAAGGCTGCATTGACACACAGAGAAGTAGGCTGCTTAAAGACATACATAGCCAGGGCGAGGAATCCACTATGGATCTATATTCATGCCCATTTTGAAAGATATACAACCTTGGTGAATAAAATTAAGGAGCAATCAGTACAGTACTGCCTATTTCTATGAGAAACAAGCTGCACAGAGTACTGATTGGTTGACACTTGTGGCAGTCACAACATCCACCCACCCTACACACCACCACTACCCACAATACCTTGCCTGGAGCAACGTTTCAAGATGGGTGTGGGTGGGTGTGGGTGTGTGTGAGGTGGTGGTTTTTTAGTACTGGACAAACATCTAACTGGATAAGCAAGCAAAGCATGCAAATTATGTCATTAAAGTAGGCAACTGAATACGGTGGTACCTCTGGTTACCTATTTAATTCGTTCCGGAGATCCGTTCTTAACCTGAAGCTGTTCTTAACCTGAAGCACCACTTTAGCTAATGGGGCCTCCTGCCGCTGCTGCGCCACCGGAGCACAATTTCTGTTCTCATCCTGAAGCAAAGTTCTTAACCCGAGGTACTATTTCTGGGTTAGGGGAGTCTGTAACCTGAAGAATATGTAACCTGAAATGTACCGAGGTACCACTGTACCACGAAAGGAGAGGGGAAACAAGATGGAATAAAAGGGGGAAGCGAAATGCCTAGGACCAGAAGAACTTTATGAGAAAGCTATACCTAGATTAAGCTCCAGCCCTTTTGGACTCAGGATCCAGCTTTGGGGAGAGGAAGCTGGCTGTATGTGAGATCCTTCTAACCCCTGGATCTAGCAAGTGTTAAAATATAAGCCAGGCTAGCTTCCTGTGTTGAGGTGATTGCCTGGGTGATGGGCCGTTAAGGGAAACAAAGGAAAGGGGCTCTGGGTAAGATGGCAAAGGAATGGGACCGCTCCCTCAACTCATGTTGTTGTTGTTTAGTCGTGTCCGACTCTTCGTGACCCCATGGACCAGAGCATGCCAGGCACTTCTGTCTTCCACTGCCTCCCGCAGTTTAGTCAAACTCATGCTGGTAGCTTCAAGAATACTGTCCAACCTGACTGGCAGAATCCGGGATTTGGATGAAGAGACAACGGAAGAAGATTGGAAAAAATTTAAGGACTATTTGCGAAAACAATACAAGCTATATGAATGTTAAGAATCTGCATGTTTTGGAACTTAGCTCCTGCAACTAGATCGAGAAAATGGGAAGATAAGTTACACTTAAGAAAAAGTTGAAATTTAAGGTTATTATATTTTTTATTTTAAGGCATAAATATTAGATAGAAGGCACCTTAAAATTAGAAGTGAAATATTTTGAAAGATATAAATAAGATACGAAACAAGGTAATAATTTGCTGATATGTTTTATTGTAAAGAATGCAGGGTGAGGGAGGTGTGGGGAAGTCCAGCTAACAATTTAAAAATGTATTTTGAAAGTTGGAGTATTATTTATTTTTCTTCTTTTTTCTTCTGTAAACTGAAAATGCAATAAAAACGTTTAAAAAAAAAAAATACTGTCCAACCATCTCGTCCTCTGTCGTCCCCTTCTCCTTATGCCCTCCATCTTTCCCAACATCAGGGTCTTTTCCAGGGAGTCTTCTCTTCTCATGAGGTGGCCAAAGTATTGGAGTCTCAGCTTCACGATCTGTCCTTCCAGTGAGCACTCAGGGCTGATTTCCTTAAGAATGGAGAGGTTTGATCTTCTTGCAGTCCATGGGACTCTCAAGAGTCTCCTCCAGCACCATAATTCAAAAGCATCAATTCTTCGGCGATCAGCCTTCTTTATGGTCGAGCTCTCACTTCCATACACCACTACTGGGAAAACCATAGCTTTAACTATAGCTTTAACCATAGCCCTCAACTCATAGTTAGAAGGAAAAAGCCTGAGTTTAGAGTTTCATTGCAGTGATGTGACCTAGAAGTAAAGCAGCAAGCTGCACATGGCCAAAGCAAACTTTGAGAGTAATGTTTGATCTCTGTGGCTATGGATTTGGAGTATTAATGCTGTGAAGCTCTCCATCTCAGGCTCAGGTTCTATATGCATCACAGGCTGTTTTGCCCAAATGATCCTTGTGGTCCCTTTCAAACTCTACATTTCTTTGATTCTGTGATATGTGTAAATAAACCATATATCATAATGACACCACAATCTCATTTCCTGAAGGAAACATGAACCCTGGAGCTCTAGAATGGATCGTCCTAGAACTCTGTGATCCAGCCCAACTAGCCTCAGTACAAAACCATTCCCCATGGTGGTTAGAATGCACTTTGTTCCCCTTGAATGGTATTTAAGCATTTCTCCATACCCCCCCCCCACCAAAGGAGCATTCTCCAGGAGCATTTTCTGAATTGGTGCCCTCTGAACGTTGTTTGACTCCAACTCCCATCAGCCCCAGCCAGCATAGCCAACCGTCAAGAAGGATGGGGGGTTGCATCCAGAAACATCTTGAGGGACATCTGGTTGGAGATGGCAGTTGTATAGAATTTGGGCTCTTTAAGAAGCTTGAGGGTTTGTCTAAGTTCATCAGACAATTCAGGACTATTCAGTTTGTGTTCAAGATGAACAAGTGGTTAAGTGTTCAGGGTTCAGATAAACTGGCCCGAGTTGGCCGTTATTTTCAGTAATCTGAATCCTTTTTTTATTATTTCTTCTTGTACATTCCCCTTTCAGGTGTCACCCTCACAAAGCACACATTTAATCTGCACTGTGTATTTATTTTAATTGTGTGGATTTTCCTTTTTTCCGTCACCCCAGGTTATCTTGGCTTTGCTTTAATAATGTCTTATGTTGGCTAAAACAGAAACAGAAAGGGGTGGGTGGGTGAGCGAGTGCAATATGGAAAAGGAGAGGATTTTTAAAAGAGACTTTTGGCAGCAAAAATCACAAAGTAACAAGATTTTATGGACAAAAACTCACCCAATAAGCTTTACAAAGGCTTGTGCTCTGAAAACTTTACCTACCTTTAATTATATGGATGACATTTCAGGCATTCAGCTTCCTCCCCCCCCCCCCCATATTGAAAACACCCATTTAACAAAAAAAAAAAACTTTACAAAATAGCTGCAACAGAACATTTATTTAGTATAAAGTAAATCTTATAAAAATTCAATTGCAAAGTAGCTAAGGTATTTGAATTTTAAAAAAATAGGGAAGAATCCCAAGAAAGAAAGTATTTGATGGCTAATAATCTCATTTCAATATAATAGGACCTTTCTTTTGCAAAGAGCAAGACAGGTTAAAAGATATAATTATGACTTTGCAAACTCTCCCAAGTGCTGGAAGATCATCTGACAGTTCTGATCCCGGGCTCAGCTCTCAAAGGGGAAAAAGTCTTTGTCTAGTTACAGAGTTAAAGAGACAGGATCCCTATTCCACTCTCTGCCTACATTGCAATTTAACTGTCAAAAAAATCCAAGCTGCAAAATTGTCTTATTCCAACACAGCATAAGAAAAAGAAAGAGAGAGAGAGAGAGGATTGAAACTGACCTGTCAAAAGCACCCTGTTTAAAAATGTATAATATATTTTTAATATTTTTTCAGGAGGTACTTAAAGGTTAAAGATGTGCCAAAGAAGTAGGACAATTCCCCCACCCCCTTCCTTTCACAAAAGCATTTTAAAACAATTAAAAAAAAATCATCTCAGAATTAGGGATCATCCACGTACAATCCTCTAAAGATAAAAAAGAAACACATTAGAATCACATTAATTCAGATATTTTATATATATATATATATATATATATATATATATATATATATTCCCTTTTTCAATGGAAGAAGAACTTTAAGAACATTTAATAATGTTTTCGTTGTCAATTTACAACAAGGTGGAGCTGAGTGTCGGGGAGAGAAGAATCTCTGCAAGCAGTGCAGAGGCAAAGAATGGGATGGAGACGAGAGCTTTGACATGTCGACTACGGCATGTGAGGCAGCTTCAAACTCACTATTTCTTTCCCCCACCCCAACGTTTTCTTCTGCTTTTCTTTTTTAAAAAAAACATACATTTCGAAGAGCAGAAAGGAAGAGAGAATGATATGTTCTTTGCCAACTTTGCTCGAAAAGAATGTGATTCCCTTCTTTAGCTTTTGCAAATAGTTAAGCCATTTTTGTTAAGAAAAAAGAAAGAAAAATAAATCTGAGAGACAGATAAGGACAAATGATACTACTTGGGAGAGAGCAGAGGTATATGAATGAAGGCCTGTGAAAACTGATCAATAGGAATGAAAGCAAAGAACGAACGATGATGCTAAGAGCAACACTAAATCCATCCCGAGCTGTCAGGGAATTCTGCACTGTCTCCATCCTCACAGCCCCTCTGCTAACCAAGAGAATGTTTTTGGCTTGGAATAGGATGCTATGTATTCTCCCACATATTCAGGATGATAGGGTCTATGGCTGTATATACCCACCCACCCATTTTATTCTGCATCTAGTGTGGTTGAGGAAGCAGTGTACACATGACATTAGGCACAATCCATATCTATCCTGTCATTTCTTAGGAAACACTGCATTTTGATGCGTTTATCCCTAAACTGGCTTCGATCCGAATTGAGAAAAAGCATGACCTAGCTGCTTTTTAAGCCAGTAACATGTACCAAGCCTCAATTTTACCATTTTATGAATGTGTCGGTTTTATTTTGATTGTGAGGTACCCAGCAAAGAAGCAGCAAAGAAGAACGATACGTGAAGGGTTCGAGCAAGCAAACAAGCTCAGTCCCTCTTGGGATCAGCTGGCCTTTCGCCTTTTAGCTGACACAGGTTTTTCTCCTTCAATGGACAACGGCATGTGTGTGGCAAATGGCCACCAGGAGAACAAATTCAAACAGCCTGCGTAGATTCCTCCTCCCCACCCCCACCCCCCGCTTGCCTCACCTCATGGCATGCGAAGTGGCGATCAGTGTTCATAGTGGCCAGGTCACTTGACATGATTGTGATTCATCGCACATGCATTCATTCTGTGCAGTGGGAGGCTGTCATAGTGGGAACTGGTCCTTAGTCCCACCTTATCAGAGTAGCAAAACAGGCTGCAAAAATCTTCAGCCATACTGGAATAAATGCAAATTGAGTAGACATACATGCTTCTTCTAGTTGCATTGGAGGAAGCACTAAATTTGAAATTGTGTGAGTTTTCTCTTTCAAGCCAGGTGCGATGCCTTAATTTACCACTAATACTTCCCCACGCCCCACTGCTGTGTGCTTGACCGTACTGGCCTCCAACAGAGTTGTACCAGATAGACTTTTAAAAACACACACATTCAAAATGCAAACGTCATCCAGAATCCTTCTGAATAAATTTACAGGTGAATTTTGTTGACAGATTTGGATTCTTCATGTAAAACGTACTGACATTTTGGAGACTGACAGCTTCCAGTTTTCAGGTTCAGAATTCACAAAATTGGGTTAGGCCTGAAAATATAACAAACTATGGGCTTATCCACACTTACCTTTCCTCCTCACTTTCCAGGCACAGTCTGGTTGTTAGACTTCTGTGTGATGCGCTGGAGGAATCCTTCTCCCCTTCAGGGAGTGAATTCAGAGTCTCTCCGGGACAACAGAGGGATCTAGAGCTTCACTGAGAGAGGCAAAGCTCCTTGGACCCCCAGAGGCTGATGGTTTTCCACAAAGATGCAGCATCTCGGGGGATAAGGGCTCCAGCTCAGCTCCCCAAAGCCCACAGCTCACACCTGGCCATGGTCAATGGCCTTAACACCCTTATGGCCCTTATGACCTTTGAGTAACTGATCTTCCTAAAATAAAGCATGACATACTATTATTATTATTATTATTATTATTATTATTATTATTAATAGGTTAATCTTGCACAGCTTTGTGCTCTAAATACACTTATCAGGCGTACACTGCTTAGTCTTCAGTGAAGAGTTGGACTTTCTTTTATTATTCCAATCAAGCCATTCATAAAACTATTACTGCCCATCAGGGACTGAGATGAAATGGTTGCCTTATATTTGGCAGTGGCATGTGGCAAACAGTTTTATGTAACACTTCCATGCTGTATGGAGGGTAATTTTCTTCAGAAAGCCAAGAGAAAGGGGTCAGTGGATTTGCAGAGTTTGGGGGAAAGTGCTGGAAGACATTTCTCACGCCAACTCCAAATCCTGAAAACATAAACATCTCCACAAACTTCCTTGTCCACATATATATCAAACTGCGCACTTAAGATGATTTCAAAGGCAAAAGTAGGCCATCATAATTTTTCCCTCGACCTACATTGGACCTACATTAGCTACAAGCCCAGAATTGATCTTGTTTATATGGGCTTGGTTTTCCTGAAAATAGGGTACAGTGCCACAAGTCAAAGACATGATCCCTCCCCTCCAACTGTATGAATAAGAAAATACAATCTCTATATTATTTTCAATGAAATCAGGAACAATTCAAAGTAAATGGATACATTTGAATTCATTTAACAGCCATACATAATTCATGGTTCTCTGTGTAACCCTCTGGTTTTGCACATCAATATTTAGCACATCATATGCCACATGAGCTAATCATGGATATGGCCAGGGCTGTGCAGAGTTTGTGTGAAGTCTGGGATGGGAGTCTTGTCTGAGCCGGACAATGTACAAGCCTGGCAGGGGGCCCCAACCAGCTTAGTCCTCTGATGCTCAGGGCAAATGTACCCAGCTGCCCCCCACCCCTGTACAGGTGTGGATATGGGAAAAATAACTGGGTATGTGGTGAATTTCTGCTTCATTCAGAGCTTGCCACATATATCCTGAAGCCTTTATCCCACTATACTAGTAGAGTTGGGTGACACAATTCCTGAGAAGCAGATGGGTCAACTGTCTAAGACTTCACAAATTATAGAAAATATGACCTTCCATGTTTCCATCATAGGTAGAATGGGTGTATTTTTCTGTAGCTTTTGAAAAGCATTGAAGTGCCTGGGAGATATGGTTGACTGGTATGACCAGACATATGTTTACCCAGTGCTTTATTTCAGGAAAAATAGGTGTCGCAGCTCACCAAGAAGTTCTTAACAGTAAGTCACCAGCCTACTATGGTGCCCACCTGAGAGGTGCCAGAACCGTGCTCCAGCTGGGGGGGGGGGAGGCACTGCGTTTACCATACATGGGTTTTCAAACATGCAAATAACCTACTAGAGAGAGAGAGAATATATTGTCTTTTGCTTGCAATGGGTGAAGCTATCATGAAAGTCACAGCTCCTCCTAAGGGCTATTTTTCACATTCCAGGAAAAGAAAGTTCCCTATTCAGGCCAGCCATGTCTTTTCTGCAACATATGCATGTACATTTTCTCAAAACATATGGCAAGCAAGGCTGTAGGAGCACCAGAAGATCACAGTTCCTCGTGCCATGTGTACCTTGTGTTTTCAGATCCACAAATATCCTTCAAATCTTATGAGCTGTCAACCTGTGGTGGAAATGTTGGACTCCATCTTCAATGTAACATTGTTTGAACGTTTTGATGTTTGCCGCCCTGGGCTCCTTTGGGAGGAAGGGCGGGATAGAAATTGAATACATCAAAATAAATGTACATCAGCTCTCCATCCCAGGCTGGCTTTCTGGCTGACGACTAATTTATTATTCATTCTGGTCTAGCACTCCAGCTAAACTTTCTTCAACAAAGCAAAACATCTGGGCCACAAGAATCGAACCCTTGTCCCTCAAAACCTAAACTATGAGTCAACTTGAATAAGCTGATGTGAATAGATTGGCTGTCCGCACCTGAGAGGAGGCAATTCCCATTCTGGTTGCTGCTAACCCATGCGGCTCAACAGGGTGATGATCACATGTGTGCCCTGCATGAACATTTATGCCATGTATATAGCACATGGAGTTATTGGCCACGAGTAGTTATGATGCCTTTTTACACAGCCTCATGTACCAGTCTGTGGAAAGGGTAAGAAGTCACTAGATGAGTGTGTGTGTGTGTGTGTGTGTGTGTGTGTGTGTGTGTGTGTACGCACGTGCAAATGGTATAGAGTATGACTGAGAGGAGCCAGGGTGCCCTTTGCCTTTATAAGCGATTCGCGTTCATGAGTGCATGCATGTCCAGTTTGTAGGTGCGGGTGGTTAGCCGTGTGACTAAGCAAGCTGATCGGCGGATGTACAAGTGGTAAGTGCGCTTGGGTGAGTATGCTGCACTGGCATGTGTCAGGAAAAGGACAGGAGGGCCCAGACAGGGTCAGGGGCTAAGGTGCACTCAGAGGCCACACGGCTCGGCTGCTCCAAAGTGAAGGAGATCGGGTTTCAAGAAAGATGCGGAGCCAGGGGCTGCAGGGGGACAGGAGGTGGGCTCTGCTGGGCTGTTTGCATTTCCCTGGCAGGCAGAAGAAGTCAGGTTTAAAAGAATATCCTTCCATTTAGGAGTTTGTTTATTGTTCTTAACTAAGCGGCTCAGACAGGCAGCCTGGCAGCCCCACATCCACATGGACTTCCCAGGGAGGGGATCAGAGGAGGTGCAGCTTTCCAAACCCGGGGCACAAAGAGATTGTTGTATGGCTGAGGAGGGGGCAGAAAAGGTGGGTGAAAGGAAGGTTTACAGCCCAAGATCATGAGAGAAGGCATGTGCTAATGCATTTAGGACATCTGTTTTGGGGAAAACCTCCGGAAAGCTTTCTTTTAACACTTCACAGCAAGGAGTTCCACTGGTTAACCAAATATAACCCCACTGCTAGCACTCAGCATGCAGCATTTGGCTTCATCAGTGTTCTTTTGCTCTTGAAATCACTCTGGTCCTTGGGCACTCCTCTTAAATTCCTTATTGGCTTATTCCACTGGCCAACATGCACGTGATGTCTGCACACACAAATATTCACCCACCTCACAAATAACAATATGCTTAGTATTTACTCATTTCAAGCTGCGGTCCTAAGCACACCCTGGAATTAATGCCAAAGTCCTGTAGATAGTAACTCCCATTGAGATCAGTGGAGCTTACTCCAAGGTAAATGGGTATCAGCGTGCAGCCTAAATCACATTGAACCCAATGGCATTTACTTCTGAACAAATATGCCCATTATAACAGGAACCCTTGCAACAATCTTGAAAAGGCAGGTCAGTGTTGCTATCCCCATTTTACAGCTGGAAGACTGAGGCTTGAGAAATGAAAGCTTACCTAAGGCCACTGTGAGCCAGGGAATCCTTGTTCAGACTGCAGTCTCTTAGCCCCTAAGCTATGCATATTGTGACATGCCGTTTCCTTTCCTACCATTAAACTATGGCACTCTTTATTTCCAACAAATGGCATCTCCCCAAAGCACCTTTCTTTCCAGAGTTTCTCCCAGATGTTTCTATATGCCGATCAGTCATTTCTCTCCTGTAGTGTGCCAGTATCAGGGTACACATAGCTTATAAGTAATGCTTGTTTGCTTTCACTTCCTACATCTGCACTAACACCTAGTGGCTGGTTTGCTCGTAAATGATATTTTTTTCCTTACAGGAAAAGCACACACACATAGGACATCACGTCTGAAGTGCTGCAGGAGAGGATTTGGGGCTGTTTGCCAGAGTTACCTGGACTGAGCAGACAATATCGGGAGGCGTCAATCCAGAGACATACGCACATTCCGACGTGTGTGTGTGTGTGTGTGTGTGTGTGTGTGTGTGAGGCGTGTGCATCCTCCGCACCATTGTAGGGGCGTGTGTTCTCTCTGTCATAAAAGCGAGGTCAAGAAAGTTCACTCCGTTCAATGATATCCATCAAGCTCGGGAGGAGCGCGCTGGGGTGAAGAATCCTCCGGAGATCTCACCAGTCAGTAGCCAGAAAGGGATGGGGATGTGGAGGAGGTGGGGGTGGGGTGGAGAAGGGCTGATGAGATGGAAATAGCCACGTGAAGACCCCCCCCCCAAAAAAAAGAGAGGGAAAGAAAATAGCTGTAAATGAAACCAGCCAGATTCCTGCAGCCAAAACAGGAGACAGGAAACGCTCGCTTTTTAGATTATTTATCCTAAACTCTAACCTATGGGCCACACGCTGGCTCCCTAGCTGGGGAAGACTGCTCCACACCCTTTAGGCTCGGCCCGCTGCAGCCAACTTCACCCTCACTTGATTAGAGCACAACAATTCTCACTTCTGTTAGCAATTTGTTGCCAATAACAAACATCCTGCAGCGAAGTGGACCGGCCGAAAGAGGCGCCTGGTTCCTGCAGACACGGCGCCCCCACCTGGTGATCTGCGGAACAGCACGAGGGAGCGAGCGGCCAGTCCGATTTCACCACCGATTCCTCTTCTCATTCTCTCCCTTTCACCACCACCTCCGCCCCCCTCTCCTTCTCTGCTTATATCTTATTTTACTCTCTGCGTGTCCCCCCTCCGTCTTTCATTATCAAAGGGGATTTGGATCTTTCTACTTCCCACCCCAAATATTGCCTGAGCTATCTTTTCCCAAATCATGTCACAAACACACAGCATTTCCCAAGCACACTTCTTTGGAAAGAAGTCCCATCAAAACCAGCCAGGCGAATATCCCCCTCTTTTTTTCTTTTCTTTCTTGCAAGAGAAACTACAGGGCAGCTTTGAACCTGTCTGGCAAGATTTGTGCTACAGGTGACAATCGCGGTGCGTTTGGGGTAGCAGAAACAAAATGTATATAGATTCAGTTAGTGTTTTACATTTGCATGAACTGATCTTCCTAAGCAAACACTGATTTCAGCCTCAGACATGAATCTAGCCCAGTAAACATGACCACTGGAATGTAAACTCGTTGAATTTTCCCTCCCTCCCTTGGCAGTGGGAACTGGCTTTTTTTGACTTGGATCTCATTGGTTCTAAGATTCTAGGGCTCCGTCAGAATAAATGTGCCCCCCCCCGCACTTTGGGGAGAAGCTTCTCTTTCTCCTGTCTCCTAATATTTTCCATATGAAGAAACCTTCCTGAAGCTGCGCACTGCCCTGCCGGTGAGTCTTAGGCGGGTTAGAGACGACCCTGGGATCCTTTAATCCTCTCTTTCTCTTTCATCCTCAGCCACAGCTGGACGCCCCATTGATGTGGAACAGACCAAACACCAGGCCTCTCACTAAGCTGCTGCTGGCTGCTGTGGGGCCTCTCTGCTTTACAATACAGCCAAGGCCACTGTTCTCATATCTCTGCAAGCTCGCAGCCCTGTATACCCAGAGCTCAGCCATACATTCAGCCTGCGCCGTGGCCTCCTCCATCTGTAACCCCTGAACAAACACAGCTTGTCCTCCAGCCCCCAATTCAGATCGGTCCATCCAAAACCTTCCCCCACCCCCCAGCTATAGCCTCCCTGCATCTGTGCTCCTGTATGTTACTGAAGTCTCAACTCTAAAAGCAGGAGTGCTTTTCCTTAACAACATTGTACCTCAAATTCTTTCCCTTGTCTTGTGCTTACTGACTGAGCAACCAATTTTGTGCTAAAATCCCTACCCTCTAAATGTTTGAACCAAGAGGTGTAGGGGCACACGCGTTGCAGCTGGTTCCATTTCTGTGTTTTTCATGTCTGGGTGAAGGAGGTAATTTTTTTAATGTTTTCACAACCAGAAGGAAATGATATTTTGGGGGTAATAAGAGTTTGAAAGGTCGTGCGTGCCTATTTTTGCTGCTGATACTGTTCTCCCCAATCGAAGTTACACTAAAATCCTGGGCACCTCAATTGTTTTCTATGTGGCAGCAATCCACCAGGGAAGACCATCAGAAAAGGCTTAAAAGCAAACTAAGAATCTAGCACATAATTCGTGTTTCACTCTAGCCTTCTCTTTGTCTAATTGGCTAAATCAGCTTTCCTAAATGTCTGTCATTGCTATGACTTCATTCATTGACTAAAAATACTGAAAAGTGTGAGCTGGTTAGTTTCTCACAAAACAAATGAGGAGAATAATGCCTGCACATTTTGCATCATATATCAGGTTATTTATATTTATATTTATATTTATATTTATATTTATATTTATATTTATATTTATATTTATATTTATATTTATATTTATATTTATATTTATATTTATATTTATATATGCTAGAACTTTATTCTTTTGGGAAAAAAGAATGCTGGCAATCTGGGGATTGTGGTTCTTCAGGGGGCAATTGCACCCCTAGCCTCGCCTCCCCCCCCCCCGAGACACCCATGGATTGAACTTGTGACCTTCTTGTACACTACCACTAAGCTATGGCTAGAATTCAGATCCGCACTCACAACCAAAGATGGGAAAATCTGTCAATTTAGTTTCTCTGTTCTCATTTTCCCAATCACAAGTTCTCCACATTTCCACATCAGTTTGCTTTTTTTAAAAAAAGTCCATTTCCCCTAATATAATGCTTTTTGGTATGTTATTTTCACCAATCTATGCATTTATACACACATTTGACCTTAGCATGTGCATTTTTGTACGAGTTACTTGGCTGGAGAGATGCATTGCAAAATCTGGGTAAGTGCAAAGTCAAAGAATGCCTGTGTTTCTGTTTGCATACTGTTTCAAAAAGTGTGACCACACTAGGTTTGCCTTTAAATGTGAACTGAATCAAATTTCTTACCCATCCCTACATACAACTATTACCCATCTCTAGCTAAAACAGCGCTTAAATGTCTACAAATTCTCCCAGTTCTCTCGAAGTCTGCAACCTCTCTGTAATGCTTATAATGACATTAGCTATAAAACAAAATATTTTTTTTAAATAAATATTTATTAAGATTTTAAAATATAAATGCACACATAATAAACAATCTTATTTCTGTCATAACAATTTCATCACTTCTTTGGACTCCCTCACGTCTCCCGCTCCCATTTGCATTGTTAAAAATTTTTCCACACAAATTATCAACTTGTTTTCAATCTCATGTCCATTCATTCAAATATAATCTAGCACTAGCTATAAAACAAAATAGTCTCTTCTTCCTTCTGTCCAAAGTGTGTTTTCCTTGCACGCTCCTCAGTTGGGAGGTTCCTGTGCTTACTCTAGACATACCTTTCATCTCTAGCACTTTGCCGTCTGTCATTTGGGGATGGGGAACCTGTGGCCCACAATGTTGCCGGACTTCAACTCCCACCAACCCTAGCCAGCAAGGCCAATGGCCAGAGATGATGGAAGTTGTGGTCCAGTAACACCTGGAGGGCTGCAGGTTCCCCATCCATACTATAGTACCTATGAGAGAGAAGAAGTCACTGGCAACATAGTTTGAAATAATCTCTGTTCCAAGTTTGTCCAGTCACACCAAGCCCAAAATGACTGGCTCAAGTTGAGCAGTGGTAGCTGCTTCTATTTCTCATAAGTCAGCAAAGTGCAGCTAGCTATGGAAAAAACTGCCAGGTACGCTTCTGAGTCCTCAATGAACGATCAAGCCTTGGTCATTACCAGCAGTGTGGTCACAGAATTCCATCTAGTGGTCGTTGGTTGCATTACAAGCCTCTCATCAGTAGGGACTGCTTACGGGTTGTGTGAATTGTTTTTATTTCTGATCCTTGTCTGCCCTCTAATGGCTGAAAAGCCTCAGTCACAGGAAGGCAACCTTCACTCCAATGAGCACGGACATCATCAGCTCCCCCACTGAAAACACACATTTCCCAAATCCTTTTTGTGCATCAAGGAAACCGGGCCACTTTGACAGACAGGATGATGGATGAAACAGACCTTTGGCCTGCCAAAGCAAGACAGTTCTATGATTATTACTGCAATTTGATGTGTGCTGCTGTCCACATAAATGTCCCGCGAAGAAGCTCACAACACAATGGGAAATGTCAAGACATAAGTAACATAAGAAGTTGCATTATATTGAGCCAGACCATTGGTCCATCTAGCTCAGGGTTGGCTACACAGAGGGGCAGGGGCTCTCCAGGATTCCAGACAGGGGCATTCACATCCCCTACATGAGCATGCCAGGGACCTGGGACCTTCTGCATGCAGAGCAGATCTCTGCCACTGAGCTATGGACCTTCCTTCCAGTAAACAGTCTAAATACCAAGTCATTCTGAAACATAATGGAGCAAGCCAAGTAATTTTGATAACACAAGCATCATAACAATTTAAATTCATTCTATATATTAAAAACCACTGTTATCAGTAAAGGTAAAGGGACCCCTGACCATTAGGTCTTTAGTGTTAAGACCAATAGATGTTTTATTGTTTGCCAAGAAAATTATGTGTCTATGGTTATTTTTGTAATTTGTGTGTAATTTGGTACTTGTGGTTTTTGTGTGTGTGTGTTTTCTTGTTTTTTCTTGTTGTATAAATAAATATTTTTTTAAAATAAATAATAATAATAATAATAAAGGTCCAGTCGTGCCCGACTCTGGGGTTGCGGTCCTCATCTCGCTTTATTGGCCGAGGGAGCCGGTGTACAGCTTCCAGGTCATGTGGCCAGGATGACTAAGCTGCTTCTGGCGAACCAGAGCAGTGCACGGAAACGCTGTTTACCTTCCTGTTGGAGTGGTACCTATTTATCTACTTGCACTTTGATGTGCTTTCAAACTGCTAGATTGGCAGAAGCAGGGACTGAGCAACGGGAGCTCACCCCGTCGCGGGGATTTGAACCGCCGACCTTCTGATCGGCAAGTCCTAGGCTCTGTCGTTTAACCCACAGTGCCACCCGCGTCCCACTGTTATCAGTATTATTTGTCAATTGCTCAAATTTAGGAAGCAGAGTCTGTTGTGAAAACTTTCCAGAGCAGCCAGGCATTAAAAAAACAAAAACAAAACCATAACCAGCAGCAGCCAGTTCCTCAAAAGTGCCAAGGGCAGGAAATAGCAAGCTGATTTCTTGCGCAGTCTACCAAGTGATCTCTCACTATGTTCTGGCGCAGGTCTTAAAAACTTCAACAGCAAAAACACAGGGGTGGTGGGGGCCGTGTTCTGTCTCTTTCCTTGAGCTCTGGCTGTTCCTACAGTGGCTGGAGGGCCTGTGGTCACTGCAGAAGGATACCCACAGAAACCCATCTCTTCAGGAAAGCAGGTGTTTTCAATTGTCCCAGGCTAGGCCTCAACCCACAGCTAGATTCTTAGGAGCTGGGTGGCCTCAGCCTACGTTTCCCCTGAGGAAGCTTACCTTATCGTGGTAGAACTAGCAGGAACCAGAGGAGGAGGAGGAGGAAGCAGTTGCTCTTCCTTTGCTTAGCTTTGGTTCCACTGATATGTCCCTTGAGTACATAATCCTGTATCTGGGATAACACAATTCCCCAGTTCACACACCCTGGCTCATTCCCTTCTGGGCAACCCATCCAATGGTCTTTTGGGGGCAGAGCCAGAGGCAAAAGTGGGTGAAGCAAAGAATGTAATTTTTACCTTTGATAGGCTTGCCACCCATCCCTTTGAAAAATGGGACTGCCCTTAAAAAAAAATTAATCTATACACACACACACACACACACACACACATTAATGTTCTGTTTTTGAACTTGGACCTCATCTTCCTCAAAACTGTGCAGCCAGGGGATGGGTCCAGGCACTGGTGGGTGGGTGGAAGGAAGCGAGAGAGGCTGAGCAGGAGTTTGTGCAGGGAGAGGGTTGGTCCATGGGAGAAGCAGAGTGACAGTGATCACAGGACACAGGCAGAGAGTGCAGTGGGTCTGGGAGGAGGCGTTTGAGAGAGAGAGATTTAGTGTGGGCAGAGGGTGGGATGCAGAGAGTAAGAAAGAGAGTTTGCGCAGGCCTGCTGTGGTGGAGAGTGGTGTAAGAGTTTGCGCGGACACAGGGTTGGTAGGAGGTGGAGAGAGGGGGGTTGCATGGGCCTGGTCCCATTAAGTCTCAGGAGAGAGAGTTTTTGTGTGGGCACAGAGTGGGTCAGAGAGTGAGGGGGAGGGGTTGCACGCAGAGCTTCCCAGGTCTGTCCCAAGGGCCATTTCAAGATATCTGGAGGGCTGCATTTGTCCTCCAAGTCTGAGCTTGCCCACCCATGCCATAATGAATGATTTACTGCAAACACAGGAATTTCTCCCACTTAGCTCCTCCCCTAGAGCAAGTGGAGGCAACAAACCACACTCAGCATTATGGCTGAAACAAAGATTGCAGTTTATTTCACTCAAGCCAAGAACAAACCTTAGCTTCACATTGTGGTTTGTTTGGGGATGAAACAAACCATTATTCCTAGTGCAGACATGACTCTAAGCCAAGGAAGGTGGGTTTTTGCTCCTACTTGTGCTAGGGCAGCCATATGACAGGTGAATGCAGCACTGATGACAACTTTGCCACAGACCTTCCAGAAGTGATCCCCCAGACAGAATGTAAGATGTGCAACTGGCCTGGAGCTCTGTGGAAACAAGTGCAGCTAATTTGCAGAAATAAAATGCACCAGCCTGGTTCATCTGTCTAGAGACCCTCTGAGCAGTGATGCTCTAAACCCAAGCAGGGGGGCACTGGGTGATGGAGGCACAAAAGCAACACACACTGTACACAGTTGCTGTGAGGTGTGAGTCATTAAACCTTCTTACACAAGCACACCCACAGAGTACAGCTGTGGAGAGAGGCAGCCAAGGAGAAGTGGTAGGAATACGTAGGGTATTTGCAGATGCAAGCAGACAAGAGGAACTGCTAAACAAAGCAAAGATCAGGCAAGGATCATGGGGGACAAAAGAGGAACAGGAACTACAGTTCCCAAGTTTGTTAATACCCAGCTCCCAGAAAGCACCATCAAAGGTTAACGCAAAATGCTAGAAAACTCTCCAGGAGCCCCTTATTTTCCCGAGGAACTGAGATGCTAAATTCAATGATGACAAAACTAAAGAGGGCCCTCTTAATGCCAGTCTCGTTTTAGGATATGATGCTATGGTGCCAACTTTGTGTGGCATTGCTACATATCAGGAACACAGAGACTATGCCCAACACAGAAAAATATGATCTACAGGTTTCCACAAAACCTTACCAATCATTATTGATGGCATGTACTCAAGCCTGTTCACTTCTTTAAAGATATGGAGTGCACTTCTGTCACCCTCATGTGTGTAAGAAATTGCTCTCAGGATCTCATATCTGTAGTAGTCTCTGTCCAATTATATGTGCACAGACTGTGTACCTAACAAGTGAACCCAGTGCAATAAGTATGACACACACTGAATCAGGTTCACTTAAATAATCTGTGAACCTAGCTATCAGTTGCAGATTTCAAAAACTTGCACAAATCTTTGCAAATTGCCAGGGAAGTCAATGGGACTTCGGTGGGGATCAGCAATGATAAGCAGGCATGGGTTGTGGCTGGGGGTCAATGCCTATCATCATGACTTCCTCTTCTGAGACAGCTGTCCCTCTCCTGCTTTCAGGTTCTAGGTAACCAATTTATACCAGCTGCCATTCAGATTTTTCAAGCTAAAGTGTCATACCAGCTACTTTTTGGGATTCCAATATGGATACAAGCATATAATAGTGATTTAAATAAGATATGCTCAAGTTTCTTTGGGCTCCCAAATTCAATCAAGTATGAGACAATGTGTGCAGAATTAGGTATACACATGATGGAATATTGGGCGTGGACTAGCACTATAAAATACTCGCCACATTGCCATTTTCGTTCCCAACCTTCAAGTATGCTTTCCAATTTACTTAAGGACTCCTATAAATCCAGATGGCTCCAACTCATACATAGCAGAATTAGATCTACTGTATTGATATTGACTTGGAATTATTGCATAATTCTATTATTGCATAATTCTAGTGAGCAATATATTTATCGCAATATCCAAATTAGATTAAGGGATATTGAAAAACAAAACATTGAGTCAGCTGTAGATAAAATCTGCTCCCCCCAAGTTCTATGGTTTAAATACAACTGATAACAGGATCACTTATATCTCAAAGTTAATAATTCCAGCCCATTTCCCCCTCAGATTTTGTTAAGGGCAGATATTTAAACATCCCTAGAAATGATAGACATTGAGGATGTTATTTGAATGTGCCAGACACTGTAGAACATATTCTTTTCTACTGCCCACTGCACAACCAGGTACATAAACACGTTATCCCCCTTTTTGGGTAGTTAAACATCATGGCACAATGAAAATATCAGATTCTACCTGTATGATATTAACCTGGAGGTAACTGCAAGGGTGACTGAGTTACTGTCAATAGTATCTCTTAGTAAATGACGCAGTTTAGCAGGAAGACACTCCAATAAAAATTTCTGTTACTATATATCTTCTATGGCTGCTTCTTTGTTTAAATTTTTGTATATGGATGTTTTAAGATGGTGTATATCTGTAATGCCTAATAAAGGTTTGGAGAAAGAAAACTGTGAGGTTCTAGATCCCTCTCCCTGGCATAGCACTGCTGATCCCTACATTTCAGTACATTTTGCTGGTATATTGCTTAATCCACAACAGAGAGTGACAGATGTTCCTCTTCTGTGTCTTTTGTGTCTAGTAAGGCCAAAAAAATTGCCATTGTGCAAGACTCTGTTTTCATCTTTACTTGCGAATCTTCTCTCTTTATCTGCTGGAGTGAGATGGAGAACTTTGTGCATCTCATCTTCTTGGTCTCCTTGTCAGGTATGAGATTTAGAATCCTATGCTGGTTGGATAAGTGGGTGATAAGCAGGCTATAGGAACAGATTAGTATGAATGGGTCAGATAAGGACTGGGTTGATATGCATGCATGATGCTGAAGGCAAGGCACAATTGATCCTGCTGAAAACAAGCTATCTGGACTAAGAAACTTTTTACTAAAATGTCATTCTTAATTTGCCAAGCACCAGTGGTACATCTGGCTTGCTTCTGCTGTCTCCATGTGGCACGCTTTGCAAATTGCATTGAATGGGATAATGGGCTAGGGATAGTGTATATGGAAAGTTATGTCCACAGTGCAAGAGACTGAGCTAAAGGAGTCTGTTGGGTCTGTCCTCTGGCTGTATAGACATAACATTCTATCATTCTGTACAGCAGATACAAATTACGAGAACCTCAAACTGTGATCAGCCAAAGGGCAAAGCAGAAGCACTCTGTGCTAGAGGAGAACATAAGGAAAACCCGGCTATATCAAGCCAGAGGCCAACTAGTCCAGCGTCTTGTTCTCACAATGGCAAACCAGATTCCTATGCTAATGCAACAACAGTGGAAGCTGAAGAAAGCCATCATGGCTATTAGCCACTGATAGCCTTATCCTCCATGATATTTATGCTTACTTTTATTTATTTATCCGTTTGCTCCGCTTGCTTGCATGCTTGTTTCACATCCCACTATATTCGGTGGGTGCAGAGGAGTTTGTACCCTCCTCTTTGCCACAGGGGAGGGGTGAAAATGGGCAAGGAATGGAGTAGCGATGAGATAAGAAATATTTGAATCATGACAGGATGTGTTTAGCAAAAATCTTTGCGTTGATCAGAAGCAGTAGTTAAAAACAGTCATTGGAGGCTGTGAGTTTAAGGGATGGTGATGTGGAGGGGATGCTAAACCCTTTCTCATCCAGCCATTTCTCTTCTTCCCAATCCTCCCCTCCACTATTTTTCACCTCTAAGGAGAACATAACACACACACTATTAAAGGTTACCAATGTGCAAAATATACATCATTCTGCAAGGGAATGAAAAGGACCGACACATGTACAGAATGTTATAGATTGCAAGGGAGTTGCACTGGTGTGAACACAACCTTACAAAGCTGCAACAAGAGGCATTCTGGACCATGAAGCAACATGAAACTGTTTCTTCAGGCAGCAGATTCCATTTTCCCCTGTCCCAGCTCAGAAGAGGGGTTGAAGGCGATTCTGACTTCAAGTGCAAAAATCTCTAAGTAATTCCCTTATGCAGTGGAATCGCCCGTGTCAAGAAAAGATGCACTAGAGAGAGCTCCTCTGTCTATATCAATAGATTTCCTTCTCTCAAAATTGGTCGCTAAATCATAGAATCATAGAACTGTGGAGCTGAAAGGGACCCCAAGGGTTGGATAATCCAACCCCTTGCAATGCAGGCAGGGAGCTCTTCCAAAAGACCTGTTTGTTGAGCATTCATCCCAATTTGTTGCACAAATTTGCACAGAGGTTGTACGAGGTTATATTGAGCATGCATCCTGATTTGTTTGCGTGGAGGTTATATGACATCACCAAACATCACCATTATTCCACACTTTGCATTACATTTCCCCATTATTTTTCTAACTCCCCCAAATCTGCGGGTTTTGGGGAGAGGGTTTGTTCTGCCAGACTTTGATTGCTCAACCTAACTTTCCCACCGTATGACTGAATCATACCCACAAAATAGTGACAGTCTGAAAGCAGCCTCAGGCTGGTCTTCCGCAATCCCCATATTGCACCACTCTGGAGCAGGACTTAAGGCAGAGGCAGCATGCGTGAGTCACATCTGACCAAATCATACTTTACATTACTCATGCTTTTTAAAAATGTGCTTAAGCTAGCCATTTTTATTTTGAACAAGAAGCAGATTTGTGGGCTTCTGATCCTGCATTTATTCCTGGTCCAAATTGACAGCCTGCTGCATATTGCTCCCACCAGCTGCTTTGTGCCACCGTAAGTAAAGTTAACAGCACTTGGGGGGGGGATAAACAGCCACAGGAGAAGGAGAATTTTCAGCTGGAAATCAGTATGGGGCCTGACCTAGATCAGGAGCATGTTCTGGATTAAGGCCCCCCACAGCTGCTGCTCCTTCACACAAAAATGCCCAGCTTAAGCAAGATTTTTTTAAAAAAAATGTAAAAAAAGCATGAATATAACAATGTTTTTAATAGGCCTTAGACCTGGCTCCAAGGTCTCGCATCTATTAAAACAGCCCAGTAATCTTCCCACCAGTGATGTAGAGACTTCAGAGACCTCAAGGTTTGGCACAAACTGAATTTTGAAAAGTTGTTGACTAAAGCAATTTGCAAGCAAATCAGCTGGGGTGTGGGTGGGTGGGTGGGTGGATTTGCCTTCTTACATCGAGGGATCTCCTCCCCATTTATGCAGGTCATGTATATTGTAAACTATATATATCTGAGCAATGTGGGTGGGGCTCTAGGTGATTTGGCCCCAGTGTTGTAATATGGTCACCTCCCATTACAAAAATGGAAGTATGGAATACAACCCTTCTCTCCTTCCTAGAAGCATACGCAACTGAGGATGTTCCAACGGTGTACGGTGTCGAAGGAGAGCCCATCACCATCAATTGCACTTACAACCCCCAGGAGTACCAGTGGAGAGAGAAGAGTTGGTGCAAGCTCATCAGTGAGATGTCATGTCAGCATGTTGTCAGCGCCCGGCGTTTTTGGATGCCGTTCCTCAAAAGAAAGAATGGCACCACCGCCATTGCTGACAACATCCAGAAGGGGATTCTCACAGTGACCATTGACCCATTCCAGAAAGAGGATGCTGGTTTGTATCAGTGCAAGGCAGAATTCTTGGGGATTACGAATATCCTGCAGAAAGTGAAGGTGGAAGTTCTGACAGGTAAGTCCCACCAGGGTCTTTAATCAGCTGTAAGCCTTGCCTTCTAAATAGTCATGTCTATGATACAAAATTATGACCCCAAATAAGATATTAGACCCACTGTACAAAGACATGATTAAAGCAGGCACAGGCGTAAACTTCTTGCTCAGCACAAAGGAGGGCGAGGAAGAGCTTTTTTCTCGCTCTTCTTGTATAGCTTCCCCCAGTGCTTTTTTTCTGGGGGGATGCAGGGGTACACATACCCCCTAAACATTTTGTGAATCTAAGTTTGGTCTCATTGAGGGGCTATATTTCAATATGAGTGGGAAAATGAGAGTACCTCTGAACTTTCTTTTTAAGAAAAAAAGCACTGGCCTTCCCTGTTTCAACAAAGATGTCCCGAGCCTATTTTGGGGCCATTATATGCTTTATATACATTCGCAGTAATATCGCTTTGAATTTTGTTTGGTTGTTTGTCTCTAGCATTTTTATTTTTATTTTTTATTTTATTTTTTTATCCTGCTATGGCTGTATGCTAATGCAATAAAGGTTTGTTTGATTGATTGATTGATTGATTGATTGAACAAAGATGGAAGACTTCAGCTACAGAGCAATGTCCTTAAGGCTGCAGTCTACACACTTATGGTACTTACCTGGGAGTAAGTTCCATTGAGAACTTCCAAGTAGAGATGTATAGGATTCCACTGCTAGTCCAAAACCTACAAGTGGTCTTTGGGCTCATCTATACTGTTGCTTAATGGGGATAGTTAGCTTCCTGGGCTTCCATTGATTCTGTGTTGTCTGAATGCCATTCTTCTCCAAATTACTGTCTTCTCATCTTTCTCTCTTCCTCAGTCTGGATTTTCTAATACCTTCTCCTTTTTGGAGTATCCATGGCATGCAAAAATCCAGACTGAGAAAGAGAGGAAAGCAGTGGCTTGGAGAACATCCCATGCCCAACAGTGAATTGATGGAGGTACAAGGAAACTTGCTATCCACAATGAGCAACAGTATGGATGAGCCCATCATGTGTTTATTCCTGGTTGCGACAGCGGCCTGCTCTTAATCATTGCCTTGGGTAAAGGAGCGGAAGGTAAATAGGGGTTTACTCTGATCAATCTCTGACTGATTTGCAGTTGATAGACAACTGGAGTCAGAAATCTTTGCCCAACAGCAGCAGCAGAAGCAACAACAAGAACTAGAAAAAGCTTTCCTCCTCTGTACAAAGTTGCTGGGAAAACAAGTCTTGGGAGAAAACCAAGAGATTTATTGTGTGAAAGGACTAATATATATATATATATATATATATATATATATATTTGCTTTCGTAGATTTTCACCAAAACCTGCATATATATATATATATATATATATATATATATATATATATAAATTTAGCACCAATCCCAAATCCCTGGGCAGAGCTTATGCTCAGATGTACCTTGCTCCTTAATTCTTAACATATGTCCACTTGCCTGGGCCACTATTCTGCACCAGCTGAGATTGGTGGACCTCAGGATTCTGGTAAAAAAATATGCCCACCCCTGCCTTAAGATGTTCTTATTTTGCCAACTAAATTACTCTGTTTCTGCCACCAGGTCTATGGGAGACTGAGGCACCTGAGGAGCCCAGAGCAGTGCACAGCATCTCCAGGTAAATCTATACATTCGTTTTATTGGTAAGCCTCAGGCATATTGTCATATATGCAAATACAGTGGTACCTCGGGTTAAGTACTTAATTCGTTCCGGAGGTCCGTTCTTAACCTGAAACTGTTCTTAACCTGAAGCACCATTTTAGCTAATGGGGATGGGGCCTCCTGCTGCTGCCACGCCACCGAAGCACGATTTCTGTTCTCATCCTGAAGCAAAGTTCTTAACCCGAGGTACTATTTCTGGGTTAGCAGAGTCTGTAACCTGAAGCGTATGTAACCCGAGGTACCACTGTAAATATACGCATATGCATGTATTTTGCCTATATGCATATTTACCCCCTCCTTCTGTGAGAAGTATTCTCAAGGGACTCAGCTATACAGCTGCAAATATAACGTTTTAAGTGCATTATACAAATGTGATGCTAGATGGGGCTGATGGGATAATGGCAAGCTCCATATATATTTTAAAACATTAAAAAAAAAACATTTTCACAGTGTTTTTTTATATCTGTGTGGATTCAGCCAAGGTAGCTTACATGGCAAAATCTGAATAAAAAACAAGTTGAAATGAATAATAACCATTTGAACACAAAAATAGCAGCACAGGAAACATCTCAGCACACACTTAAACTTCATCAGCTCGAGGCTGGGGGGCGGGGAGCTGGAATGAATAAATCCCATGCCAAGCTACTCTGGTATGGGGAGTACACAACAGGTTTTTAAGTAGCAAGATCAGCAGTTCTTACTATAGATAGGATACAAATACAGTCAAAGTTGAAGCCTGGTTTTTCATTAAGGAAATTTAGGCTCTTTCCCACAGATAGTTTGTGAAGCCATGTGTGCATGGCATTAGCCACAATCCATGTCTATCCTGCAGATTAATGAGAAGTGCTGCATTTTGGTGTGTTTCCCCTCCAAACCAGCTTAAATCTGATCTGAAAATGTTAAGACGTATTAAGACATCCCCACACACTGGTGTGGATAGACAGTGAGTGACTCGGAAGCACATCCAGCCATATTGAGGTGTACAATAACATGCAGGTACTTTTTCAGGCAAGGGGTGGAGGAGGTAAGCAACCTCGCTGCATTTTAAGTTGGCAATATGCACACAGCCGGTTAGTGATGAAGCTTGATGGCAGAGATGAGAGACAGATATAATGGCTTTAATAGATTTGCATCCTTCCTTGGGATTTAATCGCTTTTTGGTCCAGCAAGTTTTTAGGTGGCAATGTGTATAAATCAATTAGTGGTGGTCTAACCTTGCTGCATTTTGGAGACCTCTCTGCTCGTTCTGGTGAGTAAGAGGCACCAGACTCCTGCCCTGTTGGTTTCACTGTAGGAAGACAATAGCTTCCTTCACAATCTTGAGTGTCAAACATGTCTCCAAGGAAAGGTGAGGGCATACAAGCACATGGACTATAGGAAGTTAGTAGAGTAGATGCCACACCTCATCTCACTGAGCCAGGTTCAACATGTAGGCTGCAAAAAAAATAAAGTTCAACATGTAGGCTGCAAATCATCATCATCATCATCATCATCATCATCATCATCATCATCATCATGTCATGGAGCAAAGCACCCCATCCAACTAAACTGCAGGGGATTCAAAGGACTCAGGTGTGTTTCCAATTCTTAGAATTAGATTTGCCTGACCATCTCTTAAAAAATTACCCTAATCATCGTCTCCCCCCTGTGTTGCAGAAGGGAAAATGTATTCGAGGCCCTATTGAACCTTGTATTTCCTTGGAGATTTCCGATTCTCTGCATCCTCCCCTCTTCTTGACATATGCAAGATGATTCTGACATAGAAATTACCCATTCTCATTACAGCTCCTACACTTGTGTTGCTAGCAAGTGACAAAGGGTGGGCTCAAAGAAATCTGCTAAATGTGATTACCTTGAACATAATTCACTGGGACTCTTCAGCTGTGACATCTCAGGGGTGATTCAGCTGTTATTTGCCCATGTAAGGCACAAACAGACATGCTGGTAGCAGATTCCAAGCCAGGCCTATAAAGCAAGGCAGTGGGGGAGATTTAAAGCACAGTATGAGGAGGCAGGAGGAGAAAGCTAACTCCATCCCTCTCCTATGCTTTCCTGATGAAACTTGAATTACTGCAATGCTTCATACTAGGGGTAGCCAATATGCTGCCCTCCAAATGTCATGGAATCATAGAGTTGGAAGGGACCCCCAAGGGTCATCTAGTCCAACCCCCTGCAATGCAGGAATCTCTATTAATCACACCTGACAGATAGCCATCCAACCTCTGCTTAAAAACGCCAAGGAAGGGGAGTCCACCACTTTCTGGATAAATGTGTTCCACAGCTCTTACCATCAAAAAGTTCTTCCTAATGTTTAGTCAGAATCTCCTTTCTTGTAACTTGCATCCATTGGTTTGAGTCCTACCCTGAAGAACAGGAGAAGACAAGCTTTCTCCGTCTTCCAATGTGTCTGCCCTTTTAGATAGTTGAAGGTGGCCATCATATCTCCTATTAGTCTCCTCTAAACATACCCAATTCCCTCAACCGTTCCTAAGGCTTGTTGTTGGACTACAACTCCCATCAGCCCCAGCCAGGATGGTGGGAATTGTAGTCCAACAGAGCACCATATTGGCTACCCCAGCATTGAAAAATGATCTGGAAACTTCAGCTGGTCCAAAATAGGGCAGCAAGATTATTGTTAACAGGCTGAAATGGTGACATTATGCCAGTGCTTTGCTATCTGCACTGACTTCCAGCCTATTTCAAGGCTCAGCTCAAAGGTCTGGTATGACTTTTGAATAGCTTGCAGCCAGGGTACCTGAGGGAACAACTCTCATATACCTGTCTGCATGCTAAAATAATATTCAGAGGCCCTTCTCCACCTGCCCACCCCAACCCCATTAGGCCAGGCAGAAGACTACTGAAGACAGGACCCTTTCAGTGGTAGCCCCCTACTTGTGGAAAGCCCTCCTCAGCAGGGCTCACTTGACACCTACATTGTGGTTTTTACTGCATCTGGATAAGGCCTCTTTATTTCCCCAGGCTTTTCAGTTTTAAAAGCATGTTTTGGGTACTTTTTTAGACCTTCGGACCTATTGGTTTTAGTTTAAAGTTGTTTTAACTGCTGTTTGATTTCATATTTTTATAATATTTTTATATTTTATTAGGTGTGGGTGTTTTAAATGTACACCATCCAAAGAAATTACTGTTAATGGATGGTATGAAAACGCTGTAAATTAAGTGCTTTTTAACTATTTCCATACTGGTGGGAATTCTTTCCTGTTATACCCTCCGCCCCTAAAGTCAGAAAAGTTAGCTTTTAAAAGAACTGCTGGGGTACTGGTAGGGGAAAGGTTCGTCCCCCACACCCAATCCATGCTCCCCTGCTTTATAGGGATTTGTCAGGAACCCAGTCTTGACACTCGGGATTGATGCCATCATGTGTACTTTGGCCCTTAGAGAACAGAATATTTCCAGTCTCTGTAGGAAGAGTTTCCACCCTTCATTAGGCTTCCATGTGGAATGCAAACTCTTGGCAGCAAAATGAATTTTATACTTGCCAAAAGCTATGTTAAACAAATGGAACTCGACAGGAGGAACATTTTCAAAACACAATGAACTGTGAAGGAAGGCAAAAGCACCTCATAAATCTAGCCAAGCTAAAAAAACTTAACTTTCCTCTTCCATGTGAATATTAAGACCCTCAGTTCCATATCCCACTTCTTCTTTTTCCACGGAGCTCCATGTTCCATCCAGGCTCAGACCAGCTTTGCTTCAGCAGCACGGCTGCGTCACATTCCTTCAGACTGTGGCTGTGTACACATTGCCATCTTAAAGCACAGCCGGGTCATTCTTTTTCTCAATGCAAGAACTAAATCCTGTTGGGAGGGATGGAGTAATACATCATACACTGTATTTCATAAGAAAGGACAGAATATATACGGATTGTGGCTAATGCCATGTGTACTCCATTTCCCAGCCCAGCAAGGGTACCCCACTGAATGCTGAGTGAATGGGAATGTGCACACAGCCCATGTCCTGGGCTACAGGGGAAGGCAACTCAGCAGCTAAAATCTGTAAAAAGCACTCCCACTGCCCTCCCCTGAAGCTCAATGAGATCGAGTGGCATCAAGGAGCACCCAAGACTGAATAAGTATTCAGTCCTTAAGGGAAAGTGTGAGTCCATCAAGGACAGGACAAACCCCAAGACCTACCCCTCAGCACCTCCATCTTGTCAGGCTATGGCTGGTGGCTGATGCAAATAAAGATTCATTCATTCATTCATTGTCAGGCTCACTATCCATTTGTTATCCATCATCTAGGGAACTATTCAAGGTCTCCTAAAAGTGGCATACAACAAGCAGAACTGGGGACTTCTTCATATATAGGAGATACTGAACTTTGGTTATTCGTACACAGCTGCTATTGCTGCATGTAAATATTGACAAGAGTTGGAGGAGGGATCTTTGAGGTAGAGCCAAACCATCTAAGGGCAGCTTCTGATACCATACATTCCATTAGGCTCTTGCAACGTCTATGAGCCCTGCAACTCTAAGCAACTTTGAATGTGAGTTGGGGCATCAAGCAAAAGGAAATAAGCCTTGCACTGCAGAGTTTGGCACTCTGAGCTTTTCTGTTAGTACATCAACGGGGAAACTCTGCTCACCAAATGTTGCTGAACTCCAACTCCCAGCAGCCCCACCCAGCATGGTCCACGGGCAGGAGTAGTCATCCAACATCATCTGCAGGTCCACGAGTCCCCTCCTCCCTGTGTTACTGCATACAAAGTTAACCAGTTAAGCTCAAAAATAATTTTGAAACATTGCACCTGAGTCCTCACTGCTTAAAGACCAATAAAACCGCTGCAGTTTCGTTACTTCACTATTTCTGAATTTGCAGTGCAATTCTATTCAGAAGCAAGTCCCACTGTGTACAATGAATAGTTCCCTGAGTAAATCTGAAGGACTTAGGAACAAGTGGTATATAAATTTGATGAAAAAAATACATAAATACTGGAAATGAGACCTGGACATATTAATTAGATCTGGCAGTCGCTAGCTACCCCGAGTGAAATGGCTGCAATGTAAAACAGCAACAGCCATGCCAAGCAACCTCGAGTGGCTCAATGGAGAAATTGTTTCCCCTCCTTTTCTTTATTATAATTCTTTTCACAATAAATTACCTGCTTCATGCCCTGTCGCATTTGTATCTTTCCAAAGCACCCTGTCAGATGCTGAAGTCAATCTTCACTTCCTTGTGGCTGGATTCTTGGGTTTCAAGCTCCTGGTTGCTGTAGTCATCTTGATTGCTGCTAAGAGCCCGTGCAGCAGACAGACAAAGGATGAGAGCCATGGAGAAAATGAGCACCAGCTCTTCCCAATCACAGGTGATGTCAGTACTCCGAGTGCAAGAGACTACTGAGAGCAGGGCTGCTGCAGAGGTCCTTTTTAAATGACTCCCTCAGAACATGAATGGGGCTGGCCATATCTTGTACCAACCTAGTAGAATAGGGAATGTCAAGGTGAGTGCCTCACTGTTCTGTACCCTAGACCACCTTGCAGAGCATTTCGGGGGCATACAACCAGCTTACACAAGGAGCCAAAAATGCTAAGATGGGAGCCCAAATGTGTATGTTGTTTCCAGGAAGGTGAGTGCCTCCTTGAGCTGAGTTGCCTACGTCTAGTCTAGGCCTGAACTTAATGCAGCCCAGAATCACCTGTGACATCACAGAATTCTGGGGCCTGTTTTCAGTTAGTGTGCAGAGCTACCCACAATGCAAACAGCACACAATCTTGGATTTCTGCATTGCTTCCTTGAATCGTGGCTCTCCTGGTGGCTGTCTATTCTAGCCGTGTTTTTCAGTTGCCCCCTCCCACAGCCGATGGGTACATTCACAATACAAATTCATGACTTTCCACAATGAATCCTGATGACAAGTTCTGTGAAAATGCTATAAATTTGTTGAGAGACATCCAGCAATCAAGCCCTGTTGTGCCTTCTGGAAAAACCCATGGCATTGCTAACCCCAAAATGGAAATAATGAGTCAGGAATTTACTGTGATGCAATGGGCTTGTAGATCACGAGTTTTCTAAGTGACACATTTGAGGCATTGCTGTTTGTTCACAAGCTTTTAGAATGAATTGCTGTTTCATTCTCCTACTCCGCCACCCCAATATTCCAACTGCAAATTCATTTCTTTAAAATGAAAGCTTGGTGTGCTGTATATTAAATAGAGAAGATAACTTCATGTGGTAGTAGTGACCTTGGGTTATATTTGGATGCTTGTTTCATTTAATTTCATAGCACATATGTCTTTTCTCGTTTCCAGGCTAAAAGGGAAAGCTTGGCATAAATGGGATGTGATGGAAAGACGAATGAGTAAGAATTCAAAGCTAGGTGCATAGAAATTGCTCCAATAGACAAGATGTGAAGGACATGCTTGCTTTATCCTGTGGCCTGTGCCCCATGACCAATGCAAGGACTGTGGTGGTTCCATTTATAAAGCCAGATGTTGCCAGCAAGTCAAACTAAACAGCTTTGCTGTAGACAATAAAGAGTATCAGATGGATGCTCCACCCAGAAGCACTTTTAATATTATCTTGAGAACAATCTGTATAGTGTAAGAATAAATGTAAGAATGTACATCTCTTTCTTTAAGTTCTTTCTGTTGCAAAGGGACCATAACAATAATTACATGCAGAAAAAGAAAAGAATGGCTCACACAATATAAACTGCAAGAACTCAAAACAAAGATAATAAAAACAAATTGTAGTATGAACACATAATAGTTCCTTGAGTTAATTTGAAACTTAAGTATGAAAATTATGAGCGTATGTAAAAAATTACCTCAAAGGTAACTGCTGCATTAGAGATGGCATTGGGGTTAGGTTGTACACTACATCAGACCCTCATGTTCATGGGCCATTTACGCACACATGCCCAGAGACAAGGTGTATCCTGCCACCCCAGACTCACAATGGAATCCTGTTCTTCTTTACTCAGAATTCCAAACCTAGAAATTTAACTTCTAGAGACTTTGGGGAGGGAGATGAACTCTGAAGAACACTTACTCTAGCAAATCATGTTTACAGTGCAATCCTGTCACACAGTAATCTGAGAGTAAGTCACAGTGAACACAATAAAACTTGCTCCTGAGCAAACATGAATAGGAAAGCACTGTCACAAATCTTTAACAAGGCCTCCCCAAGAGACAGGACCAGGGATGGTGAGCTGCCAGGGACAGGGACAGACAAACAGAGATATCCCTGGTAACTTGGGAAGAATGAAGTCCTTTGTCATGATTTGGTAGAATCTTGGAAGCTTATTGATGCATGTTATAAAATATACAGGTCTTGGTCACAACCTTGGGAACTCAGGTTCAAACCCCTTTCAAAGTCTTCAGGGCAAGGAGTCTGAAAGGTCAGGTCCATTGAATGTGGTGAACAGGGCAGCCCTACCATTAGATAGAGTCAGGCAGCCACCTTAGGAAGAAGCTGGGGGAGAGAAACTTTATCCTGGCCTTTGACACCTAGCATATGACCACCCTGTTATTAGGTTGGAAGGGCAGGTCATTAATTGAGTAAATCAGCAGCAGCACTAAAGATTTCCACTTCTCATGGTCAGCTTAGGTCTTTTTGATACCTGGGTGAGGAACACTTCAACCAAATCAAAAGTTGACACAGATATCCACAAATATCATGCTGGGCACCAACCTAGACCATTGGTACCAAAACGTATGAGAAACTGCCGTACTAGAAAATTTAACCAACAAACTCAAACTAGCAAGGGGACAAGATACGGAGGATGCCTTCACCCCAGTGTCGTTCCCCTTTTTTATATACACAGGACAACAAGCCAATGACATCTCCCCCACCACAACAGCATACAAATCAATATGGCTAAACTGACCCAACACCCTAGTCCGCCTCCCTCACACAAATAAGCCACACTGCAATCAACTAAACACAACCAACCAAGCTCGAGAACCCCTAGGTAAAGGTAAAGGGACCCCTGACCATTAGGTCCAGTTGTGACCAATTCTGGGGTTGCGGCGCTCATCTCGCTTTATTGGCCGAGGGAGCTGGCGTTCAGCTTCCGGGTCATGTGGCCAGCATGGCTAAGCCGCTTCTGGCGAACCAGAGCAGCGCAGAGAAACGCCATTTACCTTTCCACTGGAGTGGTACCTATTTATATACTTGCACTTTGACATGCTTTCAAACTGCTAGGTTGGCAGGAGCTGGGACCGAGCAACGGGAGCTCACGTCGTTGTGGGGATTCGAACCGCCAACCTTCTGATCGGCAAGCCCTAGGCTCTGTGGTTTAACCCACAGGGCCACCCAGAACCCCTAACCTCTCACAATATCAATAAACACAAATAAATACATAATGAACCTACCCATGTGATGCTGACACAAACCCCCCTACAATAGAACAAAATAACAATATCCCCATCTCTCTCCACACTCCCCTTTTCCCCAACTGCAATATATCTATGACAAAAATGTCTCTCACCAAATGTAAACAAACTGTGAAAAAGACTATGAATTGAAAGTGGAGACAATAGATATACTGTTCCCTGTTTATCTGTCCTCTTGTAACACAAAAAACCCCCAATAAAAGCTAATTTTAAAAAATCATGCTGGGCACCAACAATGTTCATAGATGCTGTTGTTTTGCTCACTTCAAAACTTGGTGAAGTGATGAAAGAACATCCAACAATCAACATACTTTTAAAATGCCGCAACCTACACAGGCCTGTAATATTCTTGGATCCATAAATAAATACAGATAAAGAATGGTTGTGGGGATAAAACACAGCTTTAATAAATCATTACAAAATAGCCAGCACAACAATTTTTCTTAAGGCTTTATTCTAACATAACATGCCACAAAATTACTCTTTTCTTAATGTTGTGGTTCATGCCCCATTTAAGGGAATCCAAATGAGGAGCTCTGTTACTACAACTCCTACATCTAAGCCTCCACATGCATGCAAATTGAGATGCGGTCACATCATATTGAGATGGGAAGCTGCAGAAAGCAGAACTGGCTTTATCAGTCGCTGCTTAGTCCACTGTCTTGTCTGGTGCGATGCATCTGGACAGCAACTGCCCACAACCCAAGTTGGGCAACTCTTCAGCACTAAAATTAAAACATGTTTAGAAGATCTTCCCACAGCGCCAAACCAACTCTGCTGATCTGGGACAAGAAAAGGAACAGGCAATGACAAAGGGCATTTGCTTCCTTCCTGCAAGTGCAAATTGACTCATTCACTGCTCAGCAACCTAAACTATGTTCGGCTACAAGATGGAGGGACTTCCAGGTCTTCTGCTAAGGCTGATGCTGACAGGTAAGCCACAGAGGGAGACAGCCTTTCATGGCCATCAGTACAGAACACACTAGTATGGTGTTGAATTAAAAGTAATATGTTGTTTGTTTTTGTAGTTACTGTTTGAAAGCAAGAAACAAGTTTTGTTCCCATTTTTTAAATAGAGAAAACATTCATTGTCATTTATACAGTCCCAGTGATTCACAAAATGAAAGACTATGAATGTTAGCCAGATCATAATTCTCTTGTGGGCAGGGCTGGATTTAGGTTTGATGAGGCCCTAAGCTACTGAAGGTAATGGGGCCCTTTAGGGAAGTTTTTAATATTTAATGCTGTATTGTTTTTAACACTTGATTGGAAGCCGCCCGGAGTGGCTGGGGAAACTCAGCCAGATGGACGGGGTATAAATAAATTATTATTATTATTATTATTATTATTATTATTATTATTATTATTATATCAACAGCTGTCCTTTATCAACAACAAATTGTCACAGTTTTTTGTGTTGAATATATGCTATATGGTAATTTATGGACCTAATAGGTCTCTAAAGCCATTTGCACATAACAAAATAGGTATTTTATAAAAGTAATTGTTGAAATGTGGAAAACAGAAGTGCCTGGCGTGCTCTGGTCCATGGGGTCACGAAGAGTCGGACACAACTAAACAACTAAACAACAATAACAACAACAAATTGTTGAAATAAAATACAATTAAGAAGTATATTAATAGTGAAATAATTATTAAGCTCTAACTGTATGTAGGTTTTATTTGTTTTTTATCTTATATTTTGGAAATGCACATCTAGGTTTTTTTTCTTTAAAAATTTTTTGAGGGCCCAAGAGAGTGGGGCCCTAAACTATAGCTTATACATAAATCCTTCCTTTATGAACCAAAATAATCCCGATTATCTATTTCAGTTCATACTATAATGTCAGCGAAAGAGTCTGGACATGTAATGTGATTGAAAGGAAGGCTGTAGTGGTGCTTCAAGGAAAACAAAGGCAAAGGGTCTTCTGGTACCACAAGACTCCATTGTTGCTTTCTGCAACAGATTAACATGATGAAGGGTTGCTGGTACCTCAGTGCTAGAATACATGCTTTGCATGCAGTCTCAGGATCAAGCTCTGGTGTCTCCACATGATCACCAACTACAGGGTTTTTTCTAATCTACTTACCTAAGAGAGTAAGTCCTTAACTCTGTGGTAGAGCATAATTTGTAGGCAGAATCTGCATCTCCAGATGAATTTAATTGACTCACCTGAGAACCAGCTATGTAGCACAGCATACTTTGCATGAAGATAGTCTCCAGTTCAATCCCCAATATTTCCAGTTTGTTTTAAAAAGTTAGGCTGCAGTGGTGGGATAATAATAATAATAATAATAATAATAATAATAATAATAATAATAATTTATTTATTTATTTATTCATTCATTCATACCCCACCCATCTGGCTGGGTTTCCCCAACCATTCTGGGCGGCTTCCAACAAAATATTAAAATTACAATAAAACAACAAACCTTAAAAACTTGCCTAAACAGGGCTGCCTTCAGATGTCTTCTAGAAGTCAGATAGTTGTTTATTTCCTTGACATCTGATGGGAGGGCATTCCACAGGGCAGGCACCACTACTTAGAAGGCCCTCTGCCTGGTTCTCTGTAGCTTCACTTCTTGCAGTGAGGGAACCACTAGAAGGCCATCGGAGCTGGATCTCAGTGTCCAGGCTAAACAATGGGGGTGGAGATGCTCCTTCAGATATACTGGGCCGAGAGCCATTGTAGGCAGCACAGCATTGAACTAAATAGACAAATGAAAGATCAACATTATTTTACAAAGTGCATTTTTACTGTTATTCTCCTAGGTCTTCTGGTGTCTGCCAATACTTTCTCACCTTCAACACATGGAATTCCATTCTTCAAAAAGTCTAGCAAGCCCGGAAGACTGGAAGAAGAGATGAAGGTGCAAGGAGAGTCCCTCAGCATAAAGGGCTTCTGTTCACAACAAAAGAAAGTCTGGTGCAAAGGAGATCTGCTGAAGGAATGTAACCCTACAGAGTCTCCTAGCCTCTCAGGCCCAGGGTGGAAATATCTGACTACTGAGCCAAACCAGAGGGTTTTACTACAGGATCTGAAAAATGGCTGTTTTTCTTTTCTCATGTCAGCTCTCCAAGTAGAAGATTCAGGGATATACTTGTTTGGGATCACTGATGGCTTAAATATTGCCCCATTAAGAAAAATCAAAGTCAATGTTCGAAAAGGTAAGCACATGTAGGTAACTAGAACTAGTTCCTGTGGTAGATCAAGGATGATCAAGACACACGAGGGTGCGGGGATCACGTGATATAGCTTTTCTGGGATTGTACCATAGTGTCAAATTTAATCCCCAGCATTGACCATTTAAGAAGGTAGGTTGCAGTGCTGAGAATGACCTCAAGAGAGCCACTGACAGCAAGGGTGGACATTACAGTACTGGGATAATGGGCACGTGGAAAGTCAACACTGTTTTACAAGACGTACTTTCACTGTTATTCTCCTAGGCCTTCTTGCACCTACCAATACTTTCTCACCTCCAACACCCGATGTTCCATTCCTCAAAAGCTCTAGTAAGCCAGGAAAGAGACTAGAAGTGGTGATGAAGGTGCAAGGAGAGTCCCTCAGCATAGAGGGCTTCTGCTCACCGCAATATTTGCAACAAGAGGGAGTCTGGTGCAAAGGAGATCTGCTGAAAGAATGTAACCCTACAGAGCCTTCTAGCCTCTCAGGCCGAGGATGGCAGTATCTCACTTCTGAACCAAGCCAGAAATTTGCACTACAGGATCTGGGAAATGGCTGCGCTGCTTTTTTCACAACAGCTCTCCAAGTAGAAGATTCGGGGATATACTGGTTTGGGGTTCTTGATGGCCTGAACATCACCCCTTTAAGAAAAATCAAAGTCATTGTTCAAAAAGGTGAGCACATGGAGGTAACTGGATCTAGTTCCTGTGGTAGTTCAGGACTGATCTAGATCACATGGTATAGTCCTCCTTGGAATGTAGCAGTTTAGTTTGCATATAACTGAGTTCACATTTGATTATTCTTCCAGAAATAAAAAATGCCTGTCAAGGAAAAATGCATTCTAGCATAGCCTTTGCCCTTACTTGACACTTTTTTAAATCTCCAAGTAGATTGTTTTTTTATCTGTGGAAGCACCCAAATATGTGATCATCCCATCTAGTTTGGATCTGCACGTGCAGGTTCCCCATCAGTAAGAGCTGCATAGAGTTTGAGATACACCACCACAGCAACACATCCACAACTGGAATAAGAAAGCAATGGCTCTTTAGTTGAGACAAATGGTAACAGCATCAGTGTTTGTAAAAGGAAGCTGCAAAGACAGTGTTTCAAAGATCAATATAGGAGGCCTGTGTCGTTTGTTAACGTATTAATTATCATGATAATAAGGGACAATACTCTGGCTTCTCTTCAGATCGTATAAATCGTTCACATTTTACTAAAGAGAATAAGGGGCAAAAGAAGGCAAGTTAGCAAAACCTGAATGCACCTTGGAAGAGTTACAATAAAGACAAAAGTTTTATTTCTCTTCCTTTATTTTCAGGGCAGCAAAATTATGGGACTGTGACAGAAACCAGTGAAAATGAACAAAGGTACCAACATTATATTATTTTTAATTTAAAGGCAACTGGATTAGGGATTTGTGTTTGCTACAGTATCTATTCCTCCCACTGCTCTATACTGTATTGCAGTTGGGTCCAAAAAAATTATGTGAACAGAGGCAATTACAGGATTTGACTTTTCCATTCAAATAATTATATTATGGCACTTCCAGAATTTTATATCCTCTACAAAAAACCATGGTATGATTATCTGCATCTAACATGCAGTCTGCATGTGCCTTTTCTCTGCTGCACAACTGTGCTACAAAACCTTGAGCTCTTTGCATACTTCTGTCTGACTTTGAAAGCTAAACAAACTTTATTGTGTACAGTATATGTAAATGACAGTCTAACAAATATATTAGGTACCTGTTAGCAAAGCCCATAGGATGACCTTAGGCCAGTCAGTATATGCTCTAGTTATCTCCCGCTTGGACGACTGCAATGCACTCTACGTGGGGCTACCTTTGAAGGTGACTCGCAAACTACAACTAATCCAGAATGCGGCAGCTAGACTGGTGACTGGGGGCGGCCGCCGAGACCACATAACACCGGTCTTGAAAGACCTACATTGGCTCCCAATACGTTTCCGAGCACAATTCAAAGTGCTGGTGTTGACCTTTAAAGCCCTAAACGGCCTCGGCCCAGTATACCTGAAGGAGCGTCTCCACCCCCATCGTTCTGCCCGGACGCTGAGGTCCAGCGCCGAGGGCCTTCTGGCGGTTCCCTCATTGCGAGAAGCAAAGCTACAGGGAACCAGGCAGAGGGCCTTCTCGGTAGTGGCGCCTGCCCTGTGGAACGCCCTCCCATCAGATGTCAAAGCGATAAATAACTACCTGACATTCAGAAGACATCTTAAGGCAGCCCTGTTCAGGGAAGTTTTTAATCTGTGATGTATTTTTGATTTCTATGGAAGCTGCCAAGAGTGGCTGGGGAAACCCAGCCAGATGGGCGGGGTACAAATAAATTATTATTATTATTATTATTATTATTATTATTATTATTATCCCTCAGTCTAACTTACCGTAACTCACAATGCTATTGTGAGGATTAAATAGGGGCAGGGGACAATTTTCACCATCTTGAGGAAAGGTGGGGTTTAAAATGTAAGTAATTAATAAGCAGGTTTAACTAATGCACTATGGATTGTTTCAGACTTTATCACATTGTCTTAGTCCTGGTTTCCATTGCGGTTGGCATAACAATTATTGCAGCCCTCATATTAGTTGTCACAATGCTCATCAAGAAGAAAACAAGAGGTATGATTTTCTTTTGTTTTTCATGTAGCCCAGCCATTTTAAAGATTTCATTACATGCATAACTGTAATAGCACCTGACAGGCATCTAAATGGATGGATTGGATTTGAATACAGTATTGTACAGTATTGTAGCATCGAAGATGGTCAAGATTGCACACCTAAATGGCTTCATCTGAACAGACTTTGTGCTTTCATGTCAATATTTGCCTTTCTAAATGAAGGCTGAAAAGTCTCTACAATATACAAAACAGTAAGCGAATCTGAGGCTCTGCTCAACAGAAATTCGCAAACATCAACTGACTACATCTCATCACTCCCTCTATGAGTTACGTGCTTGTGCAATGCATAAATGCACCAAGTGGCAAAACATCTGACATTATCCCACTCTGTGGCATGATGGGCTTTGGATGCATGGGGGATGCACATCACCACCCATCTCAAACCATTCATCCACATAGCTGTCAACGTTTTCCTTCTTTTAAGGGAAATTCTCTTATTCCGAATAGGATTCCTCGCAAGAAAAGGGAAAAGTTGACAGCTATGTTCATCCAGTACAACACCTTACTTCATGTGACTCAATAGCTTTTACACTTCCCACAGTCACCTTTTAAGCAAAAAGGTTTGACAAAACGACTTTCAACGATGCCATTTCTTCATAGCTCAGAGAAAGCCAATGCACTGAATCCATGTCACACTGTTGGCAATCAGTAAATACAGTGGTACCTCTAGTTGCGGACTTAATCCATTTCGGGGTGCTGTTCGCACCCTGAAAAGTCCACAACTAGAGCACCTCTTCTGCGCATGTGCGCGGCGTGATTGAGCACTTCTGCATGTGCGTGAAGCACGCAGATCGCTTCTGTGCATGTGGTGAACCCGGAAGTAAACACTTCTAGGTTTCCTGCATTTGTAAGCTGAAAGTCCATAACCAGAGAGGAACACAACACGAGGGATGACTGTATAAACAGAACCATCTCACATATTATGCAGAGGCAGCCAATGAATGTACATTCAACAAAGAGATGCAACTAGTCAGTTGTCTGATGAATGTATCCCTACATTTCGCCATCTTCACATTTTTAAGGTGTACACTTACGTCTTAGTGTTCAGTTAAAAATTTAACATGTGAAGTGGCGCACAGACAGGCACATTTATATACTAAAATGAGACTCTCTTCTTAATAGCAGCAGATGACCTGAATTTTGGTGATAACCCAAACTGTAGAATAATAACATTCCAGGTAAGAGACCATTTCACAAGTTAGGAGAAAATCTGACCATGGGCAGTTTCTCCACTGTGGAAATATAGTAATCATGAGCATTATCATTTCCCATAGAAAAAAAAACCACCTTCAAATATGCTTTGCTTTGCTAGATTATCACATTCAACTCAGGTTTTGCAATCAGATCTATAGGGATCCTGGGCCACATTTGGCATCTGGACTACAGCTTCCACCTCTTTCTGGGGGATAAGAAAGAATCCATGTTGTCATTCCATTTCCTGAAAATATACAATTGCCCAAATATAGCATGACTCTAGACCCAGCACTAAGTTGCAAACCAGGCAGTAACCTTGGCTGTGAATGCCATGTTAAAAACTTTAGTAATATACAACTATAATTCATTCTCAGTACTGGGTATTTTATATGGTCTATGGGAAATGCATTTAATTCAGGCTCCCTTGGCACCAACATTATGTTTTTTTACCAAGTAAAGATGCATTTGTTTTTCCAGGCATTTAGGTGATTTTTGATACTTTTATATATGGTTTGCTGCTGGTGGGACTATTTTTAAATGCAATTATGTGTTTTTGCTTTCCTTAAAGGTTTTATTTGCTTTTAAATTGCATTGTTCACCACCCAGACACCAAGCCAATTCCTATTCCCACCCACCCTCACTCCCAGTTCAGTTACACTCACAGATATAGCATGACTCTAGACCAGGGCAGAGATGCCATGGGTATTCTACAGATTTAACTATGTCCCCCTCCCACTTAGTGGAAATGTGATTATAGGATTATTCTATTAACCATTTTCTGCTTAAATGCCTATACTGCTGGGCTATAAACGTATTACTACAAAAATTACTATTTATCCTAGCAGTAGTTCAGTTTGTCTTATTTGAAAGAAGTCTGTCAGAGCCAGATTGTATTTACACATTTTAAAAAAGATAGAAACCCTTAACAGATGCAGACACAATACCAAAAATGGGAATCTGGTCTTGGAGGTGAAATAAGGCTGGCATTTAAGAGTCTATTTCCAAAAAAAACAAGCCTTTTTGTTTCTTATCCATGCTCAGATACATGAAAGCACTGCTACCGACAATCCTTTGGACAAAGAAACAAACGCGGTATACGCCATATTGAAGAAGCCAATGACAGAGGATGTGACATATGTCAACATGAAGTTCCCATTAAGGTCAAGTTTCAACAAAAACCCCAGTGAACTTTCCTCTCCAGGAGAGTGCTCTCCTGGTGTGATCTCTTCAGGATCTGTGAAGTATGCAAATATCATCTTTGGTTCACAGGTTCCACATACCAAGGACTAAAGACAAACTAGATGTATAAATTCTAGATCTCCAATTGTGAAATTCAATTCTGAAACAAAGGTGGAAGTTGCATTTGTCTGAGAATTAAAATTAAAAGCTATTTTCCAAATGCCCCTTTAACTTCTTAGGAATGTTGAACTAATATTCATTATTGTAAGACCTGATAGTGGACCTGCTACCAGCTTTTAGATCAGCCTATCCGGAACTTGTATGCATGTCAGTTCACATGGGCAGGTACTCCCATGAAAGTAGCTTTGACCCTATGAGATGGAGACACATTTGCTTGAACCAGTCTGTGCACAGGAAAGCAGCCACCATCTCTAGCAGTGAATAGCATGGATGCAAAAATCAAGCTACAGTAGTACCTCGGGTTACAAACACTTCAGGTTACAAACTCTGCTAACCCGGAAGCAGTTGCTCCGGGTTGCAAACTTTGCCCCAGGATGAGAACGGAAATCACACAGCAGCGGCATGGCGCCATTAGCGAAAGCACGCCTAAGGTTAAAAACAGTTTCAGTTTAAGAACAATTTCGGGTTAAGAATGGACCTCCGGAATGAATTAAGTTCGTAACCCGAGGTACCACTGTAATGTGCTTTTGCTTTCCCATCATACCAGGCTCCCAAGTCCAGTTCTCATTCATGTTATGGATGGTTTAAAATCCTGTTGTTAAAAATGTAACAGGAGTTATAGCATGTAGTGCATATATGAATAAGTGCTCTTTGTATAAGAAAGCATTGGACCATTTTTTCTCAACAATTGGACAACAGCTTACAAACCTGGGAAGGGACAGGAGATATTCTAGTTAAATGTTTGTACTTAGCTTTTAAGTTGTGAACATCTAAGGTCAAACCTAATCGAAGCACATTCTGTATATTTAAACACACAAGCATCCTTTTTTTCACTTGGGGGAAGAAGAGTAAACAGGTCCAGTTTTATCTCCAACACTGGAAGTATTTGAAGATGTTAACGGCACTTGTGAAGAGCCATGGGGAGACCCATGGCAGGGAGGTTTAGTACCCTGTACCCTAATATCATTATTGTTGTTGTTGTTGCTGCTGTTGTTAATTGTCTTGCTAAGCTCAAGTTGCATCCCCATCATGCCCTTTGAACATGACAAAGGAAGCTTTGTGCTTAACAATACAGAACTTACCTCTGCTGCAACTACTTTGGCCCTAAGCAATAACTGTTGGGCAAATGCCCAAATAACCTTTTATCTTATACTTAAAACTGTAGTAAATATAGTAGTCTAGTGCTTTATGTTGATTGAATTACATGAGAAAACATACAAAGGCATTAAGGTCTCCTCATATACTTTTCTACTCCTCTTTTTTGGTCACAGCTGATTTTTGGGTGGGCTGGTGCCCCATAGAATGAGGGAAATGGTTGCATGGGTCACATCTAAAATCCATGCTGCAGTTAGAGCATCAGCCAGCCTTTGCCTCCAGACATGGTTTTCCCCCCTGAGTGGTGTGAAACGGTTCATGAACCAACAGAACTTGTTGGAAAAGTGATGTAGTTCATAAATACCAGCTTTCAGGTGTGTTCAGTTTTTTTAACCAGGCAATTTAAGTTGCTACTTAGACGACTACAGCTGCACTGACTATACCATGGACCAACTCCTTGTGGGCTTTTCATGCTGAAAGATAACAAATTAGTTAACTGATTTTTATCTGTCACTGCAGAATTCACACAAATAGCCAGATTATGGAGTGTTTATTTTTTATTGGGGGGGGGGTAGTTATTTCATACTACGGCTACCCTAGAGGCATCTTTATCTCCAACCCCGGCAGTTCCAGCAGTTGTTGTTCTCAGGAGGCACATCCTTGCCACAGGAAAGTGACAAAGATATATAAAGCTCCCTATTTGCATGAGCTTCCAGTGTTAATGGCAATGAAAGAAGTTTCACTTCTCACAACTAATGATGCAAAATTGCTTGACAATCAGGTGCACTCCAGATATACTCCAGACAATGTGCACACCGTTTGTTCAGACAAATCCAGCTGGCTCTTATTGAAAGACAAGAGAAAGAGTTAACATTTGAAAAGACACAGGTCCTCTTTGATTCCCCAGCCTCTCAATGGGTCTTTAGTCTTCTCCATCTTATGGTTACCAATACTAAAGAAAGGTCGCCTTCTAGCATTATTCCACATAGGAAAGGAATTCAGCTTTCCTCTTTATTTGAAGGCACTCGCTTCAGTGCAGCCTGAAGAGACTTCTTCAAGATTGTTCTGTTGAGGTCCAAGGCACAGGATAAGCGATGCTGATGGGCCAATGTAATCTAAAAAGGAGGACAAAATGTAGCTGCTTAGCGCATGCTGGTAAAAACTCATAACCCTTTTGCTACATTTATGCAGGTTGATCCCACTCTCATGACCTGCCCCAGTTGCCTAGATTGTCTACAGTAAACACACAAGTTGGAAGGACAAAAGAGGATTTTGCAAGCCCTTATGGTGGCTTAAGAGACTTAGACTTTGAGCATGGAAGAATGGACAATCACTATCTATTCCACAATGGTCTGAGGACCTCACTACTCTGGCAACATTCAAACATATTTCATATAGGCATCGATTTCATGTGGATAGCTACTGTACATCTGGAGGGTTTATATAAACTTGTACCTTTAATTTCAGATTGGTATACTGACTGTGGTCTATGATTATTTGCATATCATTGAACTCAAAGCATGTTAATTGACCAAACCCAACATGGATATTCCCATCATGCATTAATAAAAAGAAAGTCACACCTTGTGGTGCCATACTCTCTAAGAACCTGGGAGTGGGGATTGCTATTTTGCTACTATATCTTAGCACCAAAATTATCTATGTCGGTTCTGTCTTACCAGCTTTTTCAACCAGGTTTTCTACTCAGCAAAGAAAACATATGGAGGATCGCCCACCCTTCTCTCTCTGCCCCAACCCCCGTCACCACCCTGTCCACATACAGTAAAATAACCATACTTTTCACGCAGAGAAACATATAATAATACTGTAAGACTAATTCTTGTAAACTCAGCCAAATGCCCAAACTTCATTATCAGGCTGAAGGAGCATCTGTGTTCTGCTATAGGAACAGAGGCTGCTCAGCACTTCTAATAATTAGGTTCACAATCTCAAGAGGAAATTCAAATGTATGCTGGAAGGTAAGTGAAAGAAACACTACAGTACACACTATCGCAATAGAATAGGAAAGCTCCATAGAAATATTTAAGAAAGCAAGCTGCCATTTTTCATTTCTTTTCAAGCGCCTGTTGCAAGTAACTCACACTGCTTTGGTATTTCGTCAACACTGTCAGAACCAGATTTGCATAATGCATTGATGTGGCAAATTCTTGAGCCATCTGGCAAAGATTCAAGACCAACATGTTGAAGAGCTCAGTGGACAACACTACCTGAAAAGTGAAGAAGATAAACAAGGGGGAAGGGGTGAGAGAGGCAGCCTAAATTTTAATTGCCCTTGCGTACATTTTAGTTGTTCAGATAGACTCGGTGCAAGCCATACTGGACAAGAATGAATTAGCACTAGGACAGTAAAATGTTGCTCAGACAGAGGCTTCCTTAGACACTAAAAGAAACTAGTATCACAACTAGCTTTGCACTACAGTTTGAGATGCTGGCATTTACTTCAATCATATTCAGCAAAGGTGCACACCATGCTGTCAAGACAAAGGACAAAAGTGCAGGCAGCAGAGAAATGGCAAAATGCTAGTTTGGAGAGAACAGATTCTAGTCTCTATTGCTACCTAGCTAGTAAACTCTATATGGAAGCACAGGAAGACTTATATTCATAGTCACCTGTCTTCCCAGCAAAGAATGCACAGCTACGAGGAGATCTTCTGACCACGGCATTTCTATAATATGGCTGCAAAGAAAGGCAGAGGAGGGAGAAAGATAACAAAATTATATGAGGGGTAGTCTTTATGCCACTCACTAAGGCTATTCCCTGACTAAAGAAAGTGTTAATTGTCATGTGGTTAATAACAATATTGCAGTACTGAAAAGATTTCATTTTTTTTTATAAATATTTATTAAGGTTTTTTTAGATATAAAATGCACACATAAAACAATCTTGCTTCTATCACAACAAATTCTTCGCTTCTTTGGACTCCCTCACGTCCCCCTCTCCCATTTACGTCGTTAAAAAAAAAAAAATTTTCCAAACAAATTATCAACTTGTTTACAGTGACATGTCCACACATTCAAATATAATCTAGCACTTTTTCCAATAAAATTTTTATATTTTCTTTAATCTCACTTAGCATCAAATTTAAATCTAGTTTAGTGGTGGCCAATTTTTTATAATCTAGCATCCTTCTTAACATTCAAACAAATTACAATGTTTTTGTAGATACATCTTGAATTTCTCCCAGTCTTCCTCCATCTTTTCTTCTCCCAGATCTCGGATTCTGCCAGTCATCTCGGCCAGTTGCATATAGTCCATCAGCTGCATCTGCCACTCTTCCAGTGTGGGTAAATCTTGAGTTTTCCAATTTTTTGCGATGAGAATCCTTGCTGCCGTTGTTGCATACAGGAAAAAAGTTCTGTCCTTCTTTATCACCCTCTGGCCGACAATACCCAGAAGGAAGGCCTCTGGTTTCTTAGTGAAGGTATACTTAAATACCTTTTTCAACTCATTATATATCATTTCCCAGAAGGCCTTCACCTTAGGGCATGTCCACCAGAGGTGAAAGAATGTTCCTTCATTTTCTTTACATTTCCAACATTTATTGTCAGACGAATGGTATATTTTGGCAAGTTTAACTGGGGTCATGTACCATCTATATATCATTTTCATTACATTTTCCTTCAGAGCATTACATGCAGTGAAGTTCAGCCCAGTGGTCCACAACCTTTCCCAGTCCTCAAACATAATGTTATGCCCAATGTCCTGTGCCCATTTTATCATAGCCGATTTAACCATTTCGTCTTGTGTATTCCATTTTAGCAGCAAGTTATACATTCTAGATAGTACCTTGGTCTTTGGTTCTAACAATTCTGTTTCTAACTTCGATTTCTCCACCTGGAACCCTAACTTTTTGTCATTTTTTAAAAACTTCTTTAATCTGAGCATAATGTAACCAAAGATTTCAAGTCTCTTCTATGGAGCAGTGGTTAGAGAAGATGTGTAACATTAGGGCTGCAACCTTTGATTAATGGATAAAAAACAGCTCCAAGGGCATCTCTAATTAAATGAACAACAAACTTTTAGTTACAGATAGGTAGCCGTGTTGGTCTGCCATAGTCAAAACAAAACAAATTCCTTCCAGTAGCACCTTAAAGACCAACTAAGTCAGTTCTTGGTATGAGCTTTCGTGTGCATGCACACTTCTTCAGATACCAAGAAGAATATCTGAAGATATCTGAAGAAGTGTGCATGCACACGAAAGCTCATACCAAGAACTGACTTAGTTGGTCTTTAAGGTGCTACTGGAAGGAATTTGTTTTGTTTTGAACAAACTTTTAATAAAAGTTATTTTTAATGTAAGTAATGAAAACTGCAGATGGCAGGCAGCATCTTAGGTGCAACACCTTAACTTTCGCAAAGGACAGAAATGCCTCTAAGATTGCTCCTACTGTGACATGCATGTACCATCTAACAAACAAAAGTACAGTGCTCCTCGGGTTACAGACTCCGCTAACCCAGAAATAGTACCTTGAGTTAAGAACTTTGCTTCAGGATGAGAACAGAAATCACACAGCGGCGGCAGTGGGAGGCCCCATTAGCTAAAGTGGTATCTCAGGTTAAGAACAGTTTCAGGTTAAGAATGGACCTCTGGAACGAATTAAGTTCTTAACCCGAGGTACCACTGTATACTTCTCCCCTGCTCAACTATTATTTTAGTCATATGCAAATTTATGACTATTCATTGATTTTAAAACATCTTATTAATCAACTCAGGTTTCTTTAATCTTAGTCCTAGAAAACATATAAAAGTAAAAGGTCCACAGGGAAGACACAGGATGGCCCACCAGATGTTGGACTACAACTCCCATCATTTGTGGCTGCTGGCCATGCTAGCTGGGGCTGATGGGAGTTGGAGTCCAACAAATTCCTCTGTTTTAGTCAATTCTTTTGAATAGGAGTAAGAAAACTTGTGACTTATTTATTCATTGTCATATGTGTGATAGTATGGAGGGACTTTATAATGAAAAAGCAGAAATAAAAAAAGAGATCGTGTGACATGCAGCAAGTGCTTAGGTTTGCAATGTTGCTCTGCAACTTATGTTCATTAGGGAGACACAGAAACTTCCCCAGTATATAGTTTCATATATCGGAAGGTAGCAACTGAGAATTCTAGAACACCTTGACACTCATTCCCGTCATTGGAAATCAAATCCTCTTTCATGCAATTCCTATATTACATTTCATTTTACACTAGGAGAATTTACCTGAATACCAGCCTCACATACTCAGGCTCCAAACACTCTTCAATTAGTTTGCACACCAGCTTCATCTGCTCAAGGCCTTCAAAAGCAAAGATACCAAAAATTTGCATTTTATATATTTTTAAGGGGCTAATGAGAACTTTGTTTTCAGAAATCTGATGATTTAGCTAAATTGTGGACATTCTTATCTGCTCATTTCTTAAATGCCAGAGGCTGGTGATTCACAAGTGTCTTGTACTTTACTGCCAGTAGTTCTGATTCTTAAAAAAGTAAAATAAATGTAGTGCCAGCCTGCCTAGAACCTGTGGGCTATGGGTTCCCCACTCCTGTCGCAAGCAGTAAGATGTAAAAGCAGGTCAATTCTCTCCCTCCAGCCCTTTCCATCTGATACTCAACATTCTGTATCTCCTGGAGCCTGCTCAGCCCTCAATAGGCTCTTGAGCCCTGCACCCCTTTTCATGTTCTGCTTACCAGAACATGTCAGTACCACCCTGTTTCTTAGAGGTCCCATTTTCCTCTCTAATCATGCCACCGCTCAACCACTCGAGATTTCTATTAGAGAGAAGGATTTATGCTACCTCTACAAACAGAAGCTCAGGTAAAATAAGCTCACCTTTCGCTGGAGCCTGTATAACTGAAGAAATCAAGGTACAACAGACTGGGCGAGAATATTTGGAGCAGAACATCATCAGGGCAGTTGTGAGAGGCCAGGAAGGTGGCTGAGTCAAGGAGAGAACCTACAGACCAGAAGCAGCAGGGAGATAATACTGTTGGATCAGCAGCAACCTTGCATACTTTGGGGATACAGAGGCAGCTATAATTCTGTTTTAACAAAGAGTGAAAAAGGCTGATGGGGAAAACAGACAACCTTCTTCAGGTTGTTTTGCATTTAAAATTGGATGGCAACGTGTCATATGAGATGAGAAACTCAAAATGCAAAACACATCTACAGGAGCTGTGTTTCCGCTATTCCACTGAAGGATAGAGAACTCAAGTTATGGATAATAGGTATAACTAGTGATCATTGTCCCATCATCTACCGATCAATAGCACCCAGGCAGTCACCATGCCTTGCCACAAGGGTGGGCCAGCCCTGGTAGCACCAAAAATAATTGCAATCCTCTAGCTATTGATATTTGCGAATAGAATGCCTAACTGGTCTATAGCAATCTCCAGTACTGCACTCAGCTCAAAGTAGTTTCAGTAACGTTCATATCCTCATAGGAAACTATGGCATCTGCATTCGGAGTAGCATAAAATTTCAGGGTGGTTGCCACTCATTAAAAAATGAAAACTATGTTTGTAAGCCCCAATTTTGGAATAATATTGTTATGGTTTTTTGCCAAAAAATTTCACTTGGGAGTGCAGTCCTAGCTCCCCAAAGTTAAAGGCTGGGGGAAGGAGTTAGGATGGCACATAGTCACCTTTCTACAGGCCACTCTGAGGGCTCTGTGCTAGTGGGTAAAAGGCTACTGTCAACAAAAAGCCCCCAAAGGGGACTTTTCAGCATGGAGCACTGACAGCTTTGTATCCACAGGATGCAGGTCCCTGCAGAGCTGTGCCAGCTCTAGACAACACAAGCAGTAGGCTTCTAATGTGATCGTAACAGTGAATCTGCCATGCCACTCCATCCTGCTTCTCCCAACTGTAGGGTAGGTTTGCTTTGCGCCTTACTTACTAAATGAACTGCTCTTTTTAAAACACAGAATATGGCAGCAACAACAACAACACAGTCATACCTTGGCTCCTGAACACCTTGGGAGTGGAACATTCCGGCTCCTGAACAATCAATAACCAGAAGTGAGTGTTTTGGTTTTCGAATGTTCTTTTGGAAGCCGAGGTCTGACAGGGCTTCCAGTTGGCTGCAAGAGCTTCCTCCAGCCAATCTGAAGCCATGCTTTGGAAGTCGAATGTTTCAGAAGTTGAACAGACTTCTGGAACAGATTCTGTTCAACTTCCAGGGTATGACTGTAATAATAATTTATTATTTACAACCTGCCCATCTGACTGGGTTTCCCCAGCCACTCTGGGCAGCTCCCAACCGAATTAAAAAGACAATAAAACATCAGACATTAAAAACTTACCTAAACAGAGACACACAGGTTTCACAGCCCATATCAGCATCCTAGGAAAACTGTCTGTATAAAAGGCTGCCTGCATCCATCATCGGATTAGCTGGCTTCCCTCCACCCACCCAACCTGACCTTTTTCTGCTCCTCAAACCACTTCTGTTAGGTTCAGTGGTTGGCTCCCCTAGTCCTCACATTTCTCCAGCATTTCAATCCTGATGCACAGATCTCTGTTGCCTATTCCTGACTTAATCTGCTGTAAACACTTGAATTAACTGGCTAATTTAATTTCTCAAAAAAATGAGCATGAATGCTTACATTTAAACTCATAGGTGCATATTTAGGACAAGAAACAACACGTATGTGGAGCAGGGATAATAGGCTGCCGAGAGAGGAATGCAATATTCTTTAGCACCAAGCTAAGATATTTCCACAGGAGACACAAGTGTAGCAGTCTCCTGGTTTATTTATTTCTTTTAAAACCATGAAAGGTAGCTGTGAAAGGCTGCAATCAAGAAGAAAAAAGGAATTGGGGTGGTGGCTGCTCAGCTCTTTCTTCCAGATTTTTCCCCACTCAATTCCTCCCCCACATGCAAATCTGCCAGAGAATATAAAAAACTTGAGACTGTTATATACCTTACTGCTTTGACTTAGGACGGGGCAGGAAATGTATGTGCTTTATATAGTACTACTCCATTAAAATCCATAGCCCCCGTTAAAGGAGAAGATAAAACTAGGCGATGTTTTATTATGCATCCTACACTGCAGATCCTACATTGAGCAGACGATTGGATAAAGGTCATTTCCAACCCCATAATTCTGTGTCTGATGGATTGTTTACTTTCTATGCCACTTAAGATATTAAAAATATCTCTAAGCAACGCACAGAAAACTAAAGCAACAACAGACAACTTAAAATTTTACAAAAATACAGTTACATATAAAAATATTACATTAATACAAAGTTGCTATTATATATATATATATATATATATATATATAAATATATATGAGCAAGAAAGTTTTTGTTGTTTTTTTTTAAACCATTTTTCAGGGTAGTAGGCCTGGAAGATTTCACACCCAAAAGAACTGGAAAAGACTCTACCATCCATAAGGTAACATTACACATATCAATAAACCACTGAAGGAGGTTTCTTCTTCACCTGATTTATATTCTCAGTACTTACCCGAGGTAGAAAGAGCTTTTCAGCAAGAACTGCTGCATTACTATAGCCAAGATCAGGTGAGAGTGCGACTAACCAAGTGCAGAAATGCAGAAGTTTGTTTTCTGGGCACTCCGAGAGCTGCAGTAATGAGCACAGAACTTCCAACTAAAGGAAAAGAGGACATGAAATATTACCCAATAGTCTGTTTCCCAAATATCACTAGTACCTGGGCAGGCTGGTTTCAGCAAGGTTTGGAAATAGAGTTACTTGGGAAGGAGTCTCATTAAGTGAGTTAGTTAATTAAATTTCTTAAATGCTGTTTAATAATAAGAGTAATAATAATAGTAATAATAATGTGTCTTACAATGGATACAGAATTTTTTTTTTAAATCACATTACAACTTGCATAAAATAGTAAAACCAGCCTATCCTCACAAAAAAACAAGTGGCTAGAATGTTGAAGGGGACAAATGACTGCCAGCACATAACTCTGGTGCTCAAAGGCTTGCTTGCACCAGCTGCCCACATACATGTATTACCATATTTACTCAAATCTTTTTTGGCCAAATTACATTGCAAAAATTAAGGTGCGCATTAGATTCGATGGCACATTTACATTTAATATTTTTTGTGTTTCAAGATTCTGAAAATTGAGGCGTGCATTACATTCGATGGCGCATTAGACTCGAATAAATATGGTAATTTACAAGACCCTTAACAACTTGGGTTCGGGATACCTCAAAGATTGCCTTAATCTCGTGAATCCCTGCCTGATCACTGAGGTCTTCAGGGGAGTCACTGTTAGTGGAATCCCACTGCTTGGATGCACAGCTCATATCCAAAAGGAGTCATGCAATCAGTATCGTGGGCCCAATTCTGCAAAACTACTTTCCTGTTGAGGTCAGACAGACTACCTCCCTGTTGAACTTCCAGACCCTACTGGAATCTTTTTCTTTTTAATTTCAGCAGGCATTTTAACCGAGGTCTAATTTTATAGTTTAACCATTAAAAAAAACCTTTTCTGTATTGTATTTCTTACACAGCAGTAAGAGGCAATTGTAACCAATTAGAGAGGATTGTAGTTAAGCAGTATATAAATGGTTTAAATAAGTAAATAAGACAGACATCGTGAATATTCAATTGGCATAAGGACATTTTTTTAAAAAATAAAATAGATGCATTAAATGGGACTTAATTTCAAGTAAACCTACTTAAGACCAGGCTGTAAATTACTTACATTCATTTTGCCCTACTAACCTGGCTTGGAGTACATTCATTAAAAACTTGTAGCTCAGGTGGAGCAATCCCATCAGAAAGCTAAAAGTCAAAGGGGGTGGGGGAAATACAGATAACGTATCAAGGCAGGGTATGAATCTGCTTCTCCTTAAAATGAAACTACTCCAACTGAACAGAACTATATTCAAGGGGTATATAAGGAAGTCTGGCAGGGCATCTGCCCCAAGCAGAAATGTGGTAACAAATACTTACATCAAACTGCATCTCTAGAAGTTCTTTTAGTTTTGGTACATGGTCCTCAAATACAAGAGAAAAATGGTTAAATCGTTTATGTGCTTCAGAAAGTTGCACACTCTGAACAACAACAAGCAACACATTGGCTAATAATATACTGACAACATTTTTATAACACTATACTGTTTCAAAATTCATAAACAAAACACATGTGTTTATGGAGTCACAAAATAAGAATCAAATGTTCCATGAACAGGAATGGTAGAAGTGGTAAGTCACTGTCAAAGATCACTGAAATGGAGGCAGAATGCCTTTCCACAGTCAATATCCTACAAATGTGAGATGGCAGGCGCTCCAAACGTAGTAATAGGGTGCTCCAAGTACAGCAGCAGACAGAACAGTTCTGCCAGGTTAATGAACAGTTTCAATGATAATTCTTCATCAGCTGGCAATAATATAAAATGAAATCCATTACATTCAATTACAATATAGAGACTGAAATGACACGCTTGCATGTAAACAACCAATAATAAATACATACCAATTGATTAACTTACTTACAAAGTGGTGAAAGTTCCTAGATTATTGGAATAGGAACTCAAGAATGACACATTAGAGCCATGCAGTCTGAGCTGAAGCAACCAGCTCAAATCTCTTCACACGGAGAGCTTCTCAGGTAGACTGAAGAACAAAGTACTGATTATCTAATTCCTCTCAAGGTGAGCTAAGCCTGGCAGAACAGCATACTCTATGGTCTTAACCCCTTCATGCATTAATTAGATTTAAACATGTTGTTTATATGAAGCTGGTTATCCCACAAAATCTTCCTGCAATTGCAAAACTTGTTCCAACTGTCCAAGGGATCATTCTGTTGTCAAAGGGGCCAATATTTCCTAATGGGCATTAGCGGAGGATAAATGATACTTGTGAAGCATCCCTGGTAAGAAGGGCTTATGTTCCATGTTCGCACTGCTAGTTTGCCAAAGAAGGAAAAGAATCTAATAGTTTTTCATACCTTGATATAATCAGGGACCTCGGCTGCAGTGTCCTGTTGGGGACTCCAATTGGCAACTTTTGCTTCTTCTGCTTCCTCCTTTGGGCAACTTTGATATACATCATTGCTTGTGCTATGAACACCTTCATTCTCAGACACCTCCATCATGACTTCATTCCCTGTGTTAACTCCAACTCCCTGCATTAGACCATGTGGTTCACAAAGTTCTGTATTCAATTCAACTTCCAGTCTGGACCTCTTCTCCAGCACCTTTTCTTCAGGATCCAGTGGTTTCTCAGCTACTTCCTTATTTTCCCTTATCTGAGGCACAGAACCAGGAGCATCTCCAGTCCAATCTATGTAGGGACTTGCCTGTTTAGCACACCAGCTTAATTTCCTTTCTAATCCAGGTTTGCCGCAACTAACTTTCTGGCAAATATATTTCAGCTGCTGCCGACATGAATCAGATAGTAGGACTGGCATCACAGAGCTATTCTCTTGCACCCTCACTTGTAGTAAATCCCTCAGTCTCTGCACCCATAGATCAGGGCTGGGATCCTGCCTAGAAGCTTGAAGTAGGTGTTGGAGGCATGCTTCTGGCACTGTAGACTGCACTGTAAGCAACAGGGAAAAGAGGTTTCTTTGGCACAACACTGGAAGCAGCAACAGCAACGGTTTTCTGAAATAACCATTTGGAAGAAGAAAAGCAAGATCATCACCAGGGAAATATGATAACTCTATAGTAACATAGGAAGTACAACTCAACATGCAGTACACCTGAATATTTGGTGACATTATACTGGGTTGAATTTGTTATTACTGTTGCTTTATTGCTAATGGTTTCCACCTGTCTTAATGGTGTTTGTTATTATTTTGCCGTTATAAAATGTTGGGATTTTATATCCATATGATGGAAACTGGATTATGGGCATCTGGCCCTAAAACAAAGTGGAGAAATTGTGGCCCTCTATAGTTGTTGCTGGAATCGGGCTCCTATCAGCCCCAGCCTGAATGGTGAAATGGATGAATGGTGAATGGATCAGCAGCATCTGAAGGGCCACAGGTTGCCCACCTCTGCCCTAAAATACATTCTCTGTGTTGAGTAGTCCTTTCCCCTCAATATATAGTCACTTTCTAGCATGTTCTGGATGTGTGCTTTTCTGTCACATATGGGGGAAAGGGAGGAACAAGACCCAGCCATTATATGACACCATAAAATATGGTATTATATGAACATATGAAGTTGCCTTATATGAAGCTAAACCATTTACCCCAGTGTTGTTCATTCTGACTGTCAGCAGTTCTCAGGCAGAGGGCTTTCTGAGTTCAGCTAACAGAGATCTTCTTTTACTGAAGATGCTTCAGAATTAATATTCTCTATGGAAATCCTGTGCTGTACTACTGAGCTATGGTTCCTTCTCCTTTGTAGATACAACCTTGGTTAACCTGGGGCATAATTTTAACAAGTATGTTCAGGTTGTCACTTCTAGATATCCAGCAGCATTAGGATCCAAAATTTGAATACGAGACCAGAATACTGAGAGGCTATGAATGCAAGAAAAGAAAATGACGTTCCAACACTGCATATTATAGGCATTATTATCTGCAAATTATACTTATTCACCAAAACAATCCAGAATCCACTACGCATAAATTGATTTTTAAAGCCACACAAACTTTCACCCATGCCCAGAGGACCAGTTCTACCATCTTTCATAACCCAGATTGTCTGCTAAAATCAGCAGGGATAGAATACACATCTCAACACAACCTTTTCTGGTTCTGAGCATGTCCCACAACCTACTGGATCATCACTGAAGCAAGTGTCAGATGCTGCATGATTGGGGTTCCTAGGACCTGAAATAATTCTGATTTATGAGGACACTATGCCATACTTTTAAAAATGAGAGATTTGAGCAACTCACAAGGTGAGGGTCTTCTCAGAGCCTGTGAGGACGGGCTCTTGAGAACACAGAATCTCTGTGAAGGTCCACCAGCTGAAGCCCTGGCTTGCTCCTTGCCCAGACAGGGAGCGCTGAAGAGTGCGGAAAGCAGCCAGGGCCCCCCAATGCCCAGACATCAGTGTGCAGAGGAGGAGACGAGAAGCTTTATCAAATCGTTGCAACCAAGGAATGGGCGGACCATCCATGTTGATAGCACTGTTGATCAAGCTCTAATGAATATAAAAAGCATACAAAACAAATCAACGGCAGAACTGGGATGAACCCAAGAGTCACCTGGTCTCGTCCTAGCTTTTCAGACAAGTATTTCTTTCACAATCAACAGCTCATCCTTAAATCGTCATCCTGTGCTTAGAATATATTAAGTGCTTTGTAAGTAATAATAATACACATCACAAGTGGTGGGAGGAAACAATATGCACTACAACAGTGGGACCGACAGAACTCCAGGTTTTGCAATGTTCTTTATTTCACCTATAACGTTTTCGAACCACTATACACGAACCACTATACATACACGATAAACTAGTACAGTATCTGTCTGCAGGCTCACAATCTACTAGAAAAATACAAAAAGAGAAAAGGAATGAGGAAGAAGAAAGCAAGCACTGCCATCTTCTGCAGAAGCCCTCCTAGTTATGCTTACTAAGTGATGTAGAACTGTACTCTGCACATGCTCAAAAACATTTATATACACACACAAACACACATTCAAGACTGAGCACAATCAATCCTTAGCTACGAGGTATTTCCCACCAAGTATTTGTCTTTGTCAAACATTAAATGAAAAGTTGTGATTCCTCAAGACAAACCCATTCTAGAAATTTGGGGGTTTGACAGTTTCCTCATCTTTCCAAGAGCCATGGGACTTACTCATAAAGACTGCAAATCTATTAATGAGCAAACCAACAAAAAACAATTTCCTCTCAGCATACTCCCAGAACACTGAAGCTACCTACAATAAGAAATTCTTTCTGTAAGACGATTCTGTTCATGTTGGAGCCTGATCATAAAATCATGGAAGGGCCTCTAGAGCAGCCTTTCTCAACCCGTGGGTCCCCAGAGAACCGCTACTCTAGAATCATCTAGTCCAACCCTCTGCAATGCAGGAATCTCAACTAAAGCATACATGCTCTTGGGTCGCATAATGGGGGGAAACAGTAATGCAGTAACCGACACCATCTTTTAAACTGCATTTTTTGCTTTGTTGCCCGAGTGAGAGAAGCCCCTTAGCAGAGGCGCCGCTTTCCTGGCCACTGGCGTCCAACGGAAAGGTAAGTCCAATCGCAGCCGGGATGGAGGTTGCAATCCTATTGAGTAAGCATGTGCACACTTACCTGGGGAGGAGACCCATTGCACTCAGCGGGGCTTACTTCAGAGGAGACACGCACAGTAGGGTCGCGCTGTAAGGCTGCAATCTGGCGCACATTTGGGAGTGAACCTCACCGAATTCAATAGAATTGAATCCTAAGAGAAGTGAGAAAAGGGTCAAACTACGCAGCAGCTACCTCTACCGGTGAGGCCCGGGCGAAGTCCGGCTTGGAGGCGCGTCCCTCTTGCATCTCAGCCGAGCCGCTTCTTTGGAAAGCGCGCAGGCCGCAGTCCCCGCGCCCTTCTCCTCCGCCTTCCTCGTCTTCCTTCCCGCGCTCTATTTGTGCTCAGAGACAATGTCCAATCCGGCGGGAGGGAGGCGGGGCTAGCAGGCGTCTCACGGCCCCAAGATATAGGAAAAGTGAAAGAGTACATCCCTCAGCTGCCCATAGAAAAAGTGAGAGTACAGTGGTACCTCTGTTTACATATGCTTCAGTATATACTTCACTCCGCTGCAGAGACCCGCCTTCTTTGTTCTCCACCGGGGCGGAGCAGAGAGCTAACCACTGAAAACAGCCGAAAAACCTTCCTCTCCCCGCAATGAAAGAGAGTTCCTGCTCTAACTGGTCTTATTTAACGATAGGAAAAAATAATAAATGCCAGTGCAGTTACCTATCCACGCATAATGGAACCACAAGTTAAGCAAAAAAAAAAATCAACCCACCACTTTTATTCTGCCAGGGGTCTTGCCTGTTCTAAAGGTTATGTTTTGCTGTTTTCAATGTTGCATTTGTTTTCAAACCTTTGTTTGCTGTTTTCAATGTTGCATTTGTGAATCAATTCCACGTTGTCGTGATTTAAAACTGCGGGGGAGCGCCCTGGCGGTGTGTAGCTACCTACCTGCGGCTCAGCGGGGACTGAAGGCTTCTGGTTGCAGCAGAGCTGGAGCTGGGTGCAAGGGAGACACACAAGCCGCATCCTGGCCTGTGTTGTGCATGGAGAACTTTTGGCTAGAGTCAAACGAATGCCAGCCTCGCCTTTTAACAGTATGAATGGTGGACTGAACTGCAGGGCTTGTCTAAGCAGGAGGGCCACCCTGCTCAGTCACGACTCTCCAGAACTCTCGGCATTGCCTCATGCGAGTCCCCAAACCCTGCACGGGGATTTGGATCCTCCCAGCTTGCCCATGAGATTTTTCAGTAAGTCGCTGGAGACTTTATTGCTGCAAGGCATAAGGTGAGCATGTAGCAACACAGACCAGGGCCGTCAGTAGTTCAGCTGCCAGCAATAATTACTCAGCTTGTAACCTTGTTCATTTAGGCATCATTTGCAGAAGCATTTGCTGTTGTGGCATTTAATACCCACTACAATGATTGTTTGCTGTTTAAATTATATACATTCTGTCTCTAGGGGTAGATTTGCCTTTTTGTTTTCATTTTGGGAAGAGCCTGTAACGTACACCTCCCTTTCTGTGTGCAAATCAGAAACTACTGCCAGCAGAAAGTGGTTGTAACTGCAATCATTTATCCATGTCTTTTCAGCAAAAAACCTTGCTATACAGTGGTACCTCGGGTTACATACGCTTCAGGTTACATACGTTTCAGGTTACAGACTCTGCTAACCCAGAAATATTACCTCAGGTTAAGAACTTTGCTTCAAGATGAGAACAGAAATCGTGCAGCGGCGGCACAGTGGTAGTGGGAGGCCCCATTAGCTAAAGTGGTGCTTCAGGTTAAGAACAGTTTCAGGTTAAGAACAGGCCTCCAGAACGAATTAAGTACATAACCAGAGGTACCACTGTATATGAGAGTTAAGTGACGTGCTGGTGTTCTTTCAATAAAATTTTCTTATTATGCTGTATTTTTCTCCTATACATGCACAGTAGTAGTTTCAAGGAGTGTCCCTTTATGTGTCTAAAGGGACACAAACAGTGCTATCCTATGCATCTTTCTGCAGCAAAGTCCCACTGATTTTATTGTGAGCAGGCGTACAATTGTGCACATCCTTAATTAAAACAGAAGATCATGTTTGATGAAAGATTTTAATTCTCTCTTTCAACATATCAATGCCAGTCCCCAGTCTGTCTTCATGAGATTAGTTACCATGTGAAAATCTAACTAAGTCATACACTTTCCTGTTTCATGTACGTTTACTCATATGTAATCCTGTTTCACTATTTTGTTTTGTTTTGGAGAGGCAACACACATCAAGAGAATGCTTAAAAAAAACTGAAAAACAAATATTTAAAATTAAATGTATTCCAGTGAAAATAACCTACATTGCTTACATATACGGGCCTCCTGTGGCGCAATGGGTCAGTGCATCTGGCTATTAACCAGAAGGTTGGTGGTTCAAAGCCATCCAGGGTTGGCTGTGGGCAGGATTCCTGCATTGAAGGGGGTTGGACAAGCTGACCCTTGCAGTCCCTTTCCAACTCTAAATCTTGGAAATCCTGCAGTGACACATCCTTGGGATTCATGGTCTCAAGACAAGCAAATGCTTTCACCACTTGCTTAAGTTTAGAAACTAAATTCTTCCACATAGAGCCTAGCCCATCCTCTGCATAGCTGGGGGACAGATGAAATGGGATTGCTTTCCAACAGGGAAAATTTCAATCAGAGCCATTTCAGTACATCCACAAGGCAGGACTTGGTAGCTGCCATACTCAAGTAGCCTGACACAATTTAATTATGTGTGATTTACAGCTTGTCTATCCAAACAAGTATTGTAAGCCTTGGTGAGGTACTCACTGGAACAGGTTTTGCATGAACCAAGACAAAACCCCTGCTAGAGTTATTTGGGTCAGGTTATGTCATATGCTGTAATTTAGTACTGGAATGATCTCACTAGTACTACTGGAAAGAATCAAGGACATGTTTTGCCTACACAGTGGAGGACAGAAAATGGTTCTTCAGCATTTAAACATTCTGAGTGTCGACGTAAGCATCTTAGAAGAACCCAGACACTGATGAAAGCTGAAGCCTTTATATGTTTCAAATAGTCACTTATTTATGGAGGGTGGTCACAAAATAAACGCAGGGAGAACAGACTGTAATCAGCCAAAAGCATAGGTGGCCTTTGGGGTGGTGGTGGGGAACATCTTACATTAGCTGGAAGTACCAAGTCTCTGGACTCAGATTTCTGGGTGGGGTAAGCCTCTATTGACTACATCAGATTGGAGAATGCACTGACAAGTTTGCATGCTTAGGAATGTTGTTTGAATGGCACTAAAATTGCACTCCTTGGTACTTTCTCCACAGGCCAAGAGAGTGATACCCCTATGCCTAGCAGTGTTAAATGTTACCATTCTGACAGTCATGTAGCTAGAGATGTGCAATATTTTTTCGGGACGGACCAGGATACTATAGAAGATAGAAAAAAACTGAATATATTTGTGTTCATACTCTACAACACGTTTTAACAAGTTAACAGGAAAAAGTTAACAGAGGGGTAGAAAAAGAGACTTTGCATGGCTACATTTTTAAAGCTCATTTTATTTGATACTCTCTCCCGATCCTTCTAGGATTAAAAATACATTCAGGGGGCTTACTGATCCCAGATCCTAAGGGTTTAAATCACCGAGTTCTAAGCCTCCAATACTAAATTGATCACTGCATCAATAAAAATTCAAGATTTAGTTCACACTACCCTATGTTACACCCCTCCTCCGTAAGCCTACGATAGATACCCGATAGCACTGCTAGACAATAAGCAAGATGCAGGTGCTGCCTGCTGCAGATAATAGCACTGCTCAGCAAGCCTGCCTTCCTGAGGAAACAACTAGCAGCACCATGAACACACCTGAAAACTCAGTGTCTCCAGTATACACAGACTTCCTGAGCACTAGCAGAACCTGGCACCCTCCTAGAAGAGATACAGCTGGGAGGGTCTTCATGGATCCCAATGCTGGGAAGCCCAGGATGTGATAAAATGTTGAGGGCGGGGAAAAGGAACGTGAAGATATAGCCAAACAAGGGATAGGAGAATGGCAGTGCACTTGGGTGACGTGTTAAGATACCGTATGCCAACAGTGGTGACAGCCATTATCTTGCCCTGTGGAATCAGGAGGCCTTCCCAACATAAAACAGGTCCTTGCACTATGTTCTCCCAGCTTACGGATTCCAGGCAAAATGCAATGAAGACCCGCCCGACAACTAAGAAGCCCCCCCCGACAACCATTCAACTGATCAAGATCCCTTCTTTCCCCACCCATTCTCCCCAAGCCACAGCTTCACATGTCAGTAAGATTGTTCCCGCAGCCTCCAATGATGTCGTCATCACCGTCATCATCTAGTCGGAAGAATCGCTCGAATCCCAAATGAGAAAGTCTGAATAGTCAAAGTCCCTCTCCCTCTGCAACAGTGCAACAGTCAGAGCCCACTGGATGAAGTACATATCGTCATCATCTTCATCCGAGCTGTCAGATGGAGATGGGTTAAAGGCCTGCAATATAGGACACAAGAAAGAAGGCTTTTGGATGAAATCACACCACTGATCTGTCACGGAACAGGGAATGCATAGACACATTTCACTAGAAAAGCTAAAGGAATCATGTCTCTATATACTAAATTTGTACTTATCCGCTGTCATGCTGGCAATTGAGTGCACATGCACACACACAACATTGCAAGGCAATGCCTGAGGAGCCCTGAATGAATAGGTGGGGGAAGCAGCCAGCCAGGCGTTCCCATGCTACCACCACTGGCAGCAGAGAGGAGAATGAAGGGGAGAAAGTCTTTATCTCCTTCGTGAATGCCACCACCAACCTGCGCCAATGGCGGCACTCTGGGGAACAAGCATGAAGGAAGGAGAGGGAAGGAAGGGCAGCAGCTGCAGCAAACCTGGGTTGAGTCAAGGCTGCAGATACGCTGTGAGCCCCCATAATTTGTGTTGTTGCTAAAACAGGCCTGGTGGAAGTGGGAAGGGGGCACAGCAGGATTAAAAGGGAGCTCTTGAAGGGGACTAGGGGGAGGCAAAGAGCTGTCACTTTGTTTGAGATGTATGCATCGACAGGCGGGAGAGACATATACGTGGCATCTGAGAGGGCTGGTGGAAGTGGGAGGAGAAAGGATTACACGGGGCTTATTGAACGGATGGTGGGAGTTGTAGTTCCAAAACAGCTGGAGACTCACGTTTGGGAAACCCTAGTCAAGAGGGATACCATGGCATAGGGGAAGGAAGTTGGGGGTTGGGAAGCAATGTGAGCAGGGGCAGTAGCCCCAAGTATGCCAGTTGAGAACCACCGACTTAGCCTGCTGCTGTCATCTTCAACCCCCAAGAAACAAAGCTTGATGAACAGCAATGCCTAGGGCTGGACCAGCGACTACCGAGGCAGTTGTCTCTCTAGGCAGAGTGTGTGCATTTCCATGTTGCATCCCATAGGGATCCTAAGTATGGAGGGCTTTGGGAAGCAGAATATATATATACCTCTCAATGACTAGCTTATAATGGCTTGCCGTATCAAGGAATTTGTTACTTACAACGGTCCGCCGTCTCCGCCGTTCAGGCCTCTGTTGCGGCTTTGCAGCCGGGAGCCGACCTCCAGGCAGCTCATGCAGGTAGATGCACTCTGATTTAAAGGGACAGTGACCATTGCTTCTGACAAAGAATTTGCACCTTATTTTGCTAGAGGAATAAAAATCATGAAATTAGGCCACAAGAGGCACGAGTCTTTTCAGAAATCTGAATAAATATTGTAGATCAGACTTACTTAGCTTGGTTCCTCCACCCCCTCCACCCCTAGTCAGCACAGCTTTGGAGGCTGTAGTCTAAAACAACTGAAGGGCACCCAGTTGGGGAAGGCTGCTGCACATCAACATCCACCCAGAACTGAGGATAGCTTTGGAGCTGAGAGCTGGGTGTGCAGGCAGAATTATGGGCATTACAGCAAGGCATACTTAACCATGAAGGGAACACCAAAGTGTATGCACATGGATTAAGTTATTCCACCCTTAATCAAGCCAGTCTAATTCCTATTTGGCTCTTAAGCAAATGACCACAGTGAGAACACCAGTTTCATCTCACGAAGCCAGTCAGCAGCCCGGCATTCTCGGAGTTATTGCCAATGGTTTCAAGATTGGAGAACAAGGACCTAGATGGTTAGACATATTTAGTGACCTTTTTGTTGAAGTGACCTAGCTGCTTACCTGGTCCGTGCCTTGAAATTCTCAATCAGTTTTTCTTTCTCTTCTGAATCAGAAACCCAGTATTGGTTGGGGATGAAATAAGTTGAAGTGACTCTGCACTCTGGGCAGCCCCTGAGGAATGCACATAGAGAGGATATAATATACCCAGACAAACCCTAGAAGGGCAGTCACTCTGCTTCTGGCCCAAAGCAATCTGCATATCATAGAATCAAAGAATTGTAGAGTTGGAAGGGACCATGAGGTTCATCTTATATACTGGGCCAAGGCCGTTTAGGGCTTTAAAGGTCAGCACCAACACTTTGAATTGTGCTCGGAAACGTACTGGGAGCCAATGCAGATCTCTCAGGAACAGTGTTATGTGGTCCCGGTTATCTTGTCCAACACCCTGCAATGCAAGAATATGCAGAAGTCCTGTACAGAGATCAAACCTGCAACCTTTGCATCATTAGAACCAAGCTCTAACCCAACTGCACTAACATCAGAACGCTTAGGAACATGGTAGCCTAACAGCAACCTCCTGGGGGTGCGGCCCAGAACAGCAGAGCCAGAAACCTCCTTGATAAAAAGTGCCTTCACAAAGGGGGTTAAAGCTACAAGTCCCAGCAAGCACGGCCAACGGACAGCGATGATGGTTGTTGTTGTTTGTCGGCATCTGATGGGTCAAAGCAGGGTTTCCCAAACTTGGGCCTCTTGTTGCTTTTGTAGAACAACTCCCATAATCCCTGACCACTGGTCCTGCTAGCTAGGAATTATGGGAGTTGTAGTCCAAAAACAGCTGGGGCCCCAATTGTGGGAGATCCCCGGCTAAAGGTTGCCAATACCCAGTCTACACACTTCAGACAGCAACCTGCCAGAAGACTCAGTTTACACAAGCACAAGGCAAGCAATTGGGCCATGAAGAACTTACTTAATCACCGCATTGTGAAAGTCCCGGCTTTTTCTCCACTTTCGGATGCAGGTCACGCAGTAGGCATGGGAGCAGTTAGGAAGAATGCCAAACAGACGCTCCTGAGGCAAGGTCTTCTGAGAGATTTTGTCCATGCAGATTCCACACACCACATCCTCACTTTTCTGCACCTCTGCAGAAGCAGCAGCTTCTGCCGCTTCTGAACCTCCAACTGCCTGGGAAAGGAACACAACAATTGGAGAATACAGTGGTACCTCGAGTTACAAACACTTCAGGTTACAAACTCCGCTAACCTGGAAGAGTTACCTCGAGTTGAGAACTTTGCCCCAGAATGAGAACGGAAATTGTGTGCCGGCGGCGCAGCAGCAGCAAGACACCCCATTGGCGAAAGCACGCCTCTAGCTAAGAACAGTTTCAGGTTAAGAATGGACCTCCGGAACGAATTAAGTTCGTAACTAGAGGTACCACTGTACTTTCTAAAACAGGTCCTGGAAGCCTTCTCCACGACACTCCAGCTTCTCCGAAGTTCATCCATCTAAAATCTGCACTGGTTCCACAAAGCTGGGTGCAACACCACTACACATGCCTAAACTTGATTTCCTATTAATCAATCTCATTTCAAAAGCTTGAAGTTATAAATTCCTGCCGTTGCACAACCTGTTTCTTGGAGGCTCATACCAAAAGAGGTTTATGGGTGATGATATGACAGCCTTCACTAATCTGCTGGGGCTGAACAAAAAAAATTCCTTCCAGTAGCACCTTAAAGACCAACTAAGTCAGTTCTTGGTATGAGCTTTCGTGTGCATGCACACTTCTTCAGTGTATCTGAAGAAGTGTGCATGCACACGAAAGCTCATACCAAGAACTGACTTAGTTGGTCTTTAAGGTGCTACTGGAAGGAATTTTTTTTGTTTTGACTATGGCAGACCAACACGGCTACCTATCTGTAACTGCTGGGGCTGATAAGAGTTGTAATCCAGAGCATCAGGAGGTCACTTGGTTGGCAGATGCTAAAAATCCGGGTGTGTTTCAAGCATCCCTCTCGTCTCACCTCACATCTCGTCTCACCTCACATCTCCTGCTCCAACTGCATTCCAAAATCCCTCAGTCAGAGAGCTCAGGAGAATCCGACTGGTTTTTATTGAAATAGCAGTGTCTGTTCTCATCACTCTACATTTGCAGGCATCCCACCTACCTTTGGCTCTTCCGAGACCACAGAAACAGGAGCAGCCTCCTTGGCTGATGCTTCTTCTGGCATCAGGGAAGTGGTGTCAAGTCTCTCTTCATGGGATGTGGAACCTGAGCAGCAGAGAAACAGCTAACTAGGAGGCTGCTGCCACCAGTCCAACTATTATTCTATCAAGTGTCTAAAAATACAAGGGCCCGCACAAACATTAGAATAACAAGCTTACAATCTCCCCCATCACTTCTCTAAAAAGAGATAAAGATGTAACATGTAAGGAAGAAAAGGAGAATCAGTTGGGGAAAGCTGGAATGAATAGCCCTTAAAAGATGCCATTGGAAGATTCCCTTCCTGTCTCCATCCATGCAGAGTTACCAACTGATGGTGACCTGGCTCCCTTTCCCCACCTCACAAACAAGAGGCCTTTCATTATAGCTGCACGGGAACTGGAGAACGAGCCAACGTGTCATGTTGGGTCCCTTCCATGGCTGGGACTGGACAAAGTCACTCAAAATGGCGCCTTATCCAAACAGAAGTTTCTCACAGAAAAGCATGTTCCATGTAACTGGGATATTGGTTTAGGGACCCCAGATGCACTTCTCAAGACTGTGGGGCATATGTGCGGAAATTCCTTTTCGACTCCATTAGAACATTGCCAAATCAAAATCCCATTGTGTGTGTCTTAATAACAAAGTCATCTTGACAGAGAATTATGAGTTAGCAGTCAGATGACAAAGATTGTGAGAAGCAGGGTGGAGATAGGGAAGCGAGGGAATAGATCTGTTTTGCTCATGTGCCCCACTACAAGGTCCATCCCCAGAAGCTACAACAAAGGCTGCAACAAAAGCCCAAGCCCACAAAAACCAGCCTCTCCATGAGCTCACCTGAAGCAGCCTGCCTGGGAACAAATTCTTTACTGAGGGCCCAATTTGGAGGGTGCCAGGAAGGGATGGCTTTATCATCATCTTCATCCTCCTCCTCAAATGACATCCTCATGCTCCCAAAGTTCATCTGTAGCTGTGCCATGCCCGAGACAGCTGGTTCTGAGCCACGCCGGGCCGCTCCCCAACTCCTCACTGAAGCTTCTGGCAAGACGGCTGGCTCCGAGCCTCGACGGTTCACAGTTAATCCACGCAGTCCATGGTAGGCAACCTCTGAGCCACATCTGCTCAAGGGCGGTGCTTCCAGGACGTGCTGGTAGCTGAGAGATTGAATGTCAATAGTGTGTCATTCACAGCACAGGAGCAACTCATTCACAGCACAGGAACAAAATGTATCCTCTTGCCCAGAAAAACAAAAATTACATCATTGCTCAAACAGGGAATAGCTGCCTTTGAGATAAGACACACATCTCCCCCTCACACATACACATTCAAGGGAGCAGCTGGCCTTCCACAAGCAGCAAGACAGGATGACTAGAACTCTATGCACAATTTGGTATATAGCTGAATTCCATTTCCCCAGCGTGGAGCAGACACTGGGAGGGATACCATGCTGGGATAATAAACACCATATACAAGGGAGAAGCCACCTTTTAAGCAGGTGCTTCACTGCCCAGTTAGCAGGGGGGATGGGAAGAGGGCTCTCTTCTGACCCCGCCAATTCATTTTTTATTACATAACCTCTTATATCTCTTCTCTAAAAATAGTTGCAGGGTTTTGTTTCCAATACTAAACAAACTTATCCCCACTGTTCCAATCAGGCTTTTCTCATAAACACCAAGACACAAGTATGAGAACTTAAAATTTCAATACAGTGATACCTTGGATTACAAACGCTTCGGGTTATGCGTTTTTAGGTTACGGACGCACCAAAACCCGGAAGTACTGGAATGGGTTACTTCCAGGTTCCAGCGCTCGCGCAGAAGCACTAAATCACGCTTTGCGCATAAGCGCCGAATCGCGTCACGTGCGTGTGTGTGCAGACGTGGTGCTGCAGGTTGCGAACGTACCTCCCGCATGGATCACATCTGCAACCCGAGGTTCCACTGTATTCTCTACCAAACATTATTTTCCAATTCTCCTCTTGATGGCAATTCTTTCCCCTCCCCTGGGCTGAGGCAAACATATTTGCAGTTTATTTTATTATTTTGGAACCACAGCACTGAAGAATTCAAAAGAACATGAGGAAATTTTTTTTTATGAACGTCTAGCAGTAATGACTGCAATGCAATATCCAAGGGTGAGCATTTTACCCATCTATGCCCTCTTCCCTTCCACCTACAAAGAGGTGGAAAACTGGATCTGGTTAGTGGGCTAGATCCCTATTTCCCGCACAGGTCAGGTTTGGCAGGTGGGTGGGGCTGCCCATGTGTCAATTACCTGATGTCAACAAGGAAATCAAGGCACACCCTTTTTATCCAGCCGCATCTGTACCTGACTCACACTTGATGTAATATATTAAGTCAGATAAGTGTGGCTTAGCCAAAAATGGGACAGGCAGGCCAAAAAGGGAGGCCTCTCAGGCCTGCAGGCTAGAAGTTACACACTCCAGTTCTACATTATGAAGCCAATATAAGGTTCCTAGGGGAACTATATAAATCACCATCACCTTGCAGCCCCAAAGCTTTGTCTAATACAGCTTAGGTATCAGTCAGGAGAGACATGACCAACTCAGTAGACAGCTACTGTAAAATCATCACAGGGGAGGTGTTTCATTAAGAGTTCAGATAGAGCCCTGTTCTCTGAACAGATGGCAGTGACAGAAACCAACCACTAAAGCCCAGATGAGGGTGCTGGTCCATCTACTTCATTACCACTCTAGATAATCTGCTCCTCCACCTGTTTCTAATGTTGGCCCAGCAAAGTCACCACTTCCACAATCTCCACCGATCATGCAGCAGGTACCTTAGTATGAAGCATCTTCAACTTGGCCAATGCACCATGTGGTTTTACTGTACTTTTACTACCCATCCCAAAACAATTTTTTATAATACTGCCTTACTGTATCAGACCAGAGATCTACCAAATCACCAAGCTTACAACGAGGGCATAAGGTCTATGTCCAAGTTTCTGAATCTCATCTATTTACAATAATGCCACTGATAGCGCTATCCTCAAGGACTTAGTATGGTCTTTTCCAAAAGGCTTCTGCTACATCTAGTCAAGTCAATGTCTGTAGGACTAGAGACGGTAGAATAACATCTCCCCTCAAACTTTCCACTGGACCCAAGTGATCAGAATATTTACAGGTGGGCAATATAAGCACAGAGTTAAATTTCCTTCTCCCTACTGCATTTTTGTGCAGTTCACAGCTTATTAAGCCTCCCCTGAATTTTATTTTTCCTTAAAGGCTTAACTTTGAGACTAGGACAACCAGTTCTAATGCATCCAAAAATATTGAATCATCAAGCTTCTAGTACCTTCAATCTAACAGATTTTTGCAGGAAGTGGGATGAAGGAAGAGTGTGGTTTTGGGTTTGTTTACAAAACACAAAAAGAAAACAAAACTAGCCCTTACCTGCAGCGGTCTCCATAATCACAAAACCCATTCTGGAAATATCTGCAGATCTGAGTAGACTTCCTATCATGGGAGAATCGGCAGTTCTGACCCCATCTGCAAGTCCCACGGGCAAAGTTCCTGAAAATGAAGTAAAAGCAGAATTGTAGTAAGAATCAGAGTTCAATCCTAAATGAGACCAAGAGACCAAAGTCCCAGTACAATCAATATGCCAAATAGGAGATGCAAAAATCTTTCCGCTCTGGACTGGGGTTGAACAAAACACTTCCCAAAGAGATGAAAAGGAAATGATAAAGTCCTTAGCCCCTTAGAACAAATGACAGATAGCAAAATATGCAGGCACCATTCAAAGCAAGAGCTTTGTGTGATATGTGACCTTGCTCCCCGTGTCAATATTGTCAGCCAACAAGTGAAGTCAGAACTGTGAATGGTTGACTACTAGAGAAATTTAGTCATACAAGCCAAAGGGAAGATACAAAATGGCGTCAAAAATGTTTATTTTGAAGCCATTTTTAGAACTTTCTAGGTGGCAGGAAAGATAGGTCACTCTATGGAGCTCTCTCGAAATTCATGTAATGAAGAAGGATTGCCATCTTGAAGAAACTTCCTGCTTCATTTTGAAGCTGTTTTGTCTTCTTCACCGGCAGAGAAATTGATTGTTGCCTATAGAAAATAAAGGCAACATCCAGGATTTTAGTGTAGCTGTGACTGGGCAATAGCATGTCCACAAAAAGCAAAAGGCAGCAACAAAGACTGAGTTCATTCTCTTCCTAACTCAGGATTAATTTCATACAAAATTTCCCCAAAGTATGTAAACATTACATTTTTCTTTAGCATATTTATATTGCAGAGGGATAGACATTGTCATAGAGAAAGTATGTATTATGTACTGATGGGCTGCCATTAGGGGACAGCATGGTTCTTATGTCTTTAGGAACTGTGACAGACAGAATTTAAACAGGTTAAGCTTTCTCTAGTATGAAAATACAATTATGGGGAAAAGCATTGTCTGTTCACACTGTCAGATGTGTCTTGTTCACAACATTAGACACTCAGATATATAAGCTTGGTGCCAAATGGTTCCTTAAACCAAGGTTAGGTAAAGGGACCCCTGACCATTAGGTCCAGTCGTGCCTGACTCTGGGGTTGCAGCGCTCATCTCACTTTATTGGCCGAGGGAGCCGGCGTACAGCTTCCAGGTCATGTGGCCAGCATGACTAAGCTGCTTCTGGCGAACCAGAGCAGCGCACGGAAACGCCTTTTACCTTTCCGACGGAGCGGTACTTATTTATCTACTTTGACGTGCTTTCGAACTGCTAGGTTGGCAGGAGCAGGGACTGAGCAATGGGTAAACCAAGGTTACAGTTGCTAAAATGGAATGTCTAGTTGCCACTTTGGGGTAAAATAGCTCTAAAGTCTTATTTTTCAAATGATGGAGTGTCTGTGCTTATCAGTTAAACATCTGGCTAATTCAGACAACTAGCTTGATCTATGTTAAGAACACTGAGAACTTAAAAGTCACTTGATCCAGGGGCAATCCACATATATACAGGGTAAGAGGCACCATGGGACATGTGTGCTTTGTATCCATGGGGCCTCTTTTAAATGACCCACCCTGTATACAGTGGTACCTTGGGTTACAGACACTTCAGGTTACAGACTCCGCTAACCCAGAAATAGTACCTTTGCTTCAAGAACTTTGCTTCAGGATGAGAACAGAAATTGTGCAGTGGTGGAGCAGCGGCAGTGGGAGGTCCCATTAGCTAAAGTGGTACTTCAGGTTAAGAACAGTTTCAAGTTAAGAACGGATCTCCAGAACGAATTAAGTTCTTAACCCGAGGTACCACTGTTTAGGCTTATTCCTACCTCTTTTCCTTAATGGTGACACAGACCATTCATAACATAGGGATATTCCTCACAACTGTGAGCAGGACAGTGGAGTGGTGCAAGTGAAGAAAAGCTACAATAATTAACCAAAATGTGGCTCACTGCTCCTGCTGCACAGAAAAAGCATTCTGGTTCTTGAAATTCATTCTGATTGTGCAGATAAAATATAACTGATAGAATTCTACAGGGTGTAGTATTAGTGTGTGAAAACAGTCCAGATTCAATGATCCCCAGGAATGCACCTCCAGGTGGTGGAGATGTCAGGTGCCCTCCTGGAGTCCAGGCATCTTCACTTGGTTGCAAGTGATCAACAGCCAGGTGCAAAATCCGCCTAGCTAATTTCGAAGACTACTTGCTTGTGATCCCAGACTTATTTTGGGGCCCTGCAAAAGATGATAGAAATTTGTATGTGGCACAAAGCACATGAAATTGTAGTGTAAACTTGTCGTATTTCACAAGTGGAGCAGAGAGCCCAATCCACACACAGTGTTCTGGGCCCAAAAATCCTTTTGGCACCCCTGGCAGTTTGAATTATTTCCTGCCATTATCATACTATCTCCCATCCATTCTCAGACTACAATCAGGCAGCATTCTTTCAAATTTCCCTGCATGGCCAAGGTCAGGAAGAAATCATTACAATATTCAGACAATCACATTTGCAATGTGTCCAGATTTGCTCAGATGAACCAAACCTCCAATGATAACTTTGTATATCTACAAGACGGGACAGGGATAGCATCTCAGCTTCACACCCAACAAAGGCATTAAGCAAATAGCTTGTATGGGCTTAGATTGCACACAATTGTAAGCCAGTATGAAACAACTACAGCTTACTTTATATGGTAAACCACCCTGTGATCTTCAGATGAAGGGCAGTACAGTATTGAAATGTTAACAACCAGAACAACAGGAATGAGCAGAGGGCTGGCTGCAGCAGCTTAAATGGTACCTGCCCCTTTCCACTCTTTTCTAAACTGGAAACCAACTACAGTGCCGGCTTAGGGTAGGAACCGGTACTTGTAGTTTGAAGAAGCACAAACCATGAACATCGGTTCTCACACAACACTAATCCAGAACTGTGGTTTGTTTTCCTCCAGCTCAGAAAAGAGCAGTGTGGCAGGTGTGTTGCCACCAGCTTACTGTTCACTTGTGGCAAGCCACAGTTTGTTCCAGACTACAACTTATAGTTGTGCACAAATAGGATTGATGCCATTTTCAAAATAAGCTTTAATGTTTTAGGTGGGCAAGGGAAAGAGAATAAAGAGCAGACTAAGTTTTGTTTACACTGTCTAGCAGCGGCTCTCCACAGCTATCTAATGGAAGATGCCAGGAATTGAACCTGGGAACTTTTGTATACAAAGCAAATGTACCCTCCCTTTTGTGGCATTTAAAGTGGGCAAAGTGCTTTAAAGTGGGTGAGCAGGCAGAGTGCATGGTAACTGAAGAAGGGAACCATAAACCACCTAAAAACGAGGCATGCGATTTGCACCTAGTAGACCCTCACTTCAGTAGGCACTCCCCAACACCAAGTTATATTTAAAACCAGCAGAACCACTAGGGATGCATATACAGTATTTCTTTTTAAAGCTATTAGGAGAAACTAGGTTTCCCATATATTGACCCAAGCCAGTAAAACTTCACCGGTATATAAACAGCACTGGAGTTGGTAAAACCAGCAAATCTTGCTCTATGGAATTCCTAGTGTTATTTCAGACTCTGCCCTTGCTATGGAAGACTTTTGCTCTAGCCCCTTTCAAGGGGGCAGCGTTTGCAAAAGTTTATTAGAAATTCTCAGTCCCTTGGCTAAGAGGCACCAGCCCTGGAAAGCTGCTTGCACAAAAGCTGCGAGCGCCCCCCCGCCGCAAGGAATCCAGCCAAAACACACCACTCCTTAGCCTGGTTTACTTAAAAGCAAATACACCCGGTAACGGCGCGCGCGCACGTGCGCTTTCCCCCATCCTTTTACATACAAGACGAATGGGGAGGGGACCCTCTCGAAGTTTTTGCTGCCGAAAAGCAGGGCGTGATCATGTTGTTGTGCACGGCTTTGTTTCGGGCCACACTACAGCCACAGCCACGCCCTGAAAGTAGCAGCAACACTACTACGGGAAGGCCGGGAAGGAGTACCCCCAACCATCTTTCCTCCACCCCCCTCTCCGACGGGGGTGCAAACCCAACTCGATTGCCCGATGCCGATAAAGGTCTCCGGAACTCCGAGGGCTGCAAAGCAAGCAAGCGCGCTACAAGTTCGCGGTCGCTGGGGGAAGAAGATGCAAGTTAGCAGCGAGGTCGCCAAAGTTTGCCAGTCACTGGGAAGAAGCCGCTCAGCTGTCGAGCAAAACAACAGGGCTGCTGAATCACTTTCCTGCAATTCCGACTTCCTGTCCCAGCCACCCATATATATGGAAACATACAGCCCAACAACCATGACGGAGGGAAAATTCCGCTTTGGAGCGCCGCTGCCGCCCGAGCGCACTCGGGGCCTGGCGCGCCTCTGGACGACGGGACGGAGGAAAAGACGGCGCTCGAGGAGCCCGGCGACCCCTTTCCTGCACATTCTCTATACAGGTACCTGCAAGGGATCCTATGGGATCCAGGCCCTTTGGAAGCCCGGCGGCCGCTACCGCTACCGCCACCAGCGCCGCCTTCTCCAACAGATAGCCACGGCTCCATCGGTGTCCCTTGCAGTCGGACCCAGAAACTCCGAAATGCAAGCCGCCCCCTCTCCCTGCAGAAATACTTCGGGCAGGGGAGTGGTTTAGGACAGGAGATCCCATTGGAGAAGAGCAGACGGGCACACCCAGCTTTTTAGTCGGCCGTCGAATGGAAGAGCTTCAATTCGAAAAGGACTCTCCTCCCAGCCGTCCCGCCTCGTCGGGAAACTGCGTTCGCCCTCGTACGCAGCAGGCGCGGGGATGGAGGGACGGCCGGGAGGCGCAACATCCTATGTTTGGCTTCCGGTGCCCCGCTGCTTGCACTTTGTGGGGCTGCAATCCTGTGCACGTTTACTTACGAGTAAGACCCACTGAACGTAGCGGGATTTTCTTCCAGGGAAACATGCCTGCGATTGCATTGATAATGACTTCGTTGGGTCTTCCGGAATAATAAAAGGAAGAGGATGATTATGTTTTTTGCAACGTAAGACAATGCACTTTTTATTTTATTAGCAAAGGGTGGAACTGTGCACGTTGCGACGTTTGTAGCACAATTAGAGCTACTAACGTTTACTCGTAAGGGGAGGGCGGGCTAAGCGCCCAAGCAGCGTGGTAGCAGGTGGAATTTATAGTCGCTTGTGGACTGAACCGAAACAAAGGATTTTTAGCACGTGTGCCAATTGGCTTACCGATGCCAGGCTCCCTTTGGCACCATCAAGTTTTGAGAATTGCCAATGTTAATTTTAATAATCGTCAGTACTTTTCCTGCCTTTCATTTCCCTCCGACCTCACTGTTTACAACTCCGCCCCCCGCAACTCTGTGTGTGTTAGTGATTTTTATACACTCCTCAGGATAACATTTCATGCATCTGATGAAGTGGACTGTAGTCCATGAAAGCTTATGCCACAATAAATTCAGTAGCCAATAAGGTGCTACTAAAGTCCCGGTTCTTTTAGTTCCAAAATAGAGTTTACAGATTGAAATACTTTCTGGTAATTGCTGCAAGTATTGAGGTACACCTACGGTACTAGGATAAAGCAGTCATGACTGATTACTATTTCTGACAATTTATATTGGGCTTTATAGCCCAATAAAGGCATTGTCCAACTACTGATTTAGGTTTTTTTTCTTATGGAAATCCAGCCATTCACGATAGAATTCACAACCAGTGGAAGGTGGATTCCTTTGTGAGGGTTGCATCCCCTCCAGCCACTAGGTAATATACAGTTTGGTTTTAATTTACTCATTTTTACTTATCCCACATTCAAAATTAATGCCTGGCTTTGCTAAATTAAAGTTTCACGTTTCTCTTTACTTCTACTCTCTGCTTACCCTAGGCATTTAGGGTTTGGGACTGATCTGGATTACAAACCAGACTTTCATACCTCAGAAATGAAGACATTGGCTTCTTTAGCCCAGAAACCTAGGTGTGCATTGTGAAATCTATAACACCTGGGACAGGTTTATTCAGCCTTCAACCTCCATCTTGGAACTGAGTCTACAAGCTGAGGTCATACCTACTTCAGCCAAATTTTTGTACCTTTTAAAAAAAAAGTTCCTTGTCCCTCACCTCCCAACATCTTGCATCATTAAGCATTCTGGAGAACTTGAAAGCTTGCCAGACATTTATGTTGGTCCCAATAAGTAATTTCCAGCTGTGGGTTTTGGATTTTCTTCTATAGCCCAACATGGCTGCCTAGTTACCTTTGCTTTTTATAAACCCTGTCAGTTACAGGAATGCACAATAAAAAGGATGTCTGCCCCCCCACCCCATAGCAACTCACCAGCTGGCCATGGGGCAGCTATTCTCTCTTTGTCTCTCCCTATCGGGAGATGGAATAATAATGCTACCCTATCTCTACCCTATCTTCCTGAGTTGTAAGGATTACTGAAGCAATATATGTGTTCAAAGTGCTAGATTCATGACTACTACCACTGTCACTCAGTGTTTGAAACTCCCATTGTTCTAGGTGCATTTTGCGACAGGGAATTTCCTTAGCGTGAGCAGTTCGAATACTGCGCCTAAGATTTCAGATTAAAACTGCAGAGTGGAAGCAATGGAGGACCTTTTTCTGCCTCCCCACTTCCAGCTACTCTGTGAAGACTGGAGGAGAGACCCTCCTAAGAATATTGGGGGGGTGGGCAAGGGAAGGGCTAAATGAACATAATATTTTAGCTGCAGTTCATTCATTTTCAGCTTTGTATTCTTGTTATAAAAAAGTGTGCCTAGACATTCCGTTGTTGTGCCCATAACCTAGGATTAAGGTGCCATTTAGCTCCTAGCTTTCATATCTCAGTTTGCAACACCGCTGTCACTACTACATAAGAGCTTGCACCAATGTCCCCAATCAAGTAAACAGTGATGCTCTTTGTTTATTGCTGTGTTTACCATTTGTATATGTTTCTAATTCAATCGCAGCCATTTTTAAAAGGGTGAATAGTTGCTTGGCTCTTAAACCCCACGAGAGAACAAAGCCACCCATGCTTATTCCTTAGTCTACTTGTTTAGAGAAGTTTTTAATGTTTGATGTTTCATCGTGTTTTTAATATTTTGTTGGGAGCCGCCCACAGTGGCTGGGGAAACGCAGCCAGATGGGCGGGGTATAAATTATTATTATTATTATTATTATTAACAGACAACTGCAGCATTAGCTGCAGGACCCATTAATGCTGTGCTAAAACAGATACTGATGGAAAAGGTCCTTCCCTTCATTGCTATCTCTCATTGCCTCACCCAGGCGTAATAAGTATGGCATTCTGTGGTTTAAAAACAGCCACAGTATGCATGGCAAAAATGAACTTTCTTATCCTCAAACACCCCATTCAGTGGTGCAATTAAGTAATTTTAGACTTTGGGCTTAATAGTCTTAAAAGGCCCTTCTCCATCTTCAGATACGTAATATAATATATCATTATCATTATTATTAATTAAATTTGTATACCACCCTATACCCAAAGGTCTCAGGGCTGTTCACAGATAACGTCATATTAACGTCATAATACGCAGTATTTCATTTACTTCTGACTGTGACAATCCGACGCAGCTATATTTGGGGACCTTCTGATTATTCCGCTACATGGGGCCCTGGACGTCTGCCCCCAAGTCTCACCCTGGTGGTACCACTGTCCCCATCCACACAAATCCATTGCCACCATTAGAGCAATGCGCTCCTATTACATTTACAAAGAGGAGCACGGCATCCCGCATTGCTGTTCCCCAGTCTCGTTGTTGAAAAATGGAGCATGTTTCATCATGTGTTTCTTCCAGAGCTTGTGGAGAGCTTCCATGAAAGCAATACTGTACACATTCCTAGAAACAATTTCTCTCCCTGTTCACCCCCCCTCCCAACCTGTTTCTGGGAGACTATCTTTTTCACAAGGCATTCCGTTCTAATTAGCTAGCAGATTTCTTTCCATTATCACTAAATTGGAAGAAAAACTCTAAAGGTAGGGCCTAATACAACACTTGTACCTAGAAACAATTTCTCCCTTCAGATTGTTTTGATCATCCCTTCTGAGGAATTATTTAGTGTAACTCAAATGCTAGCATAATACATTGTGAATGGGGGTTTGTAAAAACAATAACAACCCCACAGTCTCTCTGAATTTTGGAAGAGTTGGATGAAATATAGGCTTATTCTTTAGTCTACTTGTTTAGAGAAGTTTTTAATGTTTGATGTTTCAAACGTCAGAGGCCCCTGAAATGGGCTAAAGAAGTGCTATAGTGTAAAAGTTTCTTAAATATTTATTTCCAATTTAAAATTGTCAGTCACTATTTATATTATTAAAAACACCTGGAGGTTGAACTTCTAGCAAAAATATACATTTCAGTTTCAGGATTGCTACAACATCCCAGAAAAAAAAGAAAGAAAGGAGAGTGTGCAGTCCTCAAGTGCTGGAAATACATGCCCAGCAAGTCCTGAGGGATAGCAAGATAGCAGGTGAAGAGGCTTTCAAGGGTGGTGGGTAAAGATGAAGGTTTAGGGCAGGTGAAATTAAAAATCACAAACTATTCTTGTCAGTGATCTCTGGTTCCTGCTACATGAAGGCTCCAAATTGCTTTACTAAGACACATCCCACCAGCCTCACAGCATTCCTGTGAGGTAGAGATGAAACACACCAGTTATTTCAATCTGGAAATAAAGAGGCACAGCAAAATCAAGTACCAGCCAGTCCATCAGTGCAACCCTGGAAGAAGATTGCAAGGATTAAGCAACTTACTTCCCTACACTCGTAAGGAAAATAACAAGTTTCAAACCAATTCTGTGTATTAGCCATCATGTCTAGGTAGTGAACAATCCTAAGGTTGAAAACCACAAAGGATCCCATTACTATTATGGAATTTGTGGGTGTTGGAAGCAGTTATGTAATGGGATTTGTTGCTAAAGCAAAATATATTGGAAGTGGCAGGGGGGAAAACAGTTCTTGTTTCCAGACAACTATGATCCCAGGAACCACACAGAGACTGTGCCAAAAAGAAAGGGTTTCAAAGCACAGTAAGTGTTTGCTTTGTATCTGAGACAGAAAGGATCTGAAATGGCTCAGATGAGTGCTTGCAGGATCTTACGTGTCTGAGAATTTTCCGCACTAATCAGCCTAAGGGAAGATGAGTCAGACATTGTAACATTGTAGGGCAGTGGTTTTCAACAGGCAAGAGAGATGGGTTGCGGCAATGCTACCACTGCCATTTTGCTTTGTGGCAAAGATGGATGACCTTTCCTGTTTGCACAGGGTCTTGGAAGTAGGTCCCGTTTTCCATGTTGATGTTCTAGGTGCTACTTAAATAGGTCTTGCCTTTGCTATCATGTGACCAACATCACCAAAAGGTGATTTTGTATTCAAAGGATGAAGTGCAGAATCCAAAGCTGTAGCTCCACCAGTGTAACTGAACTTCTGCACCCTAAAGCCCCTGCCGCCACCCTCCTCTGGAGGGTTGGGAGACCCCCTGGAGCAGATTTGGGGGACACGCAGGGAGAGAAAAAGAAACTCAAGCGCCGTTGTCCGAGTGGAACTCTGCTCGTACATTGCTAGATACAACCCTTAATGTTGTCTGGCAGATGTAGAAGAGGAGCTTGGAGACAACACATGAGCACTTGGACTACAATTCTATACTCATCTGAACTTACCACTTAAGAAACTGAACTTATTTTCTAGCTTTCTACAGTGGAACCTCGGGTTGCATACTGTCCTCCTTACGAACACTTCGGGTAACGAGCTCCACTAACCTGGAAGTAGATGCTCCTGGTAGCAAACTTTGCCCTGGGATGCGAGCGGAAGTCACGCACCAGTGGCGTGGCAACAGCAGGAGGCCCCATTAGCGAAAGCGCGCCTCAGGTTAAGAACAGTTTCGGGTTAAGAACGGACCTCCGGAACAAATTAAGTTCGTAACCAGAGGTACCACTGTATATGGATTGCATTCCAAGGGCAAAAAGGGCCTAGACTCTGGTACTGTCTGAAAAAGAGCTGGTGGCAAATTAGCTAGGTTATAATCAAACTCTAGGCAAACGAGTGGCCAAGTAAAATGTCCATGTTGTTGATTTTACATTTTTGCTTACTTAATAAGGAATGCACATAGGTTAAAGGCATCTTTCCAGTAAGGGGTGCAAAATGATATATCATGGGTTAAAGGCATCTACTCTCTGAAGGGTGCAAAAATCATGAGTTATTGCAATAAAAGATTTCTACTAGTAGTTCAAAACAGCTGAGCTTTGTGGCTTTAAAACAAACACAGGAAGCTGTCTTATACCTAGTTAGAGCCATCTTGTTCAGTCTTTCCTACATTGCCTGACAGCTGCGGATTGAACCAAGAGCCTTTTGTAGGTAAAGTATTTGCCCTTCCACTGAGCTACAGTGCCTCCCCAAAAGCCACAGCTGGGACAAAATTAAGTTCTCAAAGTTCTGTCCCAGCCCAAAGACATGTATTTCAGCATTGCTGAAAGCAAGCACACATAAAAACAGAGTAATCTCAGCATGAAGCAATGGAGTTGGTAATTCACACAGATTAGGCTCTCTTGTTCAGCAAATCCACTCCACAATTCCCAATGGAAGAGGTTTTCTTCTCTTCTCATTTACTGTGGCTGGAGTGGAGAAAAATCTCAGAGGTATGTGGCTTACTCTTTCAGGTTACATAGGCACTAAAAACTGCACATCATCAAGTTCCCGAAGATGGAGTGTTGCAGTACAGGAACTCGTCAGGAACTACAGCATCCGAGAGAAGAACTATTGTAACTATTATTTCCTTTCTCCATAGACTCTCAAGGGAAATCCAAATTAAAAATATATCACACACACAAAGCACGGAAAGATCAACCCATCTGCTCATCATGCCCAACATAGTCTGCTCTGATTTGCAGCAGCTCTCCAGGGTATCGGGCAGAGGCGATTCCCATCACCTACCCCCTGACCTTTTAACTGGAGATGCCTGGGATTGAATCTGGGACCTTCTGCCTTCAAAGCATGTGTTCTGCTGAGCTACGCTCCTTCCACAGATATATTAGGTAAAATTTATAGCAGCAGGCTTTTAAAATATTCCTATCTTCTAGTGAATGGTCTTTAGAGTTCTCTGCACCTAAATCTAGAAAATGAAGACAAGCTGCTAAAATTTCGGTTTGGAGGGAAAGAAAGAAGGAAATTGCATGATTTGAGCTGAAATGGTTGGACAACTAGCAGTTTCAAACAAACTTTTGTGCCACCTACACATCCGTCACCATAAAGTTGTAAATTATTACATTCTGTTTGTTATGTCAAGATTGTTTGGACAGAAAGTTCTCTTTTTTTATGAAAGCATACTGTCTATTTGAAATGTGCAGAAATAAGCAAACTTGCCTAAGGCCACATAGCAACAATGCAGTACCTCAGTGCCAAGGCTAGCAGGCCATACCCAAACATCATGCTAATCTGGGAACAGTATACTGGAAGTCACAGCTGGAAGAAACTTGACAACTCACACAATGCATCAACCATGTCTAGGCAGAATGGTCTCACACTGTTCACACAGACATGTGACAATGACTTCCCTGCTGCCACTTTGCTGCAACTGACCAGCAAAGAAGACTTGTGTTCAAAGCGAGCTGACAACTGCAAAATGTGTCTGGTGAGATCCTTAAGGGCTAAAGCAGAAACAACTCAAGGAAATCAAAAGGAGCCAAAATCTGATATAAGGCCTTTAAAAATACAGTAAAAATTGGTAATCTGATGAGGAAATGTTGAGGGGGTGACGTTGAAATGCTGTGGTTTTCGCTATCTATCACTTTTTTATTATGAAGGTGTAAAAAACAATGGGCAGAACCAGCACAGAGTGCCGTATGTGCCTCTGGCACTGCAATTCATATATAAAGTGTCTTTCTCAGATATTTTGGGCAGCACAGGCACCGGATTCTGCCGTAACTTATTTTAGGAGGGGCAACACGTGTGTAACATCACGTGTGGTGGGAGGAAGCCGCAGGTAGGGCCAGCGGGGCCCTTTGTAGCCATGTGAAGGCCCTATGGGGCCTGTCGCAGCAGCAGGAAGGCCTGACAGGGTCTCCAGCAGGCCACAGAATATTGAGGGGGCCTGGCCCTCCTTGGAAATTGGGGGGCACTCGGTACCCCCAGATGGTGCCCCTCTTGGGCAGTCTGCAGAATACCAGGATGCAGGAGGTGGGGAAGTGCAGCAAAACAAAAGCAATCATCACTAACATCCTTGTATTGTCGTGACCTCACAGTGGTCCATGGGCTGTCCTTTGAAAAGCAAAATCCACATTATATCTAGCCCAGATAAGGAGATACCCAAGTGCTTATTCAAGTGCAGGATCTACCTTGGAAGGAAGCAAATAGACTTTTGGCAGGTACTATCCGAGAGCAAAACTTCCATGACATCAGGCTCAACTTCATTTGGCAAGCACTGAAGCACAGGGCAAGGGACAGAAAAAGAAGCCCATCTCTCTGCTGTAAGCTTGCAAGTGCCACACATGCCCATAAAGGGCTTCAACAAGCTACACTATAAAACAACCCAAAGAAGAGAGAGAAAGAGAAAGAGAGAGAGAGAGAAATGCAGAGGACAGGAGGTATGGCCTTTCACGGAGAAGGCATTTCTGTTTTTGTGCACCAAGGAGATAAGCAAAGGCCTTCCTCCCTCAAAGTATCTCCACAAGGAGTGTCCGTACCCTTCATCAAACACTTGGAGGTTTCTTTGGGAAATGTATACACAGACACACACACACACATGAACACACACACACGCCCTTTCCTTGTAACACCCTAGAATTTACGTCTGAGGGCCAAGCTAGAATTCAGAGTGCAATATAAAAATAATATACAACGGATATATGTTGCAAGTGCTGTTCCTGTACCTGCCAGCCATGCTACTGCTTGCTTTAACTGGATGGACAAAACCCGCGTTGTCCAACCGCAGAATCCAACCCACAGTTCAAACACGTTTGCGAGGTTGTGTGTAAACACATCAGCTGCTCTAGAACAGTGTAACAGCTGAACTGTAGCAACAGATATTTAGCTTATGATGTGCCTTTAAGTTTCACTTAGTGTATGTTAACGGAAGCCCTGATCTACCACCATGTGGTAGATGCCAAGTCTTTTGCTGTACAACACCCCCTCCCCTCTATGTACAGAATGCAGCAATCATATAGAAAAAAAGCAATTACAGTAGAAGGAATGGAAGACACAGGGGATTTCTTTGCTAATGTACAAAGCATTTTGCTGGATTCCATGGCTTTAACCTATCTCTTAAATATAGGCTCCTCAGTACATGTCCTTGTAGATTTCCTGCAAGAGTGGGTGCAGAGAAGTCTCTGTCTCTGTCTTTTTGATCTTCTGCACCAGCTGTGCATGCTCAGTCACCAACTGTCGCAAGTCAGCCATTTTCTGCAGCAGCTTAGGGAAGAGGTATTGAGTGTCTGGGTGGTTGGCCTGCAAGTGGAACTCGAGGGCCTGGAGGATATTGTCTTGAATCTCTTCTACCTGTTTAACGTTCATCAGGCCAGGACGGTCTACAAAAGGGAGAAAAAGAGAGAGAGAGAGCAACATTATTTTCCAATCCTTTACCTGTTTGAACACCAAGAGAATCTCAGACTAGCCTGCTCCTCAGTGTGGCATTCTGACATCCGTAGGGAGTTTTCCTCATGAAGGAGCATTCAAACATGTAGCACCCTCTCTCCTGAACAAATGCAAACATGTCTGCTGCCTGAAGTGATCTTAACCACTTGATGCTGTGTATTATATAAGTTGGGGAAACAAGGATGAATTCAGATGAGACGTTTTGAGCGAAAGGTGGGTGTTTTGATGTCAGTTCTCCAAGTACAAGCTATGTTTTTTTCTGCCTTCCTGCAGGCTCCAATCATGTAACTTCTGCAGATTTCTGGCACACTTCGTCTGAATGGGAAATACCCAACTCTCCTATCAAAAAGGTTATGAGAACAGTTGTGTGTAAGGCTATGTGTGACTAGTGCTGCATGACATCACTGAGGATGGTAACACATTCTATTCCACCCTCCCCACAATCTCTGGAGTAGTTTTCCAACTGTTCTAAAAAAAGATTTCATACACACACAGAAATACACAGAATGAGCACATACATGCAAATGTGCTTCTATAAACAAGAAGACAGAGTAGTGCCAAGGCTGCTCTGACCTCTCTCTCACTATTTAAAGAGTTGTTTATTTTAAACCACACTTTACTGAGCAATGCTGCACTACAGCAAACATTTATCATTATTTTTACTTTAAGGAATGAACAGGATTTCTCCACGGCAAGGTTCATTTTCTTCTTCACTACAACTGTCTGTTAAATCAGTTATAGAAGCTGAAGTGGGGTGTGTGAGATGTGGTACCAAAGACAAGGTCAAAATGGCCAAAGATCTCAGCAGAGTTAAGAGAGATACTGAGGACCAAACAGTCATGGGAGGTAAAAGAGGAGAGAAAGAGTCAGCAAAGAAATAACAACAATAAGGATTTTTAAAGATTAAAAATGAAGAAGTGGGTGGTATCCTGAATGAGAAGAAAGTAACAAGGATGTTGTGGTAAGTGGTAAATTGGATGTGGATGCAATCCTATCCATATTCACTTAGAAGTTAGTCCAACTGTGTTCAGTAGGGGTTACTCTCAGGTAAGCTTGCACAGGACTGTGGAGAAGATGATTTAATCCTTTCTAGCTTTTTCATCCTGTCTGAATTGCCAGCATCACAATCGCACCTTCAAACTAATATTAATTGCCCTTAACTTAGCAGGATAATGGCCCGGTCTTCATCATCAAGCTTTTAGAAAGCATATACCATTGCTAGCAAAGAACTCCCCCTTCTCACCTCCACACAGGATGATGGCAGCTACAAACAGAGACAGGTCACTGTCATCCAGCTCCAGGGCATTGAACTTCACAGCAAACTCAAATTTGGGCTCCATGATGTCACTGAAGGGCTTGCGCAAGCTGCGCAGGAACTCGCGCGTCACAAAGCCATTCCCATTGGCCACCAGGAGTCCATCCTTGTTCATAATGGAGGCCAGCATTGCAAAGATGGCCTCGTGCACCCCGTATTTTAGCAGAGTCACTTGGTCATTAAGGTACAAGCTAATGAAGCTAGGGATGCTCTTAGCAAATTCTGTGAGCTCCCGCACAGTTTCCACGGATGTGCACTGGCAGCGGTAAAAAACGTGGACGCCAATCTCCTTGGATGGTGGTATCCCATTCACTAGCTGTTTCCACACGAGACCCTTTTCCGCTTGCCACAGGGTATCCATGTCATGAATCACAAAAGGCTACAAAGAACAAACACATAAGAGTCAGGATTCTGCAGTGAGGAATGAAGCCACAGGCTGAAGTGCAGTGGTGGAGAAGCCCAGGCCTGAGGGTGACATGTGGCCCTCCAGATCTCTCCATCTGGACCTCAGAGCTCTGCCAGCTACCCCCTCACTGGCCCTGCTCCCCCCCCCCACCAAGTGTTATTGCTTGACTGGAATGTGTTCTTCAACTCTGATAATGCCTCTAGCTTCCTACGACGGCAGAGAATATCTGAGTCTGTGTAGAAAACAGCCTCCTCTACAAAGGTCCCTAGCAAACAACACTGTGCTGAATTCATAGAAGGAAGAGAGGAAGAAGACGGAAGAAGGAAGAAAGGAGGAGGAGGAGGAGGAGGAGAATGGCAAACAACTTCTTTAAAATAAAATTATTGCTGATACAGAAGAAAGATTGCACTGAGGACTTGTTTATAATCAGGATGGTGAGGCACTATACAAAACTTCAATTTACTGAATTCAGTGGAGTTTGAAGTGAAATACAGAATAAGCACTTCTGGATATTTCAGACACCGGTTCCAATTTAGAGTAAAAAACTTGGGTTCTGCTATTATTTTCAAGGATAATTACCTCCTAGGATGCAGCAGGATATAAAATGAAAGCTCATCTTACTTATCTATAGTTATTATGACACCTGTGTACAACGATAAAGAAGCATTTTTCAATAGTACAAATGAATATGTATTAGCACTATTTAATAATGCTATAGGGATGCCTACTTTTTCAACTTTTCACCCTAAAAATTTCTCGCACCTTTTCCTGCATGGTAATGTTGATGTCTATATAGCTCGATTTTATAGTCCCCAGTGAGCTATATGTATAAATAAACTTCTATATTTCTTTTGGGAAGCCACATGGGATAGAGCCTTAAAAAGGAAGGGGAATGTGTTTTCATGGGAAACATTCCCTCAGTGGAATCAATGGATTATAATTTTTTCTTTACTTTTGTGCATTTAGGATTGAACTCAGTCACTACCGTTTGCACTAACTAAAACTCTGTACAGGTAGGTAGCCGTGTTGGTCTGCCATAGTCAAAACAAAACAAAAAATCCTTCCAGTAGCACCTTAGAGACCAACTAAGTTAGTTATTGGTATGAGCTTTCGTGTGCATGCACACTTCTTCAGATAAAACTCTGTAGAATAATTTGAGTACAGAAAACTTCTGGTTATCCTGGTGATGTAACTCAGGTCACACTGATCACACCAGCAGCCTCAATATCAACAAAACACCAAGCTTCTCTTTATGAGCAAGACCAAATAGTTGATTAAAGTTCTTTGATGTCAGAGAGTCTGCTTTGGGCACAGCATTGAATCTCTTGGCTGCAGATGCCAAGAGCTTGCCTGGTAAGTTCTGCTCCACTTTCATCCCTCTGGGACTGAGGTACTCACTGGAGTGCTGCTGGCTTTCCCAGTCAGGATGCCTCGTGCCTTCTTTTTGGTCATGTTGAAATTTTTCAGGTAGGCGTTGTAGATGTGCTTGGAAAATACTTTCAGGTCAGCTACCTGCTGGTTCTGACAGGTGATCTCACTTGCTGTCAGTCCTGCCACTAACTTCCTTTTTTCAGCTTCAGGCATGCGGCCGAAACGAATGGCTGAAGAAACGTAACAAAGAAGATACTGTTACAGATAGGTAGCCGTGTTGGTCTGCCATAGTCAAAACAAAATAAAAAAATTCCTTCCAGTAGCACCTTAAAGACCAACTAAGTTAGTTCTTGGTATGAGCTTTTGTGTGCATGCACACTTCTTCAGATACCTAGTATCTGAAGAAGTGTGCATGCACACAAAAGCTCATACCAAGAACTAACTTAGTTGGTCTTTAAGGTGCTACTGGAAGGAATTTTTTTATTTTGTTTTGAAAGAAGATACTGTTAGGAGTCTTGGGCCGAAATAGCATCCCCATGTCTTTCCAACTTTTTATTTATTGAAGACATTTCATATTACACAATTATAGGTGGACGGGGAGGGAAACAAAAAATAAGAGTGTTAATTATTACATTTATATCCCTCTTTTTCCATCAGGAAGCTCAAGGTGGTGTTTTGGGGCACTGTGCTCTTGCACAGGTCACGTGACTAATGCAAGAGCGCATCCCAGAAGATGTGCATCCCAGTTTTCTGCTGGGACATGTTGGAGGGCATGGTGGCACCATTCACATAACAAAAACTACCACAGAGATATCAGCGTTTTCAAAAGTAGAGCTTGGCTTTTAAAAAACAGGGGGTCCGCAATACTTAGCTAATTGGGAACCACTGTTCTAAAGACAAAACAAGGAAAAATAAACTGGAAGCAATAGACATTGATATGCCTTTCTTAGGCTGTGTCCATAACAATCATTTCCAGAAGGAAAGATATGCAGGCTGTGCAATGATTCCAACCCACTACCTGGCTAATGAGGATGACTGCCAGAGCAGCATAGTTAGACACTCCCCCACAAACACCCCCACCCACAATACTAAACACGTTGCCTACAGAAAATACAAATTTCCATATCTAGCTATGTTTTTCTTCCTAAGGGGAGGAGAGGAGTCTCACCGTTGTGCGACATGCCCAGGGAGAGGCATTTCTGAAAGCGGCAGTACTGGCACTTGTTTCGGTTCTTCTTCTGAATTTTACAGCTCCGCTCACACCTCTCGTACTCCAGTTTCATACGGATTGTTCGACGAAAGAAGCCCTGTTGGAGAGCAGACAGAGGGAGAAAAGAAACAGGGAGATGGGTCATTGTGATAACACAGCAGCTCCTTATAAAATGTCCCAGGATTGCTGTCAACTTGAGTCTCAGGACAGAATATCGTTTTCAGCAACAAGCAAAGAGACTTCAGAACAATGGACCATACTATATGTTAACATACACATAGAGAAGGACTGAAGGTAGGACAACACTCCCAGCTTATGAACCGATTGCTTACAGACGTAGGCTTTGTATGGACAAGCGTAACAATATTTGGAACTCGTTTATTAAAAAATATGGTAGGTTATAAAGGTAAAGGTAAAGGTACCCCTGCCCGTACGGGCCAGTCGTGTCCGACTCTAGGGTTGTGCGCCCATCTCACTTAAGAGGCCGGGGGCCAGCGCTGTCCGGAAACACTTCCGCGTCACGTGGCCAGCGTGACGAAGCTGCTCTGGTGAGCCGGCACCAGCGCAGCACACGGAAACGCGGTTTACCTTCCTGCTATAAAGCGGTACCTATTTATCTACTTGCACTTAGGGGTGCTTTCAAACTGCTAGGTGGGCAGGAGCTGGGACCGAACGGCGGGAGCTCACCCCGCCGCGGGGATTCGAACCACCGACCATATGATCGGCAAGCCCTAGGCACTGAGGTTTTACCCACAGCGCCACCCGCGTACCATATGGTAGGTTATAAATAACCATAAATCTATCTGTATAATAATAACATTCATATACCTACATACTAGACTTGTATATATGGAATTGTAGTTGTCTGCATATATACCTTTTATTTTTATTTCTTTATTCACTTTTAATTTTTACTTTATTTTGTTCAATTGAAATATTCTCCAAAAAAAAAAAATTTTTTTTAACATACTGTCAGGGTTTCTGGGAGAAGTGAGGAGATGGCAGAGGAGACGGAAAGCGAGTGGGAGGAGGGAGAGAGAGACGAGGAAGAAGATGACGGAATTCGAAGGGAATCTATGAGCCTAAGCAGTGAGTCAGAGGATTCCCAAAAGGGAGCTAGCATGATCAGGCGAAAAGCAGGAGAAGAGAGAAGCTGTGAAAAGTCAGGAAAGGAGGGGAGAAAGCCCAGTGAAGCACAGACGCTGTCAGAGGGGTCTCAGCCGGAACGGAGTAAAGGGGGTGGAGTTGTCAGCCTCTCGGAGGGAGGAGGAACAGGAGAAAACAGAGAGAGGGGGTTGGAGCAAGGTGTTCAGCCGGAAAGGGTAGAGAGTGGAACAGGGGGCAGTATAGAGGACGAAGGAAAGGTCAAAAGCAACGTACGCGCGCCAAGTTCAAACATAGAGGCGCGCGGAAGTGGGGAAAGCTCAGAGGAGGAGCCCGGCCCCAAAGCCAGAAGGAGGGGGCAGGAGGCGGCAGAGGATTCAGCCTCAGGCGAATCCCGGAAAGAGAGAACCCAGGGGGGCAGGAAGACCCTGCGGAAAAGAAAGGAGAGGAAGAGGTGGTCTAGAGCCAGGCTATTAAGTTGGTGTGGAGGAGGGGAGGAGTCAGAGGGGGACTTCGGCGGTCTAACGTGACAGACGTACAGCCACAATGCTGAACTGTGAAAGAAGCAATTATCTTCAATAAACTTTTCCTGTAAGTAAACTATAACGGAGTAAGGTCTCTCGTGAGCTGGGACCCACCTGGGTGGCTGTGACAGAAAGTCCCCCTCCCTCTGAAAGCAAAAATTTTTTTTTGCGAAGCTCACGAACGGGGCAGCCATGAGTGCTGAGGAACAGCTGGCTGCACTCCGGGATCAGATTACCACTCTCACAACGGCAGTCATTGCTTCGCAGAAGAAGAATGCTGACTTGGAGAAAGCGTGCCAGGATTTGCAAGCAAGGTGGGAAAATGCGGACAAGGCGGGGACCCCGGGCTCCAGAGCGGAGGGCATTGCGCTTGGAAGGAGGGGGGGTGCCCTAGTTTCGCATTTTAATGGCAACTTGCAAGACTATCCCAACTTCAGGGCAGATGTCGTGTATGCACTGCATTTACTCCGTCATGATTTTAGAGATGAGGAGGAGAGAGTGGGATTTATTGTTTCGCACCTGCATGGGGAGGCCAGGGCTTGGCTACGCAATTTGTGGCGCGAAGATGGACCAGCCCGTCGCAATGCAGATGCGTTTATCAAGGCAATGGATGCTTGTTTTCAATCCTCTGTGGATAAGGACATTGCGCGCCGGCAGATGCACGGGCTGAGGCAGGGGAGAGCCACTGTACGCCAATATCATTCTAAATTTTTTGCATTGCTCACCGCCTTAGATTGGCCGAAGGACAGTCTACCGGTCAGGGATCTTTTTTGGGAGGGATTGAGCCCCTCCGTCAAGGATGAGATCGCAAGGGGGGACAGACCCCAGACCCTGGAAGACGTGGTGCAACGGGCTTTGGCTATAGGAATTCGACATGAGGGACGTCCGTGGCACGAGGAGGGGGGGCCCCAAGCGCGTGCGCAAGCAAAAGCTCTCCCTTTTGTGCACAGGGATTTCAGCCGTGCGCACCCCTCACCAATGGGGAAGGAAGGCGAAGAGCCAATGGAGATTGGTGGTGCTAGGGCTCAAAAGCCATCCCAGAGCCCCATCCCTGCTGCAGCCAAAGCGAAGCCTCCTAGAGGGACCAGGAAGTGTTACATCTGCGACAGTGCACACCATATGGCGAAAGAGTGCCCCCAGAGGCTCCAGAAGCACACTGCAGCACTGGCAACTGTGACAGCAGAGGTGCAATCAGAGGAGCAGCTTCAGGGAAACTGCAGTGCCTGGCTGGAAGCAGAGCTACTGGGGCTCAGCCAGGCGGATCTGTAGAGAAGTCCCCAGCATCCTTGCAGCGCATGGACCCTTTACCTCCCAAACCAGCAGTTTTACTCACAGCAACACTCCAGCTGCCTGATGGGCGACTTCTCGAGGTTCCAACAACCATCGATTCGGGAAGCAACGCCGATTTCGTGGGATTACAGTTCGTCAAGCAGCATAACATAGCGCTCCTGCCTGCAACGACGCCTCTGAACGTGGTCACGGTAGACGGCAGGAAGTTGCTGGGGGGGCAAGTGGTGCAGCAAACCCCTCCCATGATGATGCAAATTGGAGACCATCGAGAGCTTATTAGTTTCAATGTCACCCACTTATCGGACACGCCCATCGTGTTGGGCATGAGTTGGCTGGACAGGCACAGTCCCGCGGTTGCTTGGTACCAGAGGCAGATCACCTTTTGTTCATCGTATTGCGCCCAGAATTGCATCCAAACCGATCAAGGAGGAGAAGCCGAACAGCAGCTGCATCTGAGTATGGTGCAAGCGGTTCCTCACAAGTACGCGGAGTTCTTGGAGGTTTTCTGCGAAAAGGAAGCTGACAAATTGCCGCCTCACAGACCTTACGACTGCGCGATTGACTTAGTGCCAGGCGCGCAGTTGCCAACTGCCAAGCTGTACTCCATGTCGGAAGACGAGCTGCAAGAGCTTCGGGAGTTCATAGAACACAACCTCAAGCGCGGATTCATCCAGGAATCTAAAGCAGCGGGAGGCAGTCCTGTTTTCTTTGTGAAAAAGAAAGACACGCCCCAGAAGAGGCTCATTGTGGACTACCGGTTCATAAACAGACTAACTAAGCCCAAGGCCTTCCCCATGCCCAAAATTGACGACCTTTTGGCTACAGTCAGGAGGGGGAAGATTTTTACCAAGCTGGATTTACGTGGAGCTTACAACCTCATCCGCATCAGGAAGGGCGACGAGTGGAAGACGGCCATGTTCACTCCTTTGGGCACGTACGAATACAGAGTTATGCCCTTCGGTCTACAAAATGGCAGCCATGTTTTCCAAGCATTCATGCATCACGTCCTGGCAGGTCTCCTCTACAAGAAGTGTGTCTGTTTTCTCGACGATATCCTGATTTTCTCGGAATCGCCAGAGGATCACGATAAGGACGTGAAGGAAGTTCTGCAGAGGCTGAAGGAACACAGGCTGTACGCCAAGTTGGAGAAGTGCCAGTTTGATGTGAGAGAGGTAGATTTCCTTGGCTACAAGCTGTCCGACGAGGGACTGGCCATGGACAAGACTAAAGTCCAAGCGCTGTTGGACTGGAAAAGCCCTCGAAATCGGAAGGAGGTCCAGAGGTTCATCGGCTTTGCCAATTTTTATCGCAAGTTTATTAAAGGTTTTGCAAACGCGACGGCAGCAATTACTGACACCCTCAGTTCCAAGAAGAAGAAGTTCGTCTGGACCGAACAAGCAGAGCGATCCTTTCGGAAGCTTAAAAGCCTTTTCGCCTCCGAGGAGCAGCTGCTGCACGTGAATCCTGGCAGGCCCATGCGGGTAGAGACAGATGCATCAGACAGAGCAGTTGGGGCCGTCCTCTTGCAAGAGGATTCGCAAGGCAACTGGAGACCGGGTGCATTCTACTCCCGGAAGCTCAGCAAGACGGAGCGCAACTACACCATATGGGACAGGGAGTTGTTGGCCATTCATGCAGCTTTCAAAGCGTGGCGACACTTCTTGATAGGAGCCAAGCACACGGTGCAGGTCCGCACGGATCACAAGAACTTGGAGTATTGGCGGACGGCTAAATTGCAAACCCAACGACACATGCGCTGGGCGGAATTCTTTGCGGATTTCGATTTCAAAATAGAATACATCCCTGGAGACTCCAATGTTATAGCAGACGCGCTGTCCCGAAAGCCTCAATACCTGGAGGAAGTAGCTCCAATCGCAGCAAAGTACATTTTCGCACCGCAGGCGTGGACGTGCGCTACCATCGCAGTCGACCTGGACGCGGTGCGACGCGCGCTGCAAGAGGATCAGTTTGCACAATCCAAGATGGAGGAGCTCCGCAGAGGGTCGCCTGACAACAATGAGTTTCAGTTGCAGGATGGACTTTTGACTCGCAAGGGCGCCCTTTACGTGCCCACCGACGAGCTTCGCGCCACGGTTTTGCAACAATTGCACGATGCCCCGAGTGCGGGCCATTTCGGCAAAGAGAAGACGATGGAGTTGGTGGCAAGGGACTTTTGGTGGCCCCAGATGAGAGGAGAGGTGGCGGACTACGTAGCCAGGTGCGATATCTGCCAGAGGTCCAAACCAGTGCATCAGAAGCAGGCGGGATTGTTAGAACCGCTGGAGACACCGCAGCAACCGTGGGAGAGGGTAGCGTTGGACTTTGTTACAGACCTGCCCAGCTCCAGAGGTAAGACGGCGGTGTTAGTGGTTGTGGACTTGTTCACCAAGATGGCGCACTTCATTCCTTGTGCCAAGGTGGCGACGGCAGAACAGACCGCAAAGCTCTTCATCGATCACGTCTTCAGAGTGCATGGACTACCGCAGTCCGTCTTGTCCGACAGGGGGCGCCAATTTGTTTCCACTTTCTGGCGGAAGCTTCTGGGTATCTTGCACGTCAAGATCAACCTGACGTCGGCGAGGCATCCACAGACCAACGGTCAAGCGGAGAGGGTCAACGCGATCATGCAGCAGTACCTACGGTGTTACGCCAACCAGCGACCCGCGGCGTGGGTGGACTACCTGCCGATGGCTGAGTTCGCCTACAACAACACGAAGCACGCATCCACCGGGGTGACGCCTTTCTTCGCGAACTATGGACGTCATCCCAGAACCTTCCCGAGCTTTACAGCACCTGAAGGGGGGGGACCTCAAAATGCCGACCAGTTTGCAGCAGAGTTGCAAGAGGTGCACGAGGAGCTGCGGAGACATTTGGAGCTGGCAAAGCAGGCGTATAAGGTGCAAGCCGATAAACACAGAAGGGCGGGGGAAGACATTCAGGTTGGGGACTGGGTATGGTTAGCAGCCCACGCGATGCCGGCCAGGTCGTTGGCCAAAAAGAAGTTAGAACACAGGCAGCTAGGACCATATCAAGTTGAGGCTAAGATCAATCCGGTGGCTTTTCGCCTAGCCCTTCCGGAGGGCTCCAGGGTGCACCCGGTCTTTCATAGGTCGGTGCTCACTCCCTACAAAGCCCCACACAGGTTTCAAGAGTCAGGAGCACCTCCAGAGCCACGTAGAAGGGCGCCTGAGAGAGGGGAGTCGCCAAGACCAGAACCTCTTAATGAGGTCACAGAGATACTGGATTCACGATGGGGGGAGGAGGGAGTTGAATATTTTCTCGCCAGGGAAGGCACTCCAGTCTCTGCAAATAGCTGGGTGCCGGGTTACGCTTTGGACGAACCCCTGTTGAAGGAGGAGTTTCATGCAATTTTTCCGCACAAACCCATGCCCGAGGAGTATTTTGATGATTGGCTTTTCACGCCCACTTTGTCGGGCAGCACGTTCGGGGGTTTCTCCTCGCCCGAGGGCTCTACGCCCAAAACAAGCCCGACCAGGGATCCCCGCCTGGGGGGGGGAGAGACAAACCCTTATTGGTGGGTGGATCAGCCAAGGGAGGTATGGAGTCAGAGGTGGATGATAGGTCCTTGGCAGGCAGCGCCAGGAGAAGCAGTGAGGGAGGAAGAGACTGTGATGCCTTCAGGGGGGGAACCCGAGTTCGAACACACGTATACGGAGCTGCCAGAGGAGAAGATTGACGTGGACACCCGGTATCCTGAACCGACCCAGGAAGAACCACATTTCCCTCAACCTGCACCCAGCGACCGGGAGGGGGGAAGGGGGGGCTTCGAGGGGGGGATGGATGTCAGGGTTTCTGGGAGAAGTGAGGAGATGGCAGAGGAGACGGAAAGCGAGTGGGAGGAGGGAGAGAGAGACGAGGAAGAAGATGACGGAATTCGAAGGGAATCTATGAGCCTAAGCAGTGAGTCAGAGGATTCCCAAAAGGGAGCTAGCATGATCAGGCGAAAAGCAGGAGAAGAGAGAAGCTGTGAAAAGTCAGGAAAGGAGGGGAGAAAGCCCAGTGAAGCACAGACGCTGTCAGAGGGGTCTCAGCCGGAACGGAGTAAAGGGGGTGGAGTTGTCAGCCTCTCGGAGGGAGGAGGAACAGGAGAAAACAGAGAGAGGGGGTTGGAGCAAGGTGTTCAGCCGGAAAGGGTAGAGAGTGGAACAGGGGGCAGTATAGAGGACGAAGGAAAGGTCAAAAGCAACGTACGCGCGCCAAGTTCAAACATAGAGGCGCGCGGAAGTGGGGAAAGCTCAGAGGAGGAGCCCGGCCCCAAAGCCAGAAGGAGGGGGCAGGAGGCGGCAGAGGATTCAGCCTCAGGCGAATCCCGGAAAGAGAGAACCCAGGGGGGCAGGAAGACCCTGCGGAAAAGAAAGGAGAGGAAGAGGTGGTCTAGAGCCAGGCTATTAAGTTGGTGTGGAGGAGGGGAGGAGTCAGAGGGGGACTTCGGCGGTCTAACGTGACAGACGTACAGCCACAATGCTGAACTGTGAAAGAAGCAATTATCTTCAATAAACTTTTCCTGTAAGTAAACTATAACGGAGTAAGGTCTCTCGTGAGCTGGGACCCACCTGGGTGGCTGTGACACATACACATGGAGAAAAGAATGGTACAAGCAGGAAGAAAACCTAAACATAATAGTCCCGTGTAAAAAACAGACTTGTAGTATCAGAAAGATCCAGCAGGGGGATATGAATAAACAAATCCAGCTTTTCAACATCCTTGCCTCTCTCTGTTCAGTTTCCCCGCCCCCTTTGAATAATTTTGGCATCACTTAAGACATTGAATAACTCATCTCCTTTGGCATTCTGCGATTCCAACAGCCAGCCAAATGATCAGGAGCAGAATACGTTCACAGGTGTCCCATGGAGTATGTCAGCCAAAGATTATGTCTAAAAGTAATGTCTATGTTCTCAGGGAGGCCAGAGTTGATGGAAGGGCAGAGAAGACGTAAAGCAGGAAAATGTCCCAGGCAAAACTCCTGTGCATATTAGGGACAAATTCCAGAAGGGTGTCCACGTTAGTCTGTAGAGCTTAGGAATATTACTACCAGTCCATTTCAAGGGATATTGTTACTTCAGGTCCACAGAATGCAGCACCTTCTTAATGTTTGCAGAATAGTGCTTTTGTTCTGCACCATCAGAATAAAGGTTAGTCTTATACCTTTGTTCCAGTTGTGGGTTAGAGATACTTGGATCTTTAACCTCTGAAGAAAAGATTCTGTTTTCTTCCATAATTTACTCACTGAAGCTTCCTATAACCTTGTGAATAACAGGAGTAGCTAAAATGTGGCCCTTGTAGATCTACTATAACATGTGTATAAGTCACACAATATATGGCTAATAAATCATGCTTTGAGGAATAAAGGGGCTAAAATAAATGCATAGTTAAATGCAGTTAGAACTCAAAAAGACAAGCAGAAGTGAAATTTGGCATGTAATTAGAACTGAATACACTTGGGTCAGACCAAAAGATGATGAACACAGACTTTTCTAATCAATGTGCTTAGGTCAGGGGTTTTCAGCAGCACAGACCAACACATTTCTAGGTTAAAGAAAGAAAAAGGAACTGGTTTGATGTCCTGTCTTGGGAAATGAGGTAATCTATTCTTGCTAGAAAAGGAGCATGAAACAGGGCAAAAGTTTACCAACAGAGGAAGAGAACATTAAATATAAGAACTGGTATCTTTGTATTTGTTGCTTATTCTTTTGTGCAGTGTAGTGGTAGTTTATTAAAACTTTATAGTCATTTGAATTTTCCTGATCAGTCACTGCCTGGTTTGGTTGGTGAAGAGACTCCTAAGGACTCTATAAATGTATGACTTCAAACACGGTGGTAAGAGTCTTGAAGGAGGGTGCTAAAGCCACAAAATCTAATACCTTCCAGGTATTGTTAGACAACAACTCCCAGGAGCCCTGGTCATCATGGCCAATGACCTAGGATGATGGGAGTTGTAGTTCAGTAACATCTAGAGGGTCACAAGTTAGCCACCCCTTCTGCATAGAGTTTGTACATTGCATATAGTCCATACCTTGCAACCCTCACATGCATGCACTCCATAGTGGAACCCCGATGCCTTATCACCACAGACCCTGCACTCTACATTCAGACTTCCTGAGGTTGCCTCATCACAGCCCATTTGGAGTTGGTCTGACAGAGAAGGTGAAGAATTCTGGGAAAGATCTAACAGGGAAACAAAAACAAGAAGTCATTGCACTGCCGTTCTGCACCAGACACATAGCATCTCTACAGCACAACTTCCTTACCCATATTTTGCATTTTCCCCAGATACAACCAACCAGTTTGCATTTGTAAAGCACTGGGTTTCAGCTTCAGCCTGTATTTGATGCAAACTTACCACTGTGCATAACATGCATGTCATTTTCTTCACTGGTTATTTCATCCTTCCAGTTCACAAAATCTAGCAATGCATTAGAATCCAGCAGTGCTATGGCATCAGAACCCCCCCCCCAAAAAAAAACACATAAGGTTTAAGTGTTTGAAACCAATAGTCTTCAACACATGAGACCACAGAACTGCTGTTCAGAATGGAATTTATTGCCACTGCAAGCAAGAGGGTCTCTCTTCTCAGTTTGGGCATGTTCTGGGTGCCTTCATATTTCCTTTTCATACCCTGGTCAAGCGAAATCATTTGTTATTCAGTAGAATCACTGAGTCTTTGACAGCTTTGTTTTTCAATGAATTAGTTCAAAGGATCAAAAGAAGGCAACTCAGGTATCTCTACAGGTCACTGGCAAAAGCTATGGCGTAACACCTGAAAGTGACCAACATACAATATTCAGAGGAAAACTTTCCCACCATTCAAGTCCACAAAACTGAGGGTGGATTTACCCAAAGTTTGTGGCAGAAATACACTTGAAACCTTAGCCCAACAAGTTAACTTGCCTTCCTTCACACTCATTATTACTTCAACATTCTTTTCAGCATCTGTTGAAAGGTTAATTCAAATAACTTCTCTTATTCTGGATATGTTCACACATGCCTCTTTATGTGAGACCAGCAAGTATTAATATAGCACCATACTAACTTCAGCACTGTTTCTCTTAAGATCATGTCCAAACATAAGTTAAGGAGAATAATTACAGTGGATTTCCCCCATAGGATGAGCCCAGCTGCCTTTCCCCTTTAAATCATAAATGACAGATGCACACATTGGTAATCTGAATCCTGATTTAGTTAACAGATTTACCCCTTCCCAATATTCCAGATCATCTTTTAAGATGTATTCTTTTGAAAGCAACACATGTCCATTTAGTAATTTAAAATGTTCATTCATCATCTATTTTTTGTTAGAGGCAATCAGTTTAAGAGCTGAGAAAGTAAACCAGGGATGGGAGGTAGGTGGGTTTGTGATGTAACAGGCACCAGCCAACTAGTGCTGTATGCAGGTAGCTGAGCCAGTATTCTCTGAACTCCCCCTTGAACAGAAAATTATTTGTTTGCACTCACCATATTCTACAGTTTTCACAATAATTATTAATCCTGTTTTCTTCCTGTTTTGCTCACTTGCAGTGAACATTGTAAAGTTCTGCTATGCAAACTCCCTTGCTCAACAGCAACAGAGAGGAGAGACAACAGAACATACAGTAATGAATTCCTGTCCAGGCTGATTAAAGCATCTGTGTCCTGTTGCATGACTACTTGCACGGTTCCCTGTGCTAGGGGAGTTCAGAGCAACTGGTGCTGTCTTTGATAGACAGGATGTGGGTGGCATCAGTTATTTCATGCCTGAGGAGTAACATGAAGGTGAGGCTTGGATTAGGTGCAAAGGAAGTGTAGCTTACAGAGGAGCTTCAGCAGAGAGGGAGCAATAAGCAGAAGAGAGTAAGATGAAAGAGGGTCACAGACAAAAACATTAACCTGAAATGTGAGAATTCCTTGCATGAGGAGTGATAGGAAAGCAGTGTCAGGGCATTAAGATGAGAGGAGACATAATCATAGCAAGAGAGGCAAAAATATTATCTTAGTGGGGGTGCTCCCAATTGTCTTGCATATGAGAAAGCAAAGGGAAGCCGACAAGCAGAAGTCCAAACCAGAAATGACCAGCTGGTGACCTGTGGGCCAAATCCAAGTCCTATCTATGCCTGATAGATATCTGTCAAAGCAGTGGATAGTTTTTACAACATCAGCCAATAAGAGGAAGCATCAGCAGAATGACCATAGCCTGGCTATAAGAAGAGCATTAGAAGGAGCTGAATATCACCCCATGGATGTAGTGTGTGAGCGTGTGACAGTGAAAGGGAGCGTGGGAAGAATGAGAAGCTGAATGGAAACATTAGAAATCCCATTTTCACCATGGCCAGTCAGAGACATCAGCAGATGCACAGAAGGAAATGTCAGTGAGATGTTCAAACATGGGACTTGACAGAAAGTGAAAAGAGGGATGGAAAGAATAAATACAGGAGTCACATAAAGGTGGCAGTTCAAACTGAAAGTACAAGCACGAACACACAGGAAGAGTATTGCAAGAGAGAAGAGGCTCAGAACTGAGCCTGCAGGACACCTGCAGGGAGGAGTGATCAAGAAGGGGTGAACGTCTAAACAGAGGGAGAAAAGGAGAACAAAAACAAAAAACCATAATCAGAGACAAGAGATAAAGAGTGTTGTGGAAAGGAAAAGAGATACCAAGACAACTAGCTTGGGGTGGGGAATCAGCATAAAGGAATGAATTTGTCATATTGTGACAAATTTGCCTACTAAGGGGAAAGCTCACTGTAAAAGCCACCTATTGCTGCTTTAAAAATGTGTTGGATGCATTAGCCTGCTTCTCCAACCTACCTGTGTAGCTGATAGAAGGTGCTGAATTATCTGGTCCTTCATTTGGGTCTGAGGTTCCACCTACTGCCGTCAGTGCCTCTTCCTCTTCCTCCTCCTCTTCCCTGACCTCAGGTACTTCCTCCTTTGGCTGTTGCATAACTGATCACCACCCTTCAGTGCCCAGACTGCAGTCCCTGTCATAGCTCTGGCATCATCCACGTCTGTCTGGAAAAGGGCCCCTATCAGGCTGTTCCTGCTAGCCTTCAAGGAAGAGAAGGAAAATGTTAAAGAGCATTTGACAGGGACACATTGTGCTATGGAGTCTTAGAAGGCCAATGGACCACTGTGTATATAGGGATTGGTAATCTGTGCTAGGACCACAAGCTCTGCACTCAATGCAAACTAGGCAAATGTATTCCAATGGCAATGTGCCGATTTTCACAGGCTTGGGATGTGATGGCAAGGACAGCTGTCCTCAAACTCAAGGACAAAGGAGCATGGGCCACTCAAGGTTGTATAAGGAAAGGAATAGGAAGCTATGAAAAATACAAGTGCCTTCCCATCGGTCATGGGACAATCACTTTAACCTGTGAACTGTCAACAAGCACAGAACTCTGCAAAAAAAATTCCCCTCCACATAAATACAAGGTGCTCACAATCTCCAGGGTGTGTTGAGCATTTTACAGAATGTTTCCATATCCTGGTCACCTTCCCTCTTAAGACCAATTTACATTCTGCTGTGTACATATTCCATTTCCTGACCTTCCTTAGGAATGGATCGCATGGACAAACAAGATATGATACAGGAAAGAACAACTATGGCCAGCAACTTTTCCCATAATCACAGTGGCACTATTTCCAGTCACTACAATCATGGGAACTGCTGACAATCACATCCTTGAGTATCCACCTCATACATTATGTTTGTCCATGTGAGGGTTTGCTCAGGAATAGACTACTTGTATGTACATAAACCACACTGCATAATCTGCCCCTCAAAGAGATGTTACTATTTCTCTATATGCTGAGGGATTTGCTATTCAATGCAGTTGCTGAGGCTGCAATTTGAAGCACAATACCAGCGGGGGGGGGGGCTTAACCCTTTCCTCTTAGTCTATTTTTCTGCCGAACGTCCTCCCCCTCAAGTTCTCCCCTCCCCAAGAGTCATCTTCAGATTGCTGCCCCGGGAAGCTGCATTATATGACAAACAATAAAAGAATATCAGATCTGCTCATAACACATAGTAACATCCTACATATTTATGTCTAATTCACTCAGAAGTCTCTTCATTTTTGTATTTGAGCAATATCTTTGATAGAATTTCTTTGGGTTTTAGCCTTAAAAACACACAGCCTTTCAATATGCTACAATGATGTAGCCATCATCATCCTCTGCCCTTCACTAGCAGGTCCCAGGACAGGTTACAACAATTGAGACTTTTAAATTAAAACAGAGTACAATCACAGGAACAGAGTGGGCCCTGAAAACACCTATCTCAGGTGTTACAGGCTAGGGTAAAGAGGTACGTGTTCAGCATTTGCTGAAAGCTGTCAAAGAAGCCAGACGCACCTCTGTGGGGAGGAAATTCCACAACTTAGGGAATGCTGCAGATAATCCATTGAAATTCATTCTATGCACAAAGAGTCTTGCGGCACCTTAAATACCATTTTTTTTAAAATTGTGGCATAAGCTTTCATGGACTAGAGCCAACTTCATCGGATGCATACACAATTTGGTGTGAAAGAAAAAAAATGTAAGGCTGAACAGTAAAGAAATGCAAAAATTCAGTACAAGACCTTAAAATGTATGCAAACTGACCCTTCACAGCATCAGTAATTGGTGATAACACCATAATCTTAGCACCTGTAATTGAAGCAAGTGAACGTGAGCAGGTACTCACTAGGTGCAAAATAAGGATCAGGCAGACTCAGCAAATGGAGAAAATGAAGGTGAAGTTTATTGCCAGGCAATAAGGACCCAGTTTGGAATCTCTTCCAAAAGGAACTGGGACCCTGATTGACAGAAATCCAGAGGTCTTTATACCTGAGTAGATCACAGCTAAGGCTTCTGGTTTTAATCACATTTGGGTTGTTAAAAGGCTATATGAGCACTCTTTTACAAAAGTAATGGGGAGCACTCAAACTCTTAAAAAACCATGCTTAACACAACAACAGATAAAACTTAACACAACAACAGATAAAACTTCTGAAGAGATCATAGAACAACATAGTCATCACAGGTCGGAACTGACAGAGCACTGTAACATGCAGGACTAACAGTCATGACAGACAGGCTGCAGTCATTTGCTCAAAAAACTACAACATCCCTGCCAAAGAAGCACCTGAGGAAAGGCACATGGATTGCAAGAAGCAAATGAGCAAAAACTTGTTTGTCTGACACAAAAATGATAATTTGGGAAGGGGGCTTTAATATTCAAACAATTGAATATTTACTTAAATTTATCTAGGTTAAGAGCACTATCCCTGCCAGTTAGGCTATGGATGTATGCACTTAAGAGTGGAATCTTCACTTGCATTTATAAGACAGGAGGTTATATGAGTTCAAGGAAGCAGATACTGGTATATACAGACGCAGTTTCACTTTGCTTCCGAAGCAGTTTGAAATCAAGGTGCTTGCAATATACTTAAATTGAACACCTATATATTTCGTACAGACAAAGTAGGTCAAAAAAGAAATCCGTGGAAGGACAGGCATCAAAAGGTCTTTAGAACTGACACTGTTTACTGGGTCCCCAACACACTGCATTTATTTACAGGTGTTAATAAATCCAGCACAAAATTGCAGCTAGACACTTCATGACTAAAACACAGACAGCATCAGACAAAAGACACAGGTTAGCTATCAAATTTCAATCGTATATTGAGCTGTCAAGAAGTAGCTAGCATGACTGATTACTTGCTGGAGTCACCACCTCTCCAGCTCAGCTGGGATCACACCACTTTCGATGATGTTTTGAGACACCCATGCGCTGAAACACCCAGCTTAGGTTTATTTTTATTCAACATGTTGTAACCAATCCTCCTTTTTGCTGCCAAAATCACTTGAGTGCTTTCTTACTGTAAGCAGATGTTGAGCCTGATCCAGGCACAAGGAGCAATAACAAGAAGGTCTGCTGTGCATTCCTGTCTTGCGACAGAACAACAATCAAGCCGCACCCTCACCCTACCTAATTGAGCAAATGGGAGTCAAATGTAATTAAATAATAATAATAATAATCAACATATACACCATGAAATAAAACTGAAGGATAAACAAAACAAAGTAAAACAAAACTGAAGGACAGCATACAAATAACATGCAGAAGACTTCACTGCTATTTATAAGTCCACCTGCCTTATACTGTAATCTCAGTGCAAGATTCCAATACTGTATATTGATCAGACTTAGTGGCACAGGTGTAAGGTGTATTTCATGGCCAGGTATGCACCTTTTAAATTCAAAACATTGATATATAACTGTTCTGCACTGTGGCAGAAGTTGCTATCAGATACAACAGAATGGTACCAAGCTTACAAAATATGCTATAATGCTGGGGAAAATATTCAGCCATTAAGCAATCAGTCCCTTGTATCTGGGCAGTGGTGCACTGTGATGAGAACAAAATCTAAATTCCCTATTATAGAAATGTGCCTTCTTTCTAGCCTGACCTTCCTAGGGTTGGATCTAGATACATCAATGAAGAGTTTCAGGGAAACGTGTTGTAAATTTTGTATGAGAAATCGTGTTGGCAAAAACGGGACTCCACAGCGCCATCTGGTGTCACAGTGTTATAATGCATATACTGCATATACAACACATATAAAACAAAAACGTTGTCCAGTAGCACCTTAGAGACCAACTAAGTATGTTCTGGGTATAAGCTTTCATGTGCATGCACACCTCTTCAGATACATGCACACCAAAGCTTATAGCCAGAACATAGTTGGTCTCTCAGGTGCTACTGGACATTTTATTTATTTATTTCGACTGCGTCAGAGCAACACGGCTACCTACCTGAACATATAAAATGTTTTTTCTTTACCAATCTAGCTGAGACCTAAGTTTTAGCAGCCAGCCAACTGATCATATTATCCTTCTGTCTGCTATGTTAAATGATTTCTCTCTAAGAACATTCACACCAGTGTTCTGCCTTCTAAAGAGGTGAAAAAGAAACATCTACTGGCTGGTTGCTGATGCAAAATGATTTGGTGGCACTGAGCCCAGACCTTAGTAGAAAGGTTGTATCACGAAATAACACCTCGTCTAGTAGATATTATCTGATTTTCTTCCTAGAGATCTATCAGCTGAAAAACTAAGGCTAAAGTAAGATATTGAAATTGAATTTCTCAGGGTGGACAACTGAAACATGCCATTTTATCAAGAGAAGGAAAACGTATTTACATATACTTAATGCTCTCTACAGAATCCTAGCTCATTACCAACTAGCAAGCTATCCATTTCATAAGTAAAATAACATTTCATACCCAGGTCAATGCAGCCAAACTATCATTGCAAAGTTTCTAGACAGAACTGTAAGATGGGCTAGTTTCCCATCTCTTCCTGTTTCTATGATTAACCATACCCAGAATGTCTAACCCAGGAAGCAAGGGGGGGGGGGTAAAAACACAGGGAGTTGAATCTCTAAGGCCCTGCCCAAGGACACCAAACATACTGACCCTTTTAGCAATCTTAACATAACCCTGAAGAGGAGTCTCGACATGAGATATCACTCTCATTCTTTTCTCTCTCTCTCTTTTTTTTACAAATGCATCACCATCATAATGAAAAATAGCTGTAAGAATGGCTTTCCGCTGAATTCATCCTGAGTCAAGAAGTGTGCTAACTCACGCAAATAATCGGCAGCTCCGTTGGTTGTGAGCATTGCATCAATTCTGATGCCTGGCCAAGCAGGGATACTTAATATCCAAGCCCCTTTCTTTCTTAGAGCAATTAAGTTAAAAGTGGGGGGGGGGGGTGTAATTAGGAAAACATCTTTTTATAGTTAAAGAAATAAGGGGGTTTTAGTTTTAAAGTTAAAGAAATAAGGAGACTGTGCAGCATAACATTGATTTCTATGAGTAAAGTTTTCTCCCACTTCCCCTATGCTCCAGAACTGCGGGCAGATGTTTGTGTGAATCTAAAGCAGAGGTTTGCTATATGAGGATTCAGAGCGCAAGAGAGAAACAAAAATGAAGTATGCAATAGATGGAGAGGCAGCCTTTTGGATGCTAATCCTTTTGCCTGCCTTAGGGATGCTGTTTCCATGCAGCCATTTCCGTGTTTCCTGGAGATACGCATCTGAGCCAAAGAGAGGTTTTGAAAGCTGTGTTCAAGGCGAATAATAATAGTAATGCTACTTCTAACAATAAATGTACAGAGCACTCTCGTTTCGTTCACACAGACTCCTTAAAATAGCTGGAGAAAACTGAACATCTCTTTGGTGGAGGAGAGTTCAGTTATATCAGCTGGGTTGCATCCTGCTACTTTTATACATTAAGAACTCACAGCGCTAAGTAGCACACAGTTAATGGAAAAGTTCTACATTAAAATATGAGAGATCAAGGAAGTTGTAGGAAAGCAATCATATGGCTATATAAAAAGCTACAGATGTAAGTGCTGAAAAATAAAACTGATACCCAAATCCTCCCAACTCTATATCTAAAAGTGACTGTGTGAGACACAGTGGACAATCTTAAAAGCATTTCAGATCCTTGAGGAAAAGTGTGGGTGCATTTGTATGTGTCATACAAGCACAAACACTAGCTTCTGCCTGTATTTACAAAAATAAATGCAGGATCACTTCTTTTCTTGCTCAGAGCTTTAGTTCTATGCATTTATCTATGTTAGGGATCAAAGAAGGTGCCTCCCAAGGTTCTGCTCAAACAACATTTGTTTTCATTTACAGTGAAATCATGTGAAAGAAGTGAGAAAAATAATACAGCATGCTTTTAAACAAGTGAAGAGAGCTCCCCTTTAGTGCCTTATAAAAGGAAACTGAGACCCCATTCACATGCAGTGTTATCCTTGGCCCTCTTCCCCACACTTGCACTGTAGGAAATGGCACACACACAGGAAAAACTATTCACTGTAGTTTGAAAGTAATGAAGTGAATCCGGTTTTTAATACCTGCATAAAAAATGAATGCAAGACGTTCAGGAAAAGCATCTGGTGCAGGGTTGAGATTAATCTAGACATGGAAAGGCATATACTAAAGCACATACAGTCACTCAATTTCCAATTAGACTTCTCTCATCTTTAAACTCCATCAGAGCAATGGGGCTTGGGTATTTTATTTTAGAAGGATTATGCCCCTGTTCACTTTCTTTACAATATACCAGGACTCGAATATAATGTGCTGTCTCTGCTGCATACAAATCTATTCCTTTCAGTAAGCCCAAAACAACATTAAAGCTTGCTGACTGCTAGCTATTTAAGTAGAACAAATATTGTCCACCCACTTTGAGACATTAATTTTCCCTATGAAAAACAGTGCATGTCAAACCTCCAGGAGCATTTGGTGCAACTTTAAGGCTCGTGATCATGGCTACCTTCAGGATCCTGGTTCCAGATATCTCTGAAGATCAGTTGCTGGGAATCACAAGCAGGAGAGTGCTAATTCACTCATCTCATGCTTGTCAGCTTCTAGGTTAGAGGTATTATGGTTTCAATCTGGAATCCTTTTCTGAAAATAAAATTTTCAGAATTTTGGGGACTGTTATCTTACCTGCACTGCAGACAAAATCTGCAACACTGCTCAAGTCTCTGGTAAAAGTTCACACTTTGTCCTAAGCTGGCATCAGTTATAAAGTACACAATCCTAACACTTAACAATATTTCTCATTGAAATCAATGAAAGTTACCTTTAAACAAGATGCTTCAAATCAGGCTGCAAGTGTTCCACATGGTTACTGCGCCTATAACGCTTTATCCAGATCTCTGAAAATCCCATATTCATACAACTGTGTTTTTGTTGCAACACCCTGCATTCCGAAGATGGCAGGGGGATTTGTTTCCTGTGGAATTAGCACTCGCTTAAAAGCCTCACCCATTTCAGCAGATGAAAGCAAGACCAGCCTCATCCTAAGTAAAGCTAACACAGCAACTCGGAAAGCAGCTGTTAGCAGTAGTAAGTAATCAAAACAGAGTGAAGGAAGCAGAGAGCAGCACAAACACAAAGGAACATTGTGCCCATAAGGCGATTCAGGGGTTGGCTCCAAGGACACAAGATGAAAGGGTGTATTTTTTTAATTGACTATATAAAATGAGTGGGGAAGGGAAGCTTTCTGCTACTGTCAGCTAGCAGCATTAGGATAACAATTGTGAAAATGCTCCAGGGAGGCTCACTCAAGTTCCCAACAGACTGAGCCCACATCACCAACATTGTGACCAGGACAAGATCTCATTTAAGAGCATTAGCGTTGAGAACATTCCTCCTTCATTCTGTCTGAGATTTTTTTTTTTCCTGTCTGAGATTTTATCTGCTCTCTCAGGCTGTCTCTCTCTCTCTCTCTCTCTCTCTCTCTCTCTCTCTCTCTCTCTCTCACACACACACACACACACACACACACACACGTCTTTGGCAGATAGGAAACTGAAGCCACAATCAGCATTTCTACTGTCAAAAGAAAGGTGGTGGGAGTAATCTGCTCATGCCACTAGTAAAAACAAAATAAAGCGCAGGTGCACAAATTCATGCTAAATAACTGTGTGGTCTCTCTTCAATAACTTTAGCAGCCTAGCTAAGCAACTTTTGCATACGTTCAATTGCTGGATTTTGACTCACTACCTCCTTGAAGTTCTACACAAAAAGAGAATATGTGTATTTGTGGCTCTTACTGTCTCTTCCCAGTTTTCTCCTCCTAGTTACTGAAGAGGATATGCTATGCATATTCCATATGTCAGCTGAATATTTGATTTATTGTATTTCCATGCTGCTTTTCATTCAAATGAATCTTAAAGCGGCTTACAAACAATAAATAACAATGACATAATAAAAACCACAACTGCAGCATAAATGATATAAAATAATTAACAAATCATCTCTAAAACAATTACATTCTATAAAACACTATTAACAGAGCAGCAACTAAAAAATTAAGCTAACATCACAATGACAGCAAAAGGCATATTATATGATTAACAATCAATACAGCATTTATAATCTATAAAACAATATTAACAACATTAACAAAAAAGCAACTTAAAAAACAAGCTAAGCACTGCTAGGTTCAAGAAGACACTCTGCATGCCTCCATGATTCATGATCTTTCATTTTATTTAGTTCATTAAAATACACATAAAATACCCATAATGCCCACTGTTAAGCTGGCTCAGCCAGATGCTGTGCTGGCTGGGGTCCTCAGGTTGTGGACCATGATGGAGATGGTGGGACTCTTGGGCCTACTGCCAGTGGAAAGGTGGATACTGACTCTGGGTAGCCTGCCCACATCAATAATCAGGGGGTTCACTCCTACTTGAGGAAGCCTGAGACAAGCCTGTCCCTTGGGGTAGCAAATCACAACTGCATTCAGTGCAGAGACCAACAAGGAGGTCCAGCAGTGTCTCCATGCTCAGGATGCTCATGCTGCAGCCCATCCACCAGCAGCTGCTCCAACTTCTTCAGCCGCAACTTGGCCAACAAATGCTAAACTTGGTTCATGTACGCAACCAGCCCTGGGTGTTGGCAGCCGCCTTTCTTGCCATTGCATTTAATCTTTGGTCTGAAGGTTCAGCTATTTTTTTTTTGTAAAAAAAACTTCATTATTGTGATGGGATAATGAGCTGCTTGTGCGTAAAGCTTGATCCCTCTGGGGTTTGGTTGGTCATCCCAACCTAGGCACTAACGGAGCTCCCCAAAGCATGACTCCGTTAGTCGCTGGTAGAATCTGACAGTGGGCGTCTACGGAACCTACGCCAACATAAAAGCTGTTTGACAGACATGCGCTTTCGTGACTCTCTGCGTGACAGTTTCCGGCGCAGGGTGGGAGTTCCTAACGGGGGTCTTGTTACCTCTTCGCTGTCGTCACTGGAAGTATCCCAGAGCCTCCCCTCCGCTGTGACTCCTGCACTCCCCCTGCTGGTTCCTTCTGCTGCAGATTCTCTCCTATTCTCATGGAACTTATCCACCACCTCTCTCTCCGATGGCAGTTCCCTGACATCCACCTCCCCCCCAGGGCCCCCTTCACCCCCTCCCGCCTCCTCTCCCACTGGCGGTGAGGACGGAAAGCCCCTGAAGGAACTCTCCTCGTCGTCCGAGGATTCAAACACTTCTAGCCACGGCGTACCGTCTCTCTCCCCGTCTTCCTCTTCTTCGTCTGAGTCGGCTTCCTCACCCACCCCTGACTCAGGGAACCCTTCAAACTCTCCTTCCTCATCGGTGGTACCAAAGTGTTCCCTTCTAAATCGTGCCACGGGTTGCGGTTTTCTTGGGAAACGCTGATGAAATGTTTCTATTAAAACCTCGTCATTGACTACCTCTGCTGGTACCCAAGTGTTTTCCGACTCTACTTCCCCCTCCCATTCTACCAGATATTCCACCTGATTCCCCTTCCACCTGGAATCAATGATTCCTGCCACGTTCATGTCGCGCTCTCTCTCTTCTATCACGGGCGTTTGGGTGGCCTCTCTCTCATGCTCCCCCCACTCACGTCCCTCTCGGTACGGCGACAGTAATGACCTGTGAAATACTGGGTGTAACTTCATGTGACTGGGCAGCCTGAGTTTGAATGCTACTGGGTTGACCTGCTGTATGACCTCAAAGGGTCCCAATCTTTTGGGTCTCAATTTCTTACACCCTCCTTTGAACGGTAGTCCTTGGGTGGATAACCACACCCGGTCCCCCACCCTTATGGTTTCACCTTCCCTCCTATTTTTGTCTGCTTGCTTCTTATATTCTTCCTTGGCTTTCTCTAAGTTAAGTTGAAGCTGACGGTGGATCGCTTCCATCTCTTCAAAAAAATATTCCGCCGCCGGCACGCTCCACCTCTCCCCTCCCTCTCCTGGGAATGCCCGGGGGTGACACCCATAATTTGCCAGAAAGGGACTCATCCCTGTGGACACGTTCTCCGCGTTGTTGTAGGCAAATTCTGCTAGAGGTAACTTATCCACCCAATCATTTTCTCTGTCTTTTACATAACACCTCAGGTATTGTTGTAAAATCCCATTTGCCCTTTCCGCTTGCCCATTGGTTTCTGGGTGCCGAGCAGTTGAGAAATTGAGTTCTACGTGTAATAAGCTCATCAGTTTCCTCCAGAACCTGGAAGTAAATTGTTTCCCTCTGTCGCTTAAAACCCTCAAGGGGGCGCCATGCAACCTAAAAATATGTTCTACAAACAACTTGGCGGTTTCCTCCGCTGTGACTGCATGTGAACAAGCTATAAAATGACACATCTTGGTTAATAGATCTACCACCACCATGACAGCTGTTTTGCCTTTGGATTTTGGCAGGTCCGTCATAAAATCTATGGATACTGCCTCCCATGGCCTTTCGGGCGTGGGTAAGGGTTGTAATAGCCCCGCTGGCGCCACCCTCTCTCCTTTTGCTCGCTGGCACCTGACGCAACCCCTGACATATTCCCGTACGTCCTCCCTCACCTTGGGCCACCAAAACTCCCTGGTAACCAACCACATGGTTTTGTGCTGTCCAAAATGTCCCGCGGTGGGGCTGTCATGCAACTGCTTGAGTACTCTGCCCCTCAGTTCCCCGTCGGGTATGTACAGTGCCCCTTTGTAATACAACGCCCCGTTCTTTTCTTCAAACCCCCCTGTGTTCTCCTCTGCCCTCCGGAGCTCTCTGAGTTTCCCTTGGGCGTATTCATCGTTCTCAGTACCCTCTATCAGTTCCCTCTGCCCCACCAATGCCGCCCCACACACCCAGCGGTCTTCAGGGATTACATGCCTTGCCTCGGGCGCTCCCTCCCCCTCTAAGTACTCAGGTTTCCTGGAAAGAGCGTCCGCCCTCACGTTCTCGGATCCGGGCACGTAACGAATCTCAAAGTGGAATTTGGAGAACTCCTGGGCCCATCGTACTTGTCTCTGGTTCAGCACTCGGGCTGTTCTCCAATATTCCAGATTTTTGTGGTCAGTTCGGACTTGAACCTTGTGCTGCGCCCCAATCAGCAAGTGCCGCCATTTCCGGAAGGCTTCATGAATGGCGAGCAGTTCTCGGTCGTATACTGTGTAGTTCCTCTCGGACTTGTTCAACTTCCGCGAGAAGAATGCACACGGTCTCCATTCAGACGTATCTTTTCCTGGCTGGAGAAGAACGGCCCCCACCGCTCGGTCTGACGCGTCAGTCTCCACTCTCATTGGTTGTTGTAGATCCACATGCAACAGTTGCTCTTCCGACGCAAACGCCTGCTTTAAGCGTTCGAACGCCCGCTGCGCTTCTTCCGTCCAAACAAATTTCTTTTTGCTACTAAGACAATCCGTGATAGGCGCTGTCAAATGGGCAAAGTTCTTGATGAACTTCCTATAGAAGTTTCCGAAGCCCAGGAACCTTTGCACGTCCTTCTTGGTCTTTGGTGTTTTCCATTCCAGTACCGCTTGAACCTTGCTGGGATCCATGGCCAACCCCTTGTCAGACAACCGGTACCCCAGGAATTCCACCTCCCTGGTATGAAACTGACACTTCTCCAGTTTCACCCACAGCCGATTTTCTCGCAACTTGCTCAGTACCTCTCTTACATCTCGCACATGCTGCTCCTCATTCGCTGAGTACACCAGGACGTCATCTAAGAACGCTACGCAGTTCTTGTAGAGCAGTGGCCCCAGGACGTGATTCATGAATGATTGAAAGCAGGCGGAGCCCGCTTGTAATCCGAAAGGCATAACTAAATACTCAAAAGCCCCCAAGGGGGTGAACATAGTGGTCTTCCACTCATCCCCCTTTCTCACACGTATCAAATTATATGCCCCCCTAAGGTCCAGCTTGGTAAAAATTTTCCCTTTTCTCACCTGTGTCAGAATGTCATCAATTCTAGGCATAGGGAAAGTCACTGGTTCTGACACTGCATTTAGGCTTCTGAAGTCACATACAAGCCTCGGTTTGCCCGTGTGTTTTTTGTCCACAAAGAACACTGGGCTGCCCCCCACCGCTCGTGACTCTCTGATGAAACCTCGCTTGAGATTCTTGTCAATGAACTCCCTTAACTCCTGCATTTCACTATCTGACATTGCATACAGCTTGCCCACTGGCAATTGTGCTCCTGGGAGTAAGTTAATTTGACAGTCAAAGGGTCTGTGCGGGGGCAGTCTATCTGCTTCCTTTTCGCTAAAGACGTCAATCAAGTCAGCATATTGTGGTGGCACCTTGCCCTTGCCCATCACTTCCACCCCTGCTAGAGTGGCCCTGGCCCCTGCCTGAACCTCTCCCTCTTTGCAGTGTTCTAGGCAATGTGCTGATCCAAAGGAAACCACTCTCTGATGCCAGCCTACTAGAGGATCGTGTAGTGCTAGCCAGCTCATTCCCAAAATAATGGGAGCTCCTCCCAAAGTGGCTACGTTAAACGCTATCAGTTCTGTGTGTCTTGCCACCCTCATTACCATTGGAACAGTCTGCTGGCTCACTTCTCCTCCCAACAGTTCCCTCCCATCAATCGTGGTAACCTGCAAAGGCTTACTTAATGGGATAGTCTGTATCTGGTGTTCAGCTGCAAACTCCTTACTCATGAAATTACAGGAGCTGCCTGAATCCAATAGCGCTTTTATCTTTAGTGGGTGTCCATTGGACAGTTCCAGCAACACCTCTATCACAAGCGCTGGTCTTGGAGGTTCCGGCGTGGGCACATTCACTTCTCCTCTGCCTGACTGCGGTGCCCTGATGCTGGCAGCCAGGCGTTGGCTTTTACTTGCTCGCTGCTTGTTTCTCCTTCCTCCTTCCCCCCAACAGTTCCCGCCATTCCTTGCCATTCCTTCCTTTGCGGACAGACTCTGGCAAAGTGACCTGGCTGTTGGCAGAGATAACATCTCTTGGCGCCCTTCTTCAAACAGCATTTGAATAGGTTCACTCGCAAGGTCCCACCCCAGTCTATGAATCAGCATGCTGAACTCAGTCCAGTACTCACGTACAGATCGGCTCCCCTGTTTACACGCCATTAACTGCCTCCGCACCACCCCTTGCTCAATCTCACTGGAAAACATCAAGTCCATGGCGCGAAAAAACTTCATAGTGTCCTTTAAGATTTCATTATTGGCTGCCATCAGGGGCCGCACCCAGTCCCTCGCCCCTCCCTCTAGATGGCCGATCACGTACGCCACTCTAGAGTTCTCATCAGGGAAGTCATCAAACAGTAGGTTAAGAGCATATTGCATCTCTGTCCTAAAGGCTTGATAGTTCCTGGGATCCCCCCCAAATTTCTGCACCAATCCAGGCACCTTTCTGGCAAGTGGGGTGGGTTTCCCTTTATCCGCATCTTGAGCCCTCCTCTCCTCGAGCCTCGCCGTTTGCAGCGCGAGCTGGACCTCCAACGCCCTGTACCTGTCTTCCAGGCTTGGACCTCCTCCAGCCCCAGCTCCTGCACCTCCGGTTCCAGCTGGTTCGCTCATGATGCCCTCTGCTTGCACAAGCTGCTTTCAGAGACTGTCAGATTGCTGTGATGGGATAATGAGCTGCTTGTGCGTAAAGCTTGATCCCTCTGGGGTTTGGTTGGTCATCCCAACCTAGGCACTAACGGAGCTCCCCAAAGCATGACTCCGTTAGTCGCTGGTAGAATCTGACAGTGGGCGTCTACGGAACCTACGCCAACATAAAAGCTGTTTGACAGACATGCGCTTTCGTGACTCTCTGCGTGACAGTTTCCGGCGCAGGGTGGGAGTTCCTAACGGGGGTCTTGTTACCTCTTCGCTGTCGTCACTGGAAGTATCCCAGAGCCTCCCCTCCGCTGTGACTCCTGCACTCCCCCTGCTGGTTCCTTCTGCTGCAGATTCTCTCCTATTCTCATGGAACTTATCCACCACCTCTCTCTCCGATGGCAGTTCCCTGACAATTATGTAGAGCCTTCCCACTGCTCTTTGGCTATTGCTAATCTTGGACAGTACTTCCAAGTACTTCCTAGTAATCAGTTTGGCTGATTGCAACAGGTTACAGTGCTTCTGTCTCATCGTCTTCTTCTCTGCTTCCTTGGGCTATACTAGCTTCTGCTCAGGTCTCTATTCTCATTTCCTCCAGCTCCTGTTCCACTTCCCTGTAAACTGTAAGTTGGACTGAACAGCCAGCATTTGGCTCACCTTGAATTTCATGCCTAGATTACCTTTCATTGGAAAAGTCACTTGCCTTGTTGCTTGCCTTGTTGTCTTGTTTTCATTAACCACATTTCTAAAACTAAGAGGTAGTACAGAAATGTTTATATAAATAATGTGCACAATCCCTAGTCTGGAACACAATGAGACTTTCCCTTGAGAGAAACCCTGATTCCAATTCCTTCCATATTGACACCAGGCTGGCTTTGCTAAATACTGAAAGCTGAATTTTGAGGAGTGCGGCCACCTTATTTTTTATTTTTTATTATTGTATACCGCCCTATACCCAGAAGTCTTACTCCTATGACTTTAGCAGCAACACACAAACATATTTAAAGAGCTGATTAAGTTCATGCCAGGAAAAGTTACACCTGCTTAACTGTTCACATCCAACTGTTTCTAAAAGCACTGGAGCAAGGCCAGTAAAAAGGTTACTGGGTCTTTCCTGCTTATCCTCCTGCGGTCAGCCATCTCCTTCTTCCTCTGAGTGGAACTTTCCTCCAAGTTGAAAAAAATAAGTGTAGACTTGGCTTCAGCAAGGCAGTGTTTGAGTATGGCCTGCCTATGGTGGTGCCATTTTGCATACTTCACAGTATTACACAGCTCAAGTTATTGTGACACATGTACATTTTCTGTCTCTGAGTATAAACCTCATGAGAAGAAAATTTAGCAAAGTGGGGCGGTGGTGAGAGGACAATAATCTCTACAATGTTTACAAGTGCAGTAGGTGATAAGAGACTGGTGACCCTCTGAGGCTGATCATGTTTTCAAACCAAATCCCCACAACTGATTTTCTGGTCAGCAATCTAATCACTCCCTCCACTAGCAAACTCAGATTCTGAGTTTTTGTGCAAAGTCACATGCTTTATTCACTACATCTATGCGTGCCCAGGCAAGATGTATCTTATGGGAAATAACACAGAAGTTACATAGCTAAAATGTAGCATGGAATGTTTCTTCTAGTGTGCCGCTTTTAATCACCATTTGCACAGGAGTATTTTAGAATCTGCCCAGTTTACAGTTTCAGGATTTGCTGGCCACCTCTGCAGAAATTCATTTCTCACATGAAATGCTTAACATGCTTTTCGTGATCCTTCTGCTTCACACAGGAGCCTTTTAGCACTGTCTCCTACTGCTCTTTACCAGGGCAGTCCCTATATCCTGGTACCTTACCTGCCCCATTTTTGCTTTCGGATAAGATGATGGAAAAAGAGCTGTGGCTCAGTGGTACGGATCTACTTTGCATGCAGAAGATCCCAGACCCAGATTGGCTTCAGTAATGTTGTCCCATCATTGCCCCACTGAAGTGAATAGAACCCAGTGGTAAGCACCAATCAGTCTAGGGGACAGTGACATGTTTCAGGTTGCTACAACAGTAGTCTAAAATACATGTAACCCCCCTGTAGACTTAAATGCCAAAAGTTCTGAACTGAACTTGCTTTTTCAAAAATATACTTTTTAAAGTGCTTATGATCTGTTTTTGGATTTCCTGGTGGACTAGCAGCTGTTAACAATGCCCTCTACTCAAGTGGCACAGTGTTTTGTGAAATAACTTACTATTAAATTATTCAGCTCTTCAAACATCTGGCATGACAGTATGCCTGCATTTTTCTCACCCTATAAAATTAGCACACACTGCTAATTTTAAGTATGGATTGAGTCCATTTAAATCTTTAAATTTGTGGTTACAATATCTGGCATCAGTACACATTTTATTTTTATAAGGTAATTTGCCAATTGAATGTTTCTGTCCAGGGATCTGCACTAATCCAGCTGGATCCAATTTCCTCCTTTCCCCCCAATAAATTGCATATTTTTGTTACAACACTTGATCCAACCAACAGAACACCCTTTTCACATTATACGTTGCATTTATATAGCACGTATCAAGCATTCAAAGCCTTTCATGCACATCAGCTCAGGAGTCCTTAAAACTTCCCAGTATAGTAGGCTAGCACTATTCTCTTTATTGCAGAAGGAGAGACAAAGAGAAAACAGAGGGTTCCCCTATCGCTCAGGTGAGAATTCAAACTAGAGACTTACTGCATTAGAATAGCCTTCTTAAGACATTCTACTTGTGTGCAGATAACAACATGCAAGTGGGGATGAGAATGCTAAGTTTTGATTGCCCTGTCCATATTTCCATCTACAAGGGTAATATTCTTAAAAAGCTGTGGGGTGGGGTTTTTTTTAATGCTGAAAAAATTGGAGTGCTAAATCATGTAGGAAGCTTCCATGAGTACATGAGGCTTTCTGCTTCAGGTAGCAGCTCATGGAGGCAAGAAGGATGGCAATGGCAGGAGCTTAACACATTTGTCACTCCCTTGTTGCTTTTACAGCAAGAGTAGAACACCTGGAGGGGGATAGTAGCATGAGGCATTACTCCTCAAACTAAATGGAGTACTACTTCCACTATGCCATTCTTACAACAACGCCTTACATCTCTTTGTCTCACATGCATTTTACACGATTTCCCTTTTAACCTATAAAGGGAATATCTTTAAAAGCATCCCTTCATAAGGTATTTCTTATGACCAGCACCCATGGCAGATTGCGAGGTTAACAGTGGAGTCCTTGGAAACTCAGAAGAAGCAGCCCAAAGAGGAAGCCATAAAGGAAGGTGAATTAATGGAGAAGAGACACAATACAGTTAGGAAGGCCTGGTGAGCAGAACCTCGGTGCCCCAAAAGTTTGGGAATCAAATTTAGATTTTCAAAGACTACAGAGGAGCAAGCACCATTCTAGCAGGACATCTATTTCAGTTTGTACTCACTGCCATTAAAGTAAGGCCACATGTTAACAGTCCACTACCTGCTTTGTGTACACAAACATATGAGGCAGCAGCCAATTCCCAGAACTGAATTTACGAGGAAGGGTCAACAGCTAATGAGTTTATACATTGGTTTATGCCTAGGATTTATTTTTATTTAAGTTTTTCGGAAAAATAATAATTCCCATTTTTGTTTTTCCAAGTATATTATTTTCAGGTTTGTGTATGAGAGCAGCTGCCACTGTGCTCTTTTGGTACTGTCCCAGACCTTCTCAGGTGGCAAAGCATATCTCTTTGGCAGACAACCAATCATACTGGCTGTAAAACAGGAGGCGCTGCTAAGTGCATGCTACTGCTAGAGATAGCCAGATTGTCTGGAACGTTTCCCAAGGACATTAGACCATGGAACAACATCCCAAGGAATAGGCAAGTTATGGACAGGAGAAATAAATGAAGCCTACAGTGCTTGTATTATGGAATCTCATCTTAAGCTCAATGAATAAAGCTTCTCTGTACTGTACTGCAACTGGTAGAAGAAAAAATTAATAAAGCTCTACGCTCATTTCATTTCAGAGTACAAAGCCCCTAGAGAAATAAAAACGAATGATCCTGGTTATTTCCCAGGTAAAGTACTACTGCTGGGTGTGTGGGAATGTGTGCACACGCAAGATAAATAGATTGCAATCGGATGCAGAGGATTTTATTTATTTAAAAATATTTCTAGACTACTTTCTATTTAAAAATACTGAAGTGGTTTACAATATTAAAACATGAAAAAAAAAACATTTTTATATGCACACATATTAAAAATTCCAGGCTGTATGATCCAGTGTTAATGATCAGGAAATGCAGAACCAATAGGTGTGTTTTCAATAAATGCCAGCAGCATGGATGGCTCCCATTCAACAGTCTGAATCCAAGGATCCTGTAGTGCGGGGTGGTTAGGGTTAGGCTCTGCCCTTTTCCCCAGCTCTGTGCTTGTGTTATTCATGTATAGGTCATAGCTGTGTAGAGCAAGTGCCCCGATAAAGCATAGCCAGTGTTCGAAACTTCCATTGTTCTAGGCGCCTTTTGCAACAGGGAATTTCTTTAGCTCGAGCAGTTTCTGAGCTCTGGGTACAGTACTGAGCCTAAGATTTCAGATTAAAACTGCAGGAGGACCTTTTTCTGCCTCCCCACTTCCAGCTACTGTCTGAAGACTAGAGAAGAGACCCTCTTAAGGATATTAGGTGGGTGGGCAAGGGAAGGACTAGACTACATGAAAAATGAACATACAATTTTAGCTGCAGTTCATTCATTTTCAGCTTTGTATTCTTCTTATAAAAAAGCAGGCCTAGACATTCTGTTGTTGCACCCATAACCTAGGATTAAGGTGCCATTTAGCTCATAGCTTTCATATCTCAGTTTCTAAAACTGAGCATAGCCCTTCCATTTATACAGGATCTCATGCACTGGGCTTTCCTTACTGACAGCCACACACAACACACAGATCTGTTCCTGTCTTTTCACAGCCATTCAACAGAATGTGACCGTTCTGGAGGTCAAGCATCCTGTCCTTAGCTGCTAGTCCATGTCAGCTTAGCAACTATAAACAGACAAGATGGAAGCTTAAAATCACAATTGTCGTATCTGGCAACGTCCTTCCATTAAAGGAGTGTTTGCTCTGGCAAGTATTCCCATCACAACCTTCCTCTGGCGGCTTGTATCTGGTTCTCTAAATCATAAAGTCTTTGTGTTTGCCGCCTCATCCAGCCGACCAGCAGCAACAAACTGATCACTAGCGCCACTTGAAATAATAAAATCACCACAATAGGGTGGAGAACAATATTTAGTACTCCATTTGAACTTGGAGACCATCCAAGAAGCACCTCCCACCAAGCGTGGTCTCCAGCAGATTTAACTGTGGCTACAATCTGGGCAATCTCCCTATTGCTATGCAGAATCTCAAGTGCAGCATTTTCACCCAAGTCTTTGATTTTCAACAATTCCTGCTTCAGGGAGGGGTGAGAAAGCAGGTTTTTCAGAGTAGAAAGGCCAAGGCCTAGAGAAATAGGTGAGATTTCTCGATACAAAGAGGGGTAAGCCTTCATGTGCTGCACAGTCCAAACAGGTACCCGAAATTGGAAATCACAGCCTACAAGCACACTAATATTGCAAAAACAACGGTTAATATAAGGCAGCATAGGCTGGATAACCAGACCATTAATGATTACAAACTCACATGGCGTTCTTACACAAATACAGCCCTTCCCAGTATATACAACAGTAGAACTTTCTTCTTGGATTACATCAAAAGAGCAGCGGGAACTATTTACAAGCTGAGGAGAGAAGCATTCGTGGTGTTCTTCTAAACTGCTGTCATCACATACAAAGCCCAAGTTTTCCTTTTTCACACAACCTTGCACATTAACTGTTTGCCAGTCACCATTCCTCATCCGTGCCCACCTATTGGAGTCCCTGGAATACATGACCAAATCCTTGTCAATCTGGAATCCCAAGGGGACCACTGGATAGATTGGGATGATCTGGGTGGCTTCTACGGTTATTAAAAATAACCGCAGCATATTCTGGGCAGAATCATAAGATGCATTTAGCAACCTCCACCAAGCCTCCAAGGCTATTTCTCCTGAAGTGAGCTCTGGCCGAATTAAATTGCTCACCTCCATGGGAATGTTTCCCGCCTTGGCCTCTCGAATCATTCCCATGACTACATTCTGTGTGATTGCTTGTGCCTGTTCACATGCTAAAGCCAATGAAACATTGCTTTGGAGGGACTGGATTCCAGACACAATCAACATGCTGTCCTCTTCTAATATTGCTTCCCAGACTGGAAGCACTTTACTGATAGCTTGTGGTTGTTCTGTGAGCTGCAAGAGAGATTTGGTTAATGGGGCAGTCAGTTTCCCTATTTGTTTTGTGGAATATGAAAGTTTATTAGCCAAGACTTCTATGTTGGCTGCATCTATGAAAGAAAGACCTGCTCCTAGGGGCCCAAGCCAATCCATCAGTTCTCTTTTAACCCTTTCCCCATGATGTACTCCATCCCACATTTTAACCCACTCCATCCAACCTCTGTGGCTGACTCCGAGAAAGGGAGCACATTGAGGTGCTCTCTGTGACACATTCAAACCCTCAAAATGAATCCGCACCTCCTTTAGTGAGGTCTGGGGGTGCATGACAATTTGTTCAGGCTGATCTAATTTCAACACATGAGACCCAATGATGGGGTTGGTCAAATGGCGAAGTGGGAGGATGTCTGTGATCAGGGGATTAAATGTAAGAATTGTTTTGTTTTGAGAGCCAAATTCTACCCGGTATGAGCCTTGCTCACTTATTTCCTCTGTGATGGCAACAAAACCATAGAATTTAAACCTAATAGTGGACATTTGTTGGTCACAGTGTGTCCCCCTGATCGGCACCACCCAGTCTGGTGGCCCCTCTTTAATTAAGTCCATTCCATTTAATTCCCACTCCTGAGATTCCCAATTAACGATCAGGCGGGTGATGTTCTTTCCGGAGGGCGAAATCAAGGACAGCTGGAACTGATCTCCAGGAAACCTAGTGTTCTGGGTTCCAACAACAGTTCGCAGATGCAGCGGTGCACCAGGTTTCCATAAAGCAGCAGAAACGAGGGCAACATCACATGAACCATCCTGGATGCTGCTGCTTCCAGCTGAACGAGAATCCAGGTGTGTAGGCAAAGGTCGACAAGAAACAGGAATGCGAACACTTGAACTGGCCGTCTGCATGCTGTAACAAAAATGTCCAACTTCTCCACTGGTCTTGAGGGTGCAATTGGCTATGTCTCTCCAGTGGCAGCTGACTGAGTCTGAGACGGCATGGAACATGTAGAAGCTCTGGAACACTCCAGGGTTGGATCCATTGGCGTACAATCCATGCATGCGACAAAGCAACCTTGCTTCAGCTACTCCTCCTTTTGGCAGACAGGCCCACAACTTCACAGGGATGGCAGACACATTCGGGCTGGCAGAAACAACCATCCATCCGTTCCCCAGGAACAGCAGCAAAGGCAACAACATCCTGGAAAACACCTGAGAGAAAGAGAACAGAAAAAGGATCTCCGAAACCCCAGTTGCCTGGGTATGCATCACTACTGCAACTCCAGTTCTTTGATGAGGCATCACTGACAGGTGCAGTATCCATGAGAAAGAAAGGACTGCTGGTCCAAGTTAGCAATCAGAATGGCTACTAAGTGATGGACTGGATTCAGATTGAGACCAAGAATCCTGGGGGTATATATTTCTGCTCAGAAAACAGGTTATAACAAGGGACTAGTAGCCCACCTGGAATACATGCCAGTGGCACAAGCCAGCTAGCATATTTTACTTATTTTACTAGCTTTCTTCCAGAATCATCTTTTCCAGATTTAGTATCCAGAAATCAGGGGATTTCTAGTGACCCAAGATTAAGAGATGCTTGGCATCCCTGAAAAGAGAAGAGAAAGAAACCTTTTTATTTAGTTGTCTACACACTTGGCATTCAACATGGAAATTTTTGGCCGTAATGCTCAACAGACAGTCAAAGAATAGCAAACCAATTTCTACTTTAATTATGAAATTTAAAAACTTTCCACTTCTCCCAACACTGGAAACTTCCACTCTGCATATTCTAGGGCAGTTCAACAATTATCAGTGTTTAAATGCTTGTTTTTCTTTTCTTTTTTACTGAGATGGCAGGACAATCCAGAAGGTATTCTGGGCATGGGGATAGAGATTTATTCTATTTATTTAACAAAATTTAAATACTGCTTGCCTGTAAGAAAACCTCTAAGTGGTTTAAAGGGACCCCTGACCGTTAGGTCCAGTCACGGACGACTCTGGGGTTGCGGCGCTCATCGCTTTACTGGCCTCTAAGTGGTTTACGTAAGTATAAAATAAAGCATTAAACCTCAGTATAAGAACAGTTAAAATGGGTATTTAAAAACATGTAGAAGACTATCATAATCAACACTAGTAAAAAAGAGAGAAGATGCTTATGTAGCTTCTACATGTCTGAATAGGACTGCCGAAACAAAAATGTTTTCAGCAGATGGTGAAAATTACAGCGAAGGTACCTGCCTGATGTCAAGCAGGCAGGGAGTTTCAAAGTATAGGTGCTGCTACACAGGAAGAACAATTTCTTCTAAGTATTGAACAAGTATTATGTGGCACCATTAACGCTGCCAGTTCTGCAGATCAAAGCAGTTGAGGGAGCATATATGGAGTAAAGTGATCTTGCAAGTAAAATGGCCCCAAGCTGTTAAGGGCTTTATATCCTAATAGTTCGTAATTCCTCGAACTTGGCCTGGTAGCAAATGGGCAACTGGTGCAGAACTCAGAGCAAGGGTGTTATATGCAGACAGGGTTTCATTCCTGTCAGTAACTGTGCAGTATGGTAACTAATTGCAGCTTCTGGCTCAAGTGCATGGGAAGCCCCACAAAGACTGCATTGCAGTAATCCCATCTTGAAGTCACCAATGCTTGAACTACTGTGGCCAAGCTATCCTGGTTCAGGATTGGCTGTTGGTGTCACCCTAGTTGCAAAGTAAAGGGCACTTCTAGCAAATGAGGCTACCTGGACCTCCACTGGCAGAACAGGTTCCAGAAGCACCCCCAAACTGTGTACCTGCTCCTTCAGAGAGAGCGCATCCAGGGAAAGCAGTTGACTAATTTCTTGGACGAAAGAATCGTTCATCCACAGTATTTCTGTCATGCCAGGATTCAAGCTTAACATATTTTCCTTCACCCATCCTACCACTGGATCCAGGCACCAGTCCATGGCCCGCACCACCTGCCCTGATGCAGGTGTGATGGAGAAATAGAGTGAAGTGTCATTAGGATACTGATAACTCATTGCCCACAAACTCCTAATGATCGCTTCAAGCAGGTTCATGTAAATATTAAATATCACTGAGGAAAGAATAGTGTCATCCTGCGTCATGTAAGTGCAAAGGGCCACAAAGCACTCTCCCAAAAAGCATTGTCCTGTAAGTAGGACACAAACCATTGGAATACAGTGCCCTCCAATTCCCATTTGACAGTCTCAGTCCAGTAGGATACCATTGTCCATGATACTGAAAGTCAAAAACAGAGCGAAAAGTGAAAGCCAAGTTGCACTCCCCTTGTCCCACTCTTTGTAAAGGTTATCCATCAGGGCAACCAAGAGAGACTCAATCCCATGCCCAGGCCTGAACCCAGATTGAAACAGACCTAAATAATCCATGACATCCAATAATGCTTGCAGCTGCCCTACCAGAATTCTCTTCACTACCTTCCCCAATAAAGGTAGTTGCAACTGGTTGATATTCTAGTCCAAGGGGTTCAGGCCTGGCTTCCTCAGGAGAGGTTGCACCACAGCCTCTTTCAAGGGAATAGACACCATCCCCTTACGGACTTCAGTGCCAACCACACTCTGGCCCCAAGCAGTTAAACCCCCTCTGCTAGCTTTAATAAGCCAGGAGGGACAGGGATCAAGAGGATACATGGTCAGGCATATAGCCAGCACCTTGACTACATCAGCAGACTGCATCAGCTGAAACTGATCTCACAACACATCACTGACTATGGCATTGGGTATTTCATCTAGAACTGCAATAACTGCAGAATTAAGGTCACTCTGAAGTCAAGTGACTTTATCCTCAAAATATATAGCCAGTTGGTCACAGTAGGTCCTCTAATGCTCCAGAGGTCCTTCCCCCTCTGTGGAAGTCAGTAACCTCCAGAATGTTTGAAATAATTCCACTGGCCAGTGACTAGAGAATGCAATGCAAGCTGTGAATGCGCCTTCTTTGCAACTTGCATGCACTGCCACACGGTTGGCACAGTTACTGCACTAACCAGCGTTCAGTCAGCTTCCGAGTAAGACTTGTGTCACTTGCACTCTAGTCTTCATTCTGCTTGCTTCATAGCCCGAAGTTCTCTAGAATACCAAGGAGCTGCCCTGGCTCCATAACGCCATAGAGGATGCTCAGGAGCGATCATGTCAACTACTCATTTCATCTCGCTACTCCATAGTGAAACCAGGGCATCAACAGGATTGTCCAGACTGTTTAGGAATTCCTCAAGAATTCAGGAACTCCTTAAGTTCCATTAGTCACTGAGAGTGGGCCATCCAAACAGGCCTACTTTACTACTAATTACTACTAATGTTACAACCATGACAAGGGACTGAATTGCACCCCCCAAAAAAAAGTTTGACCTCTCCCTCATATCACTTGGGCTAAAGACAACATCAAAAGTGTGCCCTGCCTGATGTGTTGGACCAACGACCATTTAAAACAGTCCCATGGTGGCTCTGCCACTGGGCTACAGGGCAGTTGATGGACCACCTACCGTACATTCCCAGTTAGCCACTCAACTCCAGCTATACTTTCCCCTGCCCATCAACACTGAAACTGGGGGAACATATTCACAACTCCTTCCTACCTGCCCATCCAGACACATCCTGGCACCATCATCCAATGTCACACTATACAGCTGGGCAATTAGGGCCACAGATAATAAACAAAAGTGGGCACATCCCACACTTTCAGATGGAAGGTAGTAACTTCCTAACAACTCTCCTTATGCTGTCTTTCACTCACAGGGAACCCACCAAACCAAGTTTCTCCTCTTCCTGGCTTTCACAGGCCTGCTTTCCACATTCTCATTTTCAGTGTCCTAGAATCATAGAATTGTAGAGTTCGAAGGAACCCTAGTCCAACCCCCTGCAATGCAGGAATCCTAGCTGAGAAACCCTTAACATATCCTTGACCATCCAACCTCTGAGGTAGTCAATTCCGCTATCGAATAGCTCTTACCACCAGAAAGTTCTTTCTCATGTTTAGACAGAATCTCCCTTCCTGTAATTTGAATCCACTGCTTTGGGTCCTACCCCCTGAAGCAGCAGAAAACAAGTTTGTTCCATCTTCCATACAACAGCCCTTCAGATATTTGAAGATGGCTATCGTATCACCTCTCAATCTTCACTTCTCCAGGCTAAACATACCCAACTCCCTCAACCATTCCTCATAAGGCTTTGGGGGTACCCTGCCACAGTTGATCCTACTGCACACATCAGATTCTGCATCTACACTACAGCTATATTCACTCAACTAGCAGTCAAGCAGTACCACTCACTGCAATCAGCACAAACACTTTCTAACCTGAAAGCAGAGATCTAACAGGACAAAAACTGTGTAGACATCCTGTAGATACGATATTATTATGGTATCAACATGATTGTTCCACCCTCCTGTCAAAATCTCTTGTGGGGTTTCCAAGCACTTGCTGCTGCTGAAGGAAGCCACAGAGAAGCCTGCATTTTAAAATGCAGCCAGTGGTCCAGGGCTGCTGCAGCCTGTTCCAACTGTCTCTCTGCAGCTCACTTCCCTTCATCATACTATAATTCACAGTGCCACCTATCTATGCCCAATCAAACTTCAGGGTGATGGCATTCTTGCATATTTATGATATGTAAGCTATATTAAATTGTATTTATTATTTTCTCAATAAAACTGTATTTTGAATAAAAACCTGTAAATGGCCCTATAGACAGCAGGAAATTCTGATTTATTTCTGCCTTAAATGCTTGTTTCCTTACCTTCTTAGTCGCCCTTCTCCAATCTGTTATCCTCCAAAAGCTTCAGACTACAACTTCTTTCATTCTTGACTGTTGGTCATGCTGACGGGGGCTGACGGGAGTGAATTCAAAACACTGGAGGGCACACCAGGCTGAGGAAAGCTGTTCAATGCCATTAAACCCAGACTTACAGCAGAAGTCTAACCATGTCTACTCAGAAATAAGTCCAATTGACTTCAATGAAGCTTACACTCAGGTAATTTGGGTTAAGACTGTAGCCTTACTTTCTTTTGCAAGTGGCCAATGCTTTGTATTCTGAACGAAAGCCTATGCTGAAGTTTCATATAAGTTAATTTTATTTTTCAAGAACTTCCAGCCAGAAGCTAGTGGATGCCTCTCCCTCTCTGTTTTCCTAGGCACAGAGAGAAACTGCCACTCACACCAACAATTCAGCTTTGTACTAGTAGCATTGCAGTCTAGGCTGCACTCATCCAAGACAGCTGGAAAAGTGTTTAGCAACTCTTTTGCCCCCTCTACAGATGCCTTGAGATTGCTGACTGAACAGTGAGAAATCTGGAACTATGAACTTTACAGAGTTGCATTTTCTCACCTCATTTGCCAGTCACATATCAACACTTTCCTGTCTGGCACCCAAATACATTTTCAGTGTGCAAAACTAAAACACCTGCAGGTGAACAGATGGCCCTGCAACACTAAGACTATCAGACACTATGCCCATGAGAGAGTAAGAGTCATATCATTGTACACCAACAAACGATGGCACCAAGGCCAACAAGGCAGTGCTAAGTCATAACAAAATCTACCACACCATCCATTCTGCCAAGGACAAAGTCTCCTGAAGAGATCAGAACCAGAGGCTTCAGAGCAAGTTCCAAGGGCATCATGGCAGGTTCCCTTATCCCTGGAAAAGATTCCAGTTTAACAACAACATGGGTAAAAAAATAAGATGAAAACACTTATTAAAATTCCTGCCTCTTAAAATCTTAAATCTAACCACTGGAAGTCAACCCCCAAAAGGGTGATTTCCCAATGCTTCTCAAAAGTGCTGAAGCTTGATCAATCTCAAAATAACAGAATTTCCAAATTAATGTTGCAGCCACCAAGCACACCTTGCTTCCAAACAATCAAGAGGGCCTTCTTGGCTGATCTAAGATGTATCTTTATACTGTATTTTAAGATTACAGAAAATGTGAGGAGTCGTATATGTCTACTTATTTCAGAGTGAAGAAAGGAGAGAATCTCGAAAAGGTTAACTTCAGGCAGAGGTGCCTCCAACAGTAATTTGTCAAACTTTAAGAATACAGTGGTACCTCAGGTTAAGAACTTAATTTGTTCTGGAGGTCTGTTCTTAACCTGAAACTGTTCTTAACCTGAAGCACCACTTTAGGTAATGGGGCCTCCTACTGCCACTGTGCCGCCAGAGCACGATTTCTGTTCTCATCCTGAAGCAAAGTTCTTAACCCGAGGTATTATTTCTGGGTTAGCGGAGTCTGTAACCTGAAGCGTATGTAACCTGAGGTACCACTTTAGTGGCCATTTTTTCACAAGCATGAATTTAGAACTAATCCAGAATAACAAAACAAGTGAGGATTAGAATCTAGACCACACTTTACAGAGCAGTTGCTAGAAACCCCATCAGTAAAGAGGAAAAACAAGACAATGTCATAGGAACGTATTTTTTTCACAAGGAAGTTCAAAGCTCTGTGTAGAAACTTCTCTATGAGTCATTCATGAAGAAGGAACAAAGGCTTTCTATAGAAATCTAGAGATTTTTCCTGTGGAAATTTTAGCATGCTTACATCTAGGGGAAATTTTTGATGGTGAATACTTTAAATATATCTATATATATAAAATAAAGAAATGCATATTCAAGCCAACAATTCAAAAATTGCTCTTCTGGTAATAAGGGGTTTGGGGAGTTCCTTTTCCTTTATGCAACAAAGTGGGTTTGATGGAAAAACCCTCAAGTCTGGAGCATTTAATTGCAGTATTACAAAAGACAGGTCCAAACCTCCTCCAATCATAGCGGACTATAAATCTTGTCTCTTCAGAAGTAAGATGACTTTAGATAACACTGTGAGGATTAAAAACTGAGCAAACAACAGGAGACAATTCTGTTAATGATTTTCACAGGGATTAGTAAGGCATAATAGCTCTCCCACATTTCTCAGGGCAGCGTATTTTTTCTCCCCTCCACCTCCCAAAAAGGACATCAATCACTGTTACTGGTTTTTGAGTCCACAACAAGAAAAATGTTGGAACTGATGGATTGTCAAAAGGTATTAAGAAAGAGTTGCCAAGAAAAGTGACTTCACCTGTCATAAAAGTGAACACAGAATGAAGTGGCAGCAAAAATGGCAGGATCTCACTAGCCTGTACTTGTCTTCAGAAATCTCACATTTTTCAACTATATATATATATATATGGGTAAAACATTTACACATCAAATAAAAAATGATGTAATACTATGCTGGGAGGATGAGGCAGTAGAGAAGACAACAAAAGGCTTTGCTCCTACTAATGTTCAACATCAGTTTTAGTATGACATTTATCACCACTTGGGACTCTCATTTGCTCACCAACCCTGCCAAACCCCACACTGTCTTGACAACTCCCATCACCCCAACACCCTTACAGCTCCTTCACCCCAACACCCCCATATACCCATCACAACCCACCCGGTTTCCAATCTCTATCTCACAGTTTGTCCAAAACTCGTGCCTCCTCCAACATTTCACCCTAGTCTCAAGATCCGCTGTCACCGTCAATCACAGAGAAGAGGGGCATGAAGAGAAGAGAGCTTTCCCCTCTTTCAGCACGCACCACTTTCACTGGCAGATGAAAGCGTGCATTTATAAATGGACACTTCTTTCTGGTGGCAGTGAACTAAGGAGAGAATGTTTTCAACCTGTAGCAGCAGTGGCGACAATAACGGGGAGCACCCCTTCAGCTTGTCTCCCCTCATTGTCCACGCATGAAACCAAGCTAGGAGGCAGCGGGTGGCTGCAACAACAACAGGAGGGACATGGGAATGCCCACCTGGGCCACCCACCTACCCACTTGCTTGTTCTGCTGGCCTGTTTACTCATGCTACTGACCTGCCTGCTTTGGTCACTCACTCTGCCCGCTGTTGTTGTGTTGCAATTTATGTGGTTGCCAACTGGCAGTCACACAAATTGCAGTGTGAAAAACTTTCTCGTATATAGGAAGATATGAAATACCCCTACTCGGAAGCATCTGTTAAAAATAGGTTTGGCTACTCCTGAAAGCTAGTATCTTATTTCCTATTTTAAAGCAACACAAAAGGCCCGTGAGAAAGTTTTCCTGCCAGGGTGTAACCCTATCTGTACATCTGAAGAGCAGCATCTCTTCCCAGTCAGCTCTCTTGCCAGCATCAAGGCCACATATGGAAAACAGACTGAAGCTTTTTTGTCAATAAATACAAATAAGACCATGGTCATATGCTCAACTCAGAAATGTAATGAATGTGGGAACAGACTGTGATATAGTTATACTAAGAGTGAAGACAGCAAGAAGACCCGTGGGGTTCCTTCCAACTCTATAAGTCTAAGATTAATTGGTTATGGTTCATATCCTTCTATTTCCCCAAGAAATGCAGATCAGAATACCAGATGTTTTGGTGGTGGTGTTTTAAGTAAGAAATTATTTATAAGGGCCTTGAGAAGTCATTTCAAGAGCAGCAAAGGCTTTTCCAGAGAGGGCAGTTCTGAACTTTGACAAATGGATGCTTTTCTCTTTGGTAGACTTTTAGCATGCCTCAGTTATATGGTCTTTGCCCAGCCAAATTCACCACAGATGCTGACCATTTGATTGGGCATCTGTTCCTGCACTCTGCATGCTTCTCGAAGACTGTACACCACCAGGGCAGTGTTTCTGAAATGAAAATGTTGATCCTCTCAGAGGATGGGAAAGGACTGCGAAACTCCAAAGAAAAGGGCTTTATCTTGCAGATTGTTTTGTTTCAGATACAAACAAAATTCCAGCTGTGAAAAGAAAGGATAGGACTTTCTCTAGTATGTGGCAACTAAAGAGGAACTGAATGGGTGAGTCTTACTCCAATGCCTTAATAGAGTTGATGGGTGGGTACTAAAAATTTTAGTCAACAGAAGGGATGAACATGTCACAGTCGTCTTTGAAAGATGGGCCATGTACATGCACAAATTATATATGGGTTGGCACAGAGAGACACTTAAAAGAATAGCAGCTGCAAGTAACTGCATCACTATTGTAAATTTATATCCCATGTCCTTCTCCAAGGAATGGTGGCTTTAAAAAAAAAAAGTGAAATCAGAGTAGATCTATTGAAATTAATGGACCCAATTCAGTCATGTTACAGTGGATCTACTCTGAGGAAAACTCAGTTGAATAACACCCACTGCTTAAAAAAATAAAATGTAGTGTAAACCTCCAAAGCCTCAAAGATAATCAGTTTTCAATTGTGCCCAGCATCTGTATACTACTGAATATTTTGATGGCTTTGCTGTATGCACTATACAGCAGTTTTCACAACAATGGCAATATCTCTAAGTATCATAATTGATGTTTCATCAGCATTTTCACCTTAATAGCTCTACTTGACTTGTGAAATTGCTCTGTGGGAACAACAATTTCCTGCTGAGTCTGTTTGGAATGTTACGCTGCTTTTCAATTTTAGATTTTAATGCTCAGTCTCTAAAAGAAGAAAGACAGTACATTGCCAACACCTAAAATCCTACAACATCTTCCACATTAAAATGACCATATTATGAGTCACTGCTGGCAGAGTTCAGCTACTTAGAAAGAGAAATGCCAGTGCTTTACTTTAATAGCATATTATTACCAGGTGCTCAAATATAATCTGCTTCAGGAAGAAACTGTTATACTGATGTTGCATGCTCACCAAAAAGTTCAGAAAATCACACTGCAGGGTTTCATTTCATTCGAGTGAGATGGAACACAGCTGATCTGTGTCTCTGAACAAAGGCAGAGCCTATTGAAAGCAGACTCAGCAGAAACCCGATGCTGATATACTGAGCTTAATTAACACAGTTGCTGTGAAAGATTCAGGGCAGTGGCATGTTGAACTACCTTCTATGCGAATTTTCATAACAAAACTCACACCACTTATTCATGATCCTGCAGCTCAAACAAACAGAACTGAGAATAGATCAGAGGCCACTCACACGTCTCCAGCCTAGATCTCTGTAAGCCCTAACACAGCGTCTCCTTTTCCAAATGCTAGGAAAACATAAATTAATGTCTTACTGACTCCAAGCAATACATTGTCCCTACATTACAGAACCCTAAACATCCTCTTGCCTGCACACTGGCCACAGTATATTTAAACCATGAAAAACAGCAACTCACCCACCAGGAGAATTCAGCAGAATGCCTGCAGCATCTGAAAGGAGCATGTGACTTTTGTGTACTTCTCTATCGCTCCGCCTCTGCCACCTGCTCAGAGTGTTTATGGAATTGCTGGCCAAGAAAATAGCACAGCTACTGCTTCATGACTGCACTCAAATTCCTTGCCCTTTCTCAGTACAGTTTTAGAAGAGGGTTGTACATGAAGCACTAATTAAGCCAGGGGAAGCAGGGAGTTCCCAGAAAATTCACTGGTGGTGTTACAAGGCAGTAATTCAGACCCATGTCATGATCAGGGTGCAGGAGGCTTCTTTTGAATTGAGGCAGTGGCCACCCACAATGACCCTGAGCATATAAGCCAGTTTTGCTCCCCACCCCCACCCTAACATACACACTTTTTCATTCATGTTTACAAAGTTCCTGGAAAGAGCTTTTGAAATAAAAATCAGAAAAGTAAAACAGGCGGAAGCTGTTCTTTTGCCATGGAAATGACACAGTCACTACACCACTCCCTGCTATTATGCCAAATGTAGGTAATACAGAGAAGATAAGCAGTCAGGTTTCAGAGTGAGCTCTCCCTCTTTGAACAGGGTGTTAGAACTCCATGACTACCAACTAGAAGTGAGAAGGGAATGTAGTTTTCTGAACCAGACCAATGACCACAAACACAAGCCAGAATTATCATCCATCCCATACCTACTCTTCACTGAAAAGCCTCAGAGAGAGAGAGAGAGAGAGAGAGAGAGAGAGAGAGAATTTTAATGTCACCTCATTAGAGAATCAAAAATCTTTAACCAACTGACTAATCTAGGGCAGAGGTGGTCAAAGTGTAGGACTCCAAATGCTCGGACTACAACTTGTATCAGCCCCAAGCACTGGCTGAATCTGATGGGAACTGTAGTGCAAAACATCTGTAAGGCCACTGGTTAGCCACCCTAATCAAGATGGGGTTTTTTATTTTTAAAAAAGACAACAGGGCAAATTACCACTAAAATCTCTCTAATTTCACAATATCATTAAATAATTTTGTATCAAACATACTGCCAGCAAGTCATTTTAACCACTCTCTCTAAGTCTCTCTTTCCATGCCAGAAAAATAATAATTCTACCCTCAGCAGGAATGAGAAGAGCTATACCATTGTAACTCATGATATATCTAGAACACATACACTACTGTAACTCATATTTTACACATACACACTCTCACACACACATTTCCCAATCTTGCCTTTTCTCATGGAGATGGATAAAGCAGGTGTTAACCTGCATGTCATTCCTAAAGTTCTTCAAAATCACCTTGACTCATCAGACTGAGGCAGATAAAGGATTCAAGACATAGCTGAACTGGCACACACTGACTACCCTGCACCCAGCTTTTGCAGAAGCTAGTGGATCCAAATGTGCTGTTCTAGCCAACTCCTTTTTCCTGGCCAAACCTGGTAAGTCTGCCTAGCAATAATTATATGGATCTTCCTAACCATATGCCTTCACCTACAATGGTTTATTTTATTGACTGAGTGCTTTTATATCCCACCTTTGTCTCCAAGGAGTTCAAGGCAGCATACATGGCTCCCCCAACCACCCTCATCATTTTATCCCCACAACAAGCTTGGGAAGTAGGTTAGGCTAAGATACAGTGAGTGGCCCAAGATCACACACTGAGCTTCATGACTGAGTGGGGATTTGAACCCTGGTCTCCTAGGTCCTAGTCCAACACTCTAAGTACCACCACACCCTATACACAATTTAAACATGAACACACAGAGCATCTGCCAGGTTGCAGGGTTAGTTTCTGGGTGTGAAGGGTGCAGATGGCTTCCCATTTCCTGCTCCATGGAAGCACATGATGTGTAGAAGAAATGCTGTCACACACTGTTTAGTGCACAGGGAAGCCGTCCTCTCGCAGGGAGCACTTGCATTTGGCCTTGCGCTCTAAGTGCACTGAGTGGTCTCTACATCTTGCCACCTGCATGCACAAACAATAGGCAACACAGTGCCCTCTGTCGTCTAAATTGCTTCTACTCTTGTTACTGAGTGAACTATACTACATGTGCATCTTACAAAAGCCATTCACAATTAATCCTGTCTATTTGTCGCAACACAAGTATATTTTCAAAACTGGTAATTCGCCTTAAAAGTAAAAGGGTTCAATTTCTATTAAAGCATTTTGTTACTCTCCCAAACACAAAGCAATCCGAGCACACTAAATATCACTGCTTATCAACCAGTTAAGAAATTCATTCTTCTCACCTCCTGTTGCCCACTGGTCAGGTAAATAGGAATATTTGGATTTTACTCTTCATCCCCAGCAAAAAGGCAACAGCAGGGTCACTGTTCCTACTCTGGAAGTGCTTGCAGTGGTATGACAGGGATTTTGTATCCTCATTTCAGGCTTTTGTTTTTATAGAGGGTGTGATCCATGCACAAAACTTGTTCTATCATGAGGATCACTTCTTGAAGGACTCTGCCTTGTGATTACAGTGTAACAAAGGGCACTCTAAAAGTTTGGCATTTTCTTTACAAAAGCAATAAAATAAACAATCGTTTCACAATCAGTATCAAGCTACATATTCATATTTAAAAGGAAGGCGTCTGTTTATTTATTTGCTACCTGCCCTTTACTATAAAGTCCCTGGGCAGGTTACAACCATAAAAATATACAATTATAAAACAAGTAAAACAGTTATAAACATAAAGCAAGATAAGTAAAAACACTTCCATTTAGAAAAAGTTAAAAACAATTCCACAAATTAAAAACAGTTTCAATATAATTCTAATACAGATGCATTCATTTTATAGCAACTATAGAAGTGAAATCTATTGTACCCTGCCCCTAGAATGTTAGGGCGAAAGGCAGGTTGAATACCCTTAATAAATAATAATTCTTCCTTCTGCTAAGAAAATATGACAAGTCCAATGAAGATGCAATGGTGATATGATTAAGACAATGTTAAATTATAGAAATAAATCTTCTGCAATAAACAGTTTTGTTACCATCAGAAAGTTAAAGATTAAAGTAAATGTAAGAGTGAGTTCAAGATTCCATTTTGGATATACATTATATTATTTTTGCTGTTATCTGGATTATGTTCTTGTATTTTATTGATGGACCTTATTATGAATTATCAATGGACTAATTTTAATGCATATTTGCTAACATGATTTTTTTCATTAGCCTATTGTTTATATGACTATTTAAATTTTGTTATGTATTGTAATTGTTAGTGAATTATCTTACATAAAATTTGATGTGAGCCATTTTGAGGATGGTTCAGCATAGAAAAGTGGCATACAAATAAATAATGGTGGCGATAATAAACAGAAAGCTACTTGGGATTTCTTTTAGGTTTCAGATGCTCCACTTCATTCCAGCTAATCTCCATATACCACAAAACAATGACAATGGTCCATGCTAGTTCTTTCAGCACACCACTGGGTCAGCATAGGCGAGACAAGATCACATTGCACAAAATTCCAGGAAACATAGTAGCTCCTCCATTTACTCAAACATTAATTTACAACCTTTAGCTTTACTGAACTGGCAGTGTGGGAATACCTTAAAAATGAACAGATGAGTTTGCTGAAGAGCACAAACAAAACCATTATAATTTTCTGTCCTCATTTCTGAAAGGCTACACAGAGGGTGGAGTTGTGCATTATATCAAACCCGGTAAAGCCAGGGAAATACATACCGTAACTTACACCTGGTACTAAGAAACAACAGCCTTGTCTTAACCAAGGTAACTAGGGTTGTGAATCAGTCAGCTAAGCCTTGCAAAGATAGGCAGTGACAGTACTTACAAACTATATGTGAATCCTTTTCATGTAGCAGAAATGCACAGAAAGATATTCAACTAGGTTTCAATGAAAGTA